>NW_012102377.1:560920-563209 GCF_000951045.1 Mandrillus leucophaeus
GGAGGTTGGGGGCGGCGGCCCCGTCTCGGCCATTTTTGGCCGGGGAATCTGTGTGAAGTGTTTAAAAAGAAAAACTCTCCGGAGGAGGACGTAACCTTTTCTTAACATCTGGGGCTCAATTAGCTAATGACAGCAAAGCCTTCTCCGGTGTCGCTGACCCCTGGGCGGCAGCCCAACTCCCCCACCCCCGGTATTTATACAGCTGCGGCCCCTCGCTGGGACTGGGGGCAGGGGGCTTGACTGGGTTATCTCGGCGGAGATCCGCCGCCCACCCCAAAAAGGAGAAAGAAAAGGCTTAGCACAGGGTCCCACCCACCGCCCCTCGGTCCTCCTCGTCGCCCCTCACTCTTTCCCTCTGTCTAGCTCTTGGCGCTGCCTCTGCCTTCCTGCCCCTGGGCTTCCCTCCTCTGCCTCTCCTACATTTTCTACTCTTTCTCCTTTCTCCTCTCCTCTTCTCTTTTTTACCTCTCCCTCTCCCCTTTCTCCCGTTTCTTCTTCATCTCTGCTTTGTCTCTCCTTCCTGCCCAGCTTTCTCACTCCTCCCTCCCTCTCCCCCTGCTCTCCTCCCTTTCTTGCCCACCACCCCCTTGCCTGTCTGTATCTCTTTTCGCCCCTCTTTCTCTGTCTTTTCTCTCTCCCTAGCGGCCTCCCCTCTCTTTCTCACTCTCTGAATAGCACTCTTGTTCCCTCTCTGTGTTCCTGTCTCTCCCTCTCATTCTAGCGCTTCCTCCCCACCTTTGTCTCTCCATGTCTCAACCTCTGAATGCCTGTCTGTCCTCCCAGAGGTGTGTCCTACCCTGGCTGCCAGGCAGATGCCCCCAGGGGAGCAGACCTATTGCTGGGCCACCTCCAGACCAAGCATCCTTTCCCGCTGCGTTGGGCAGGCCTGTGGCTGGGCACTTGAGGGCTGACTCTGGATCCTGGGTGTGGGAGGTGTGTGGGAGAGCCGTGTTTAAGGCTCTCCATGGCTAGAGCCAGAGGGGATCCCCAGCGGCTTCCCCAGACACCCTGCCACTCCAGCTGGTGGAATCTCGCCTTCCCTGGAGGCTCCTTCCCTACCACTCCACCCATCCCCAACTCCCCCAACACCCTGCCTGGTATTTTGAAACCCGGCACAAGTGCAGATACACACTTTCCTCTTTATCCTCCCTGAGCGCAGTTAAAACAGGCTGGAGTCCCTTAAAAAAAATTCACCAATACTAAGAAAAAAACTGATCAGCTCAGAAACTATAAATAGCACAAAATAGTCATGTCCAAGGGCAGCGCAGAGCAGCAAAGAGCACACAGTTAGGAATGAAAGGAGCTGGACTCAACTGCTAACTCCATTATTTAAACAGTTCTGCCTTCTCCAGGGAGTCATTTGAGCCTCAGTTCCATCATCTATAAAATGGGCATAATAATAGTTATTAAACAATATTGAAACATTGTGTTCTTTCAATCAGGCATTTGCTTTTTGTTTTCCTGGAGAAAATCTTGGACTCTGATTTTTCCAGGATAGAACTATGTTCCAAAATTCTACCTCCTTCTCCTCCAAATACACTTGAAGCTCTGGCACCCATTGCTGACCCCTCTTATCTAAGGGTGAAGGCTTTTCGCAGGAAAACGCAAACATAGGCAACATTTACAAACAATGGGTTGAGGGGGTAGGGAGTCTCAGAGCTCCTGAAACCTTTGGTTGATGCTGGGTGGAACCCTGGGCTCACTGCGGCGGATGCTTTGTGAATCCTCACAACAACCAAATGAAAAGGGTCTTGACGTCCCGTTTTACACTTGGGGAAAAGCGGAAGCAATTGTCCAAGGACCACAAAGCGGTCTAGGAACCCAGGGTGTCGCCTCTAGAGCTTTGGGGAAGTGGGGTTTCTCCCAGTGGGCAAGGGGTAGAAGCGAGGTAGGTGGCTTGGAAAAGTTCGGTAGTCGGACCTGGGCCGCAGAGGGCACAGCGGCCACTCTTTCTGAGAGGCAGAGGTAGGTGGGCTCACCCTCCCACTCCGAGCCGGCCTGACCCTGGATGCAGGCGGAAGGGGGGCAGCGGGGAGCGGAGGACTGTGCCGAGGCCTCGCTGCAGCTGCTGCACCCCCACCCCGCGTCGCCTCCCAGCCCTGGCTCCCAGTGCTCCGGGTTTGCTGATGGTCCCGGATGGACAGCCCGGAGAAGGCTTCCTGTGCAGGAAGACATTCTCATCAGATCTCGTGTCCCGCAGCCCAGCGCTGCTGCCGGGAGTCTGACCCGGCCGCTCCGAGCACCCCTCCCCCGAGCCCTGGCTGGGCGAGAAACCGAGATGGTGGCTGC
>NW_012102377.1:564824-566366 GCF_000951045.1 Mandrillus leucophaeus
GGTGGGTTACAGGAATTTGAAAGCAAAGTAATAGAAACCTTTGAGCTCACGGGAAACAGAAAGCGTTTACTGAGATTGGCTTGGGATTCATGGTCTCATTGATTTCTCACCACCCAGTGTGGTCCGTGTTATTTCTATTTTACAGATAGAGAAACTGAGGGTCAGAGCAGTAAAGGACCTTGCCCAAGATCATTCAGCTGGTGATAATGAGATGAAGGAACGGTTTGAACCCAGGTCTGTCTGCTCCCAAAATGAGGCTGCTTCCTTTGGGGTCCATTGGGCAGGAGTCCTGACCATGGAGCCTTAGCAGTCCTTCCCTCCCTGGGCGTGGCCATCCTGGGAGCACCGACCCATTTGGCTGGGAGGAAGGGGCTGGGCATTTTTGACTGAGTACAGGCTGCCCTGAGCCAGCCTGAACTTAGCAGGAAGCCCCAAACCCAGCTGAGAGGAGAGGGGAAAGGGTAGGCTGCGCCTCTGCCAAATGAGATCAAACCATATATTTTATTCTGCAACATGCTATTTTTATCTTAATATTTCCATGCATATACATATATATATATAGGCCTATTTTTTTAAGTTGTGTAGTGCTCCTTTGCATAAATATTTCATTTCTTATTTATCTATTCCTCTACCGCTGAACATTTATGTTGTCTCCAGTCTTGGAATTACAGGTAATGCTCACTGAACATCCTTGTGAGAATGTCTGTGTAATGACACAAGTACTTCTACAGGATAGATTCTTAAAAAATGACATCAGTGGGTTAATGGTATGCTTTTAAAAAATTCTTATAGATAGTACTAGACTTCTCTCCAAAGATGCTTTATCAGTTTACACTGCCTCCATTAAACTACGAGTTTGCCTACCCACTGACACCCTTGCCACTGAGTATTCGCGCGCTTTCTCTCTCTGTCTCTCTTTCTCTCGCTCTTTCCATATAGATAAGTTTGGGTGGGGGGCAATCTACTGAGTGAAAAAGAGTTTTCCACTTATGTTTTCATTTGTAGTACCCTGAGTCTCTACAGGTCTGCCAAAGGTCCATTAGCTGAAGAAAGCACTGTGAGGGGAAGAAGAGCTCAAGATGAGTAGCAGAGATTTAGGGCAGCTCTGAGGAAGAACTTACTCCCTAGATAACAGAGGCACCTGAATTCCTTTCTCTGTGCACATTCTTTTGCTGCAAGGAAGATCGCATGACCCCAGTAGCTCTGGGTGAGGGCTGGCTACCTAGGGTCTCATGGCAGTTAGCCAGACACTGAGAGATGCCCGCTTCCCACGGGCTGCAGGGACAAGCTAACAGGCTGCATGGGACAGAAGATGGCAGTTTTCAGGGAGGGCAGAGGAAGGGGTTCAGCTTCCTGAAAGAGCCAGGGAAGATGAGGGTCACCATGGCGGGGCAGGCTAGCCCTGGGTGCTAAATGAAAACAGGAAGGTCAGTAGTTTGAGGAGGTGGCAGATGGGAGGGAATGGGATGCCAATCTAAGCTTAGCAAAGGTGGGACTGGGCAGTGGTGGCTGCACTCCCCCCATCCCATAGGCACATCCACC
>NW_012102377.1:569341-570585 GCF_000951045.1 Mandrillus leucophaeus
GTCCCCGGTGGGGCCGGGAGAGGGTGGGCTGGGGGCTGGCCTTGGGGGCGCCTCCCGCCCCCTCTCGGGGAAGGTGCTCGGAGACTCCTGGGCCCTGGGCGGAGAGTGTGGGGAGACTGGGGCTAAAGGCAGAGACCTTGGCCGAGGGCTCTGACCCACCCAAGAGGAAATAGCTACTAATTAGAGACGGGACGTTTTTATGCTAATATGCACCTGGCTGGGCTTTTCTGGGGGGCTGAGAAAGAGTGTAGAGTGGAAGGGAAGAAGTTCCGGAGAGCGGGAAACTTCCGGAAGCACTTGATTCCAGGATAAAAGACAACCCCTGCTCCTGCTCTCCTGCTCACCCGCTGTGTAGCCTTGGGGAAGTTACTTAGGGACGTGGAGGAGCTTCAGTTTCCTCCTCTGAAAAAGAGAGAACACGGTCAAGTTTCTTCCCAAGCTCAGTCACTGTCAGCAAAAAGATGGAAAGCCAGCCCTCGGGTGGCTCCTGGAGAGGGGACAGAATTGCGGAGGTGTGCGTCGCGGGACAGAGTCCTAGGAGAGCCGGGTGCACACTGCCAAGGGCCTGCGACTGTCTCCACTGTTGCCCAGAAGTGGGGGGTGGGCAGTAGAGGGAGGTCGAACAGAGGTCCTCCGATTGTTGGAGGGAGCGGTCAGGAGGTGCTCCGCTGTAAAAGAAAATGGGAGGTGGATGGGAAGTACTGTAGAGGAGTGGGTATTCTATGGTGGGACCGACTTGAGCTTAATCAAATAGTTGGGGTGGAGGGGCGGGATAGGTTGAAGATGCCAAGGAGAGAAAAGGGAGATGACTGATGGAGTCAAGTCCTGAAGGAGGCCTAGTGGGTGGGAGCCAGGCAGGGTGCAGGTTGGAAGAAGTAGAAGGAGACAGGTTGGAAGTGGGGAGGAGGAAGGGGAGAGGAGGAAGTGGTGGAAGAGGAGAAGAGGAAGGAAAGGTGAAATTCAGGATATTTTGAAGGGAGGGAACACTCTCCATTGGCCTTACTCAACTCAGCTCAGTATTGCAGGACGCCTCAGTGTTGTTTCACAGACTAAGGAATCAAGAGCGGATTTGGGCTGGCCGCGGTAGCTCATGTCTGTAATCCCAGCACTTTGGGAGGCCGAGGTGGGCAGATCACCTGAGGTCAGGAGATCCAGACCAGCCTGGCCAACGCGGAGAAACCCTATTTCTACTGAAAATGCAAAAATTAGCCAGGCATGGTGACGCATGCCTATAGTGCCAGCTA
>NW_012102377.1:573195-578334 GCF_000951045.1 Mandrillus leucophaeus
TTTGAGACAGAGTCTTACTCTGTCACCCAGGTTGGAGTGCAGTGGCATGATCTCCACTCACTGCAACCTCTGCCTCCTGGGTTCAAGCAATTCTCTTGCCTCAGCCTCCCGAGTAGCTGGGACTACAGGCGCCCACCACCTCGCCCAGCTACTTTTTGTATTTTAGTAGAGATGGGATTTCACCGTGTTGCCCAGGCTGGTGGTGAACTCCTGAGCTCAGGCAATTCACCCGCCTTGGCCTCCCAAAATGCTGGAATTACAAGTGTGAGCCACTGCGCCCGGCCTAGATACTGCTTTAAGTGTTTCAATGTTTTGACTGATTTTATCCTTTTAACAATTCTGTGAGGTAGCTGTAATTATGATCCCCATTTCATAGATGAAGACATGGAGGCATAGGCCTAAGTTGCCTACCCAAGGTCACACAGCTAGAAAGTGGCCAAGCTGGGATTCAGACCCGGGCCAGGGGGCTTGGGAGGCTACACTTCCAACCACCTCACATGTGGCTTTTCATAGCCTTTCTTAGCCAATAGAATGACCACTGCTATTAATTAAGAGTGGGCCAAGAACACTTAATTCTTTGTCTCTAATGCTTACAACAAGCCTTGAAATAGAAGGTGCTACCCTAAATTTATAGATAAGAAAAGTGAGGTTCAGAGAGGCTGAGCACCTTGGTTGAGATCACCCACATAAAAAGAAGTTGAGCCAAACTTTGCACTCAGATCTGTATGAATCAAAAGCCCCTGCCCCTTGCATATCACTACAGGATATTTTGCAACATGAGAAGAGAAATCACACAACCACAGAATAGTCATCCCCCTAAAAATGCCTCTTTCCTGTAGAGATGAGTGTATGTGAGTGCAGCCTGGAGGCAGCATCTATGCACTCTATGGTGGGGGAAGGGGAGCCAAGGGGGCCAAGGGCTAAGAAAGGCTATGAAAAGCACTATGCAGTGCTGCGGAGAGACTATCTCCCCTCTATCAGCAGGGCTGCTTGGGAAGCAGAGTGGCAGTTTGGGAGGGGAGTCTGGGGAAGCCATCCCTTTTGTTACTGGAACCTAGAACCTCTCTCCACCCCCATCCACTCCATATCCACCTCCAGCTTAAGAAAAGCATGAGTTGGCCGGGCGTGGTGGCTCATGCCTGTAATCCCAGCACTTTGGGAGGCCGAGATGGGTGGATCATGAGGTCAGGAGATTGAGACCATCCTGGTTAACATGGTGAAACCCTGTCTCTACTAAAAATACAAAAAATTAGCCAGGTGTGGTGGCGGGCGCCTGTAGTCCCAGCTACTTGGGAGGTTGAGGCAGGAGAATGGCGTGAACCCGGGAGGCGGAGCTTGCAGCAAAACGAGATCGCGCCACTGCACTCCAGCCTGGGCAACAGAGCGAGACTCTGTCTCCAAAAAAAGAAAAAAGAAAAGCAGAGTTGGTATTATGGACAGAGCTGCTTTTGAAGAGCCCCAAGTCACTGGCTGACCCGAGAAGGACTGCCATTTCACCTTATATGAGCGGCCTGTTAAATTAAGCATTGTCTTTTTTTTTTTTTTTTTGAGATGGAGTCTCACTTTGTCACCCAGGCTGAAGTGCAGTGGCGTGATGTCGGCTCATTGCAACCTCCGCCTCCCGCGTTCAAGCGATCTTCCTGCCTCAGCCTCCTGAGTAGCTGGGACTACAGGCACATGCCACTACGCCTGGCTACTTTTTTTGTGTTTTTAGTACAGACACGGTTTCACCATGTTGGCCAGGATGGTCTCGATCTCCCGACCTCATGATCCACCCATCTTGGCCTCCCAAAGTGCTGGGATTACAGGAGATGATTTCAATCTCCTGCCCTCGTGATCCACCTGCCTCAGCCTCCCAAAATGCTGGGATTACATGTGTGAGCCACCACACCTGGCTGTCTTTTTCTTTTTTTAATTTTTGAGACAGGGTCTCAGTCTGTCACCCAGGGTAGAATGCAGTGGTGCTATCATAGCTCAATGTAGCCTTGAACTCCTGGGCTTAAGCCTCAGCCACCTCAGCCTCTGGAGTAGCTGGGACTACAGGCATGCACTACCATACCTGGCTAATTTGTAAATTTTTTGTAGAAGGGTCTCGCCATGTTGCCCAGACTGGAAGCATTGCTCTTTCTAAGGGTATATGTAAGAGTGCAAATTGCCCTTGGACCTAGCAACTTGGTGAAAAGGATGTATCAGTCATTCACACCTTCCTGTGAATTAGTTTCTCAGCCAGGACAGTGTTTCTCAAACTAGGGTATCTACTTTCAGAGTTCCTAAGTGCTCTGAAGAGTTTTAAATTTTGGATGTAAATTTCAGTGATGTTAAAATATTTTAGCAGTTATAAAGACAGAACTCTTTGCAGTTAAACATTTTCATAGACTAGAACTTCAGTTCCTTACGTTGGCGTTGCTCCAGTATGGGTCTGTGAACTTCTGGGAATTCACAGATGGGATCTTTGAGAATTGCTTTTTCTTTCAAGAGGTTTGCTCATTACACAGGTTTGGGAGACACTACGCAAGAACTAGATGGGTGTGAGCCTTTTCCGCCCTGGTGCCATGGTTGCCAAGGTGCTGGGGACCCAGAGATCTGAGTTCTAGCCTTGGCCACTTGACCACTGGTGCCTCAGTTTCTCCACGTGAAAATTCACTCGCTCTTCGCCACTTTGCAGCATCCTCTCTGTCAGGCCTGTGCTGGCTGCTGTGAGGGATAGGAGATGAACAAGACCAAGCTGGTGAAGGTGCCAAGCATGGCACCCTCCTGTCTGACAAGTCAAGGCAGAGGGGAGATAAAGGCTACGGGGGTCCAGCAGAGGAAGAGGTCACTTCTGCCTGCTGGGTGCAGCAGAACTGGCTTTGAGCTGGGCCTTGAGATGGTGCCATGGCAGGGGAGGAGTCCAGCCCTCTAGGCAGAGAGGATGAGTGAAGTGGGCTGTCTGCGATGAGCTTGTGCGGAGAGTTCAGGGTGTGACGTACGTTTAGGGAACTGGACCTGTAGCCGAAGGACCTGAGAGATCATCTCGGCCAACTCTTTAGGATACAGGGGAATGTCAGGAGGCTGAATTGGCTCAAGGGCCTCCTCAATATCACACAGCCAGCTGGGGGCCCTGCCGAGAACAAGGAGGTAGGCGAGATGTTTTTCCATCTGGAGCTGAGCTCCCAGCCTCAGGAATGTTTCGGGGGGTCCAGCCCATGTTGGCAGCCCCCTCTTCCACCACACACTCCACGAAGCCTAACACAGGCTCTGCAACCCACCGTCTCTCCTGCCCCCAAGGCTACTGAGGCTCACAGGCCCACAGACCTAGGGGGCGTTTTCATCTGATTTTCACTCAAGGAAACAGCCACGTCCTGACGGAAGCCAAGTTGGAGGGAGGTCTTTAGCTCACCCTTCCCAGCCTCCTAGTTCTTCGGGGTTGGGGTGGGGCTCTAATAGCATTCAGTTAACAGGGGCGGAAGGGTCCAGGCTTAGGCAGACAGCCTGCCTCCACCAAGCCCCAGGAGCCTTCTCTTTTTGGCTGTGGGGGACTCTCAGGTTGGGCCCACCCCTTTGGGTCTAGAGAAAATTCTCCCCTCACACAAGTCTCTCAGGGCCCATATCTAGTCATCCTGTGTGGGCTGAGAGGGGCTCACTGTCCCAGGACTAACTGGATAGTGACCACCAGAATAAGGCTGGGCCCAAAATCTTGTGCCCGCTTCTCTCAGCCAAGACATGGAAAGAACAGGCTAGTGTGAGTGGCCATCACAGATGCCAGGCAGGAGGGCTGTGAAGCCCAGATTTACCATCACTAGTCTGAGTTGGCTTGCTGCTGCCATGACCACCACCGACCACCACCATTGTCACATTTCCATTTCTGCCACCATCACTGTTTCCATCTCTACCATCACTGTCTTCATCTCAACCACCCTCTCCATCTCCACTGTTATCACCACCTCCATACCCACCATCGTCAGCATCTCTATCACCATCATCTCCACCTCAGCCATCATCCCCAGCTCCTCGATCATCACTATGCACTGTCACTGCCCCCTCCACCATAACCACTGCTTCCATCTTTACCACCATCACCAACTACCCCCACCAGTATCACTACCGGCATCCTCAGCCAACAATTGCCATCTCTGCCATCATCACCACCTCCACCAGTATCACTACCTTCCTGACAATTATCACCACCATTTCTACCACCACTGCCCCTCTTACCTCCCCTGACACGTCTAACCACTGCCAGCCCAGTACCCCACCTACCCCAACCTCTGTCCATTCGAATCCATCCACGCTACCTAAAACATAAAGAACTACCATTTGGGCTAACCCTTCAACCTCTTTTCATTTGCCCAACCCCAGAAAGGCCAACTATAGACCTCATTTCTCCAGTTTCTCTTTTGAGACTTCTCCTGGAAGATGAAATGAAATGCCTTGCTCTTGAAGTTGAGGAAGATTATGTGTCTCTTGCCGTTCTTGATTTACCAGGCCCATCATTCTGTCCTAGAAGGAAATTGGATTACTCTGACAGAATGTGTTCTTTGGAAAGCAGTGCTGGTTATTACCTAATTCCTTATGACCTAGTGTTTGCAGATTGATTTTTTGACGACGTGTCCCAGTAGTTTTCTATTATAGCAGCTTGGTGGATGGGCCCAGCACTTGTAGAGGCATCTGCTTTCCCCCAGGTTTGGAAAGAGGCAGGGACCGGCTGCCTGGGTCTCTTGTCTCCAGGCCCCTCACCAGTTCTCCATAAATCCCCTCAGAGTGAGAGCTAGTGATTGGACTCCAATGTGGGCCAATTTCTTAAGTACCTAAGCATGTAAGTCATCAGGGCCTGTGGATGGGAATACACAAGTTCTTTCCTTATCCCCCTGGCTTCCTGCCTGCTCGTGATTCCACGTGGTGCCTCTTTCAGTTTTCAGATCACAGCTGACCTTTTTAGGCTAAGAAAAAATTAAAAGGCTCTGCTTTTTCAGTGTCGTTGCTTATAAGCTTTCTCTTCCCAGCGAAAAACGTGCCAGCAATCCCCTTATCCCCTTTCTTTGGCCCATTATAGTTAGCAAATGTTTTTCTCATTCTTTTGCCACCTCATGCAAGTTATATCCCATTTCTTTTCTGAACAAGTTTTCTGATTTTATCTCCACAGCCTTTTTTTTTTTATTT
>NW_012102377.1:578954-580530 GCF_000951045.1 Mandrillus leucophaeus
TTTTTTTAGTTTTAGTAGAGATGGGGTTTCACCGTGTTAGCCAGGATGGTCTTGATCTCCTGACCTCGTGATCCGCCCGCCTCGGCCTCCCGAAGTGTTGGGATTACAGGCATCAGCCACTGTGCCTGGCCCCCCAGTGTCTTTAGTTTGTGAGTAGCAAACTGAGTCAGGACCTGCTCCCCAAGGCCTCACAAAGCAGGCAACCAGAATGGGGAGGGGACCAGCAGCTGCATTTGGCTTCTGATGCCTGGAGTGTGGATGGGGTCACTTACCAGGAGTGTTTGGTACCATAAGGGGCTCCTTCCATTCACAGACCCATTTGTTCATTCTCAGACTGCCTCATTCCCTCCAGAACCTCTGTGTTAGTCTGGGGTCCTGCCTGCGTGGGCTTACCGGGCACATGAGCCTTCTTGAATGTTAGGTCAATAATGGTCTGGTGCAGTGCACCAGCGAGTAATACACACAGAAATCAGGTTAACGATGTAGAAGGTGGCGAGTGTAAGGCATGTAGACAGTGGTGTGGGAGCGATGTGCTCTGCTGTTCCATTGCAGGAGGCTGCTCCCCGAAAGCCATATTCCAGCAGGGTCTTTACATTTAGGAATGTGTTTGCCAGGAAGGGTGATGTAGAGGAGCATTCCAGGCAGAACAGGATGTGCAGAGGCAGAGAGGGCCATCTGGGACTTGCCGTGTCGGGCAAAGGGAGTCTCCAAACCCCATGAAAGCCTGTTGTCTTTCCAACTCTCCACTGGTCTGGATGGATCATGTCAAGATGGCTCTGGGAAGGGCCCTTTCAGTGCCTCCCCAGGGGTGCCCAGTGCTCCCAGAGCCACCTGCTGTCAGCTCCAAACTTGCCTGTTCAGTGAAGGCTTTCTCCATCCAGCCTGGCCAGTGCTGACTGGAGGCTCCGGACCTAGTCCGTTCCCTTCCCCCATGGCTATGACAATAGGAACTCTCTGAATCTTCCCTGGGCTCTGCCCCGTTCTCTTCACCCCAAGCATCCAGCTAAGCATTCCTCTACGTTCTAGATTCAATTTCTTACATCTAGAAAAACTAGAAAATACAGAGTAGTAAAAATGTTTAAAATAGCTTCAAAAAGCATGCATATGCCGGGCGCGGTGGCTCATGCCTGTAATTCCAGCACTTTGGGAGGCCAAGGTGGGTGGGTCACCTGAGGTTGGGAGTTCGAGACCAGCCTGACCAACATGGAGAAACCTTGTCTCTATTAAAAATACAAAATTAGCTGTGTGTGGTGGCAGGCACCTATAGTCCCATCTGCTTGGGAGGTTGAGGCAGGAGAATCGCTTGAACCCAGGAGGCGGAGGTTGTGGTGAGCTGAGATGGTACCACTGCACTGCAGCCTGGGCAACAAGAGCGAAACTCCATCTCAAAAAAAAAAAATTCATGCATAATCCCATCATTCAGAGTTAACCTTGTCTACATTTCGCTGTATATCCTCCCAGATGTATCATTTCCTTTTACAAAACAGGCAGTTGGCACGGGCATTTTTTAGAAGTATATATACATCTAGCCCAAGATTCCAAACAGCTTCGTAGTACTCCACTGTGCAGCTGAACC
>NW_012102377.1:580580-581713 GCF_000951045.1 Mandrillus leucophaeus
TATGCCGGGCGCGGTGGCTCATGCCTGTAATTCCAGCACTTTGGGAGGCCAAGGTGGGTGGGTCACCTGAGGTTGGGAGTTCGAGACCAGCCTGACCAACATGGAGAAACCTTGTCTCTATTAAAAATACAAAATTAGCTGTGTGTGGTGGCAGGCACCTATAGTCCCATCTGCTTGGGAGGTTGAGGCAGGAGAATCGCTTGAACCCAGGAGGCGGAGGTTGTGGTGAGCTGAGATGGTACCACTGCACTGCAGCCTGGGCAACAAGAGCGAAACTCCATCTCAAAAAAAAAAAATTCATGCATAATCCCATCATTCAGAGTTAACCTTGTCTACATTTCGCTGTATATCCTCCCAGATGTATCATTTCCTTTTACAAAACAGGCAGTTGGCACGGGCATTTTTTAGAAGTATATATACATCTAGCCCAAGATTCCAAACAGCTTCGTAGTACTCCACTGTGCAGCTGAACCGTCACTTATTTAAACCTGGAAGCTTGATGAAGGGCACCGACTGAATGAACAAAAATGAGGAAGGGCCTTTGTAGATTCCTCTTCTACGTCTTCCATGTTCCTTTGGAGCCAGTGTTTGAATGTATAGAAAGTGCGCTGGTCAAGACATGAGTTTGAATGCAGGCTCTCGTCCGTGTGTGTGGGTCTCAGATCCATCCACACATCTTATTGAGCCTCATCCTGTTTGGCATTTTTGAGCATTAAACACAACTGACCACTCTCCCTTATTTACCTCTTTTCTTCCTCCGGCCTCGGACGACGTCCTCCAGCCCAGCACGTCTCCCATATTTCACCTTTCCTTCCTAGTTTCACGAACTGGAAACTTTTCTCCTGACCAGCACTCATGTCAGCACCCTCCAGGCCTCTGTTCCCAGCTTCCTCTTTGCCTCTTACCACCTTGTCATATTCAGTTTGTTTCCTTTGGATGACCCATCTAGTTCCATAGATTTGAGGGCCAAACTCTCCCTGGCCCATCTCTCCTGAAATCTGCATCCACATAGTCAAGGGCCTAAAGAACATCTCCATCAGAAACTCAATGATGTGACTGGGCGCGGTGGCTCACGTCTGTAATTCCAGGAGGCAGGAGGATCACCTGAGGTCAGGAGTTCGAGACCAGCCTGG
>NW_012102377.1:582658-623127 GCF_000951045.1 Mandrillus leucophaeus
TTTTAATAAATATATTACATCCATGTAGCCACCCCAATAAAGATAGAGAAAATTTCCATTATCCATGAATGTTCCTTAGAATCCTTTTCAATCAATCCCCTTTCCCATGGGCAATCTCTCCTCTGATCTCTTCCCTAGATTAGTTTTACCTCTTCTATAGAAATCCTCACAAATGGAATCATATAGTTTGCATTCTTTTGCTCAACAAAATGCTTTTGAGATTCCTTCACGTTGTCACTACAATCACTTAAAAGTGAGTATTTATTTAAATCAGTCTCCTATTAAAACTTTTCGTTGGCTCCTGTTATCCAAATTCCTGGCCCTGAATGATCTGGACTCATCTCACACATTGCCTACCCTTGAACTTTCACCTTTAGGAAGACTGAACCATTTGTTCACCTGCACAAACATAGCTTTTCATGGGTTGAGTCCTGTGGCTGGAATCCCTCAGCTCCTACGCAGTTTGCCTGGTGCACTCCTACTCATCTGGCAGCATTCTGCTCACATGTAGATTGTGTGAGGCTTTCTCTGACCTGTTCTCACCCCCGGACAAAGAGTCAGTCAGCTGCACTATAATGGACTGTGTCCACTATTCTTGACACCCCGGAACCCCTGCCCAGCATCGACTGAATGGATTCCTTTCTCGGTATGACTGCTGTGTCTTGCATGTCATTTATCATTGTGCCCACTGCACTGTATGTGTTTATGGACTTGTGTAACCCCTTAGCTATGCTCAGAGGGATAGAAAGATTCATTTTGTTTCCAGAAATTCTTCCTGTGGAAGACTGTCTTGCTGCCTACCGAAGAGCCTACCCAAGAAGTACTCCACTGTGCAACTGAACCATCAATCTTGTGCAACAAGAAGCAAGACAGGCCAGGCGTGGTGGCTCAAACATGTAATCCCAGCACTTTGGGAGGCCGAGGTGGGTGGATCACCTGAGGTCAGGAGTTTGAGACCACCCTGGCCAACATGACGGAACCCCATCTCTTCTACTAAAAATACAAAAATTAGCCAAGCGTGGTGGCGGGCTCTTGTAATTCCAGCTACTCAGGAGGCGGAGGCAGGAGAATCTTTTGAACCTGGGAGGCAGAGGTTGCAATGAGCCAAGATGGCGCCATTACACTCCAGAGTGAGACTCTGCCTCAAAAAAAAAAAGAAAAAGGCAGTAGCAGCAAGACAGTCTTGTTGCCTACCTAAGAAGACTGCTGGAAATCTCCAGTCTTCTTCGCTAACAGCCCCTGATCTTGTTCAGGCAACCATGTGCCTAGAGATTTTGCCAATGATCAGTTGAGGAGTGGTGTAATTCCGACCAAGGAGATGTTAAGAGGACATCTTCTGGGAAAGCTTTTTCTTCCTGAAAAGAAGAAACGAGAAGCAAATGCTCCATGTTATGCCTTCCTCTTTCCTCTTGTTTGGGACACTATTGTGTGATGGTATGATGTTTGGAGTTGTAGCAGCCACCTGGTGACCATGAGGCAGCGACAAAGAGGAGTGCAGAAACATTGATCCAGAACCCTGGCATAAGTGAGGGTCTAAACATCCCTCCTTCCAACTTCCCGTTACGTGAGGTAATTAAATGACTTTACTGCTTAAGACACAACTAGTTGGATTTTCTGACATTTGCAGCTGAAGGACTCTTACTTGATATATTTTGTGAGTAAAGTTTTTATTTTGGGATAATTGTAGAAACTCTAAATCTTCATGAGATTGTGAAGCACTTGATATCCAGATGATGGTGCAGACCCGCCTGGAGCTGTCCTCTCGAGCGGCCATATCATGTCCACTTAGAGTGCGCCTCAGGGAGCTTCTGCCTTCTGTCCTTGTTCTCAGTCTTCGGACCTCTCGACACTCCCTTAGGAAAAAGGAAAGGGCTTCCTCCTCTGGGCCTCTGAGTCAGGCTGTCAGTCAGTCCGTTCCATGCAGCTTTCCCCCACTGGAGCTAGGGGGAGAAGGCTTCAGGTCCCGGATTATCTTCTTAACAACCCATGAAAAAGGCATTGTTGCTCCATTTTGTAGAAAAACTCAGTCACATTAGTAAAAAACCTGATCAAGATCACACGGTCAATAACAGAGGAGCCCCACAACCTGGTCTTCCCAAAGTCGCAGTCCTTATACCTCAATACCTGACCCCCCTTGGGCTTAAATCATGTCAGTATCAAGCAGGTGGTGTGAACATTGCTTTGGATGGCGGCCATGAAAATGCCCCACTCAGATCTCCTACTGCTGGGAGTGTCATCGACCAAGGCCTCAACTCCCAAGGCCATGCTTCCTATGGGCTTCCTCTCACCCAAGGCTGAGCACAGCAGGGGTACTAAGACAGGACCAACCTTGGGAGATGCAGGGCTCCTCTGAGGACATCTTTAGCTCAAGGACTCCCAGTTGGTTCGACCAGAACTTTGCTAAAGCTGTGCTGAGTCTGAGACTTTGCTCATCCGACCCTCCTTCCCTCTCTCTCTTCCTGGCAAGGGTCACACCTACAGCCTGGTCTCACAGTTCCCGCCTCTGCTGGCTCACTTCCCTTTTCCCTTCACAGATATTTTCCCCAATATATCTCTTGCATATCTAATCTTGTCTTGGGGTCTGGCTTCTTAGAGGACCTGAATTAATGTGCTTTGATTTTTAACCCTCCAAACTCAACCTGGCAACCTGTCTGTAAAGCACCTGGCACATACTACTAGGTTCTCTTCTCTTTTCCTCTCAGAGTGTGGGTGTTATGAGTGGCCAAGATGTGAGGCTGTTTCTGTCTCCAGCGGGAGCAAGGTGGACTGCCCTGTGACCAGAAGAATATGCACATACCTGGAAACCTATGCATCCTGAGGTTCAGAGAGGCTGAGGGACTCACCCGAGGCCACACAGCTCATGCCTGAATGCCCACACAGATACACACACAGATGCATGGGATGGGGAGACAAAGTTGGGGTGGAGAGACAGGGTCAGGATGTAGTGTGGGGCAGGCAAAGGGCATGAGGAAAGCAGCCCCTTCCTGCCCCTCCCTGCTGACTTCCCAGGCTGGTCTGTATGTTTTGGTGTCATGGCAACTGGCTGTGGGGGCTGCATGTGGAAAGTGAAGCTTAACCTTAAGACACTGTGGGGAGCTAAATGGGCCTAAAAGATACCAGGTCTGTGATTTTCCAGCCTCCCAGCCTTGCTCCGGCCTGGAGATACTGCCAGCTCAGCCCAGCCCCCAATCATCAGGAAATGCCTTTCTCTACTTACTCTTACTGCCTATCCAGCCCATTGGGCTCACTTGCATGATTGTACTAACTGAATCTGGAATCCTCTCTTCTCTTCTTGTTTGTCTAAATCCTCTCTCTCTCTCTCAGAGTTAAGTTCCAGTCCCACATTCTCTTGGAAGCCTTCCCCGACTTCCCCAGCCCACGGAGCTCTTTTCTTTCTCTGGTCACAGCTAGCAGTCACTGCACTATCTGGAGCACTCACCTTATGGCATTTCAACTTTGTCCCCATGCAATTCAACAAGCTCCTAATATGTGCTGGACATCGTGCTAAGTGTTGTATGTTCCTGCGGGTATCTTGGGGGCTAAATCTACTCTAGGCTCATGGCGGGCGAGGTGGCTCACGCCTGTAATCCCAGCACTTTGGGAGGCTGAGGTGGGTGGATCATGAGGTCAGGGGATCGAGACCATCCTGGCTAACACGGTGAAACCCCTTTTCTACTAAAAATACAAAAAATTAGCTGGACGTGGTGGCGGGCACCTGTAGTCCCAGCTACTTGGGAGGCTGAGGCAGGAGAATGGTGTGAACCTGGGAGGTGGAGCTTGCAGTGAGCTGAGATCACACCACTGCACTCCAGCCTGTGGGACAGAGTGAGACTCTGTCTCAAAAAAAAAAAAAAAAAGAAAATCCACTGTAGGCTCGTTAGACTTCAGACAGGGAGCAGCTGACCGTCTAGCATTTATGGACCATTTATGACCAGGAGAGGCTCCCATCAGCTCCCAAACTAGGCAAGACAGAGGGTGCAGGTGGCAACTTGTTAGAACCTTGGTCTCAGAGTCCAGACACGCCACTGTCTGCGTCTTGTTTTTCTAAGCTATAAAAGGGGGATGACAGTACCTACCTCACAGGCTTGTTCTAAGGACAAATGATATGATGAGATAATATATGTAAAGTAACAAACACAGTAATTGATGTGCTAGTTGTTTGCTTTATCCATGCCAGCGGCCCCTGCCGCCACCCCGTAGCCTCTGAGTCTACCTAAATACAAACACTGTGTTCCCTTTGGGGCCGTTCAAAGCACTCCCTGTCTTGGATTGTAGAATTAAATAGGAAGAGGTTTACCCTCCAGAAGCTCACCATCGGGTACTTCTCATGCTTGCTCTCACTGAATCCTCTGCCAACTCTGGGACAGGAAATAGTATTCCTGTGTCATATATGACAGAGCTGGGGCTCAGGGAGGTCGAGTCAGACTCAGGCCTGAGATGGATGATAAGCCCTAAGCAAACAGGCATCCACTGGGTGAGAACACTCTTTTATACTGTGCAGGTGTCAGTTCTGCCCAAAGAATTCTTTTTTTTTTTTTGAGATGGAGTCTCGCTCTGTTGCCCAGGATGGAGTGCAGTGGCACAATCTCAGCTCGCTGCAAGCTCCGCCTCCTGGGCTCACACCATTCTCCTGCCTCAGCCTCCCAAGTAGCCGGGACTACAGGCACCCGCCACCACGCGCGGCTAATCTTTTTTTGTATTTTTTAGTAGAGACTGGGTTTCACAGTGTTAGCCAGGATGGTCTTGATCTCCTGACCTCATGTGATCTGCCCGCCTCAGCCTCCCAAAGTGCTGGGATTATAGGAGTGAGCAACCATTCCTGGCCCAGAAAATAGATCTTAAGTGTTCTCACCCCACACACACACACAAAGGTAACTATGGGACGAATGTGTTAATTAGCTTGATTGTGGTAATCAATTCACAATGTAATGTATATCAAATATATCTTTTTAAATTCAAAAAGTAATGCCAGGCAAAATCACAACAGGGTTTTTGGGACAGGGCGGGGGAGACATTTAACAAGACCATTCTAAAACTAATCTGGAAGAGTAACTGTATCGGAATAACCAAAAAATATTTGAAAAAGAAGTACAATGAGGGGAGACTTCCCCTATCAGATATCAAAACACTACCAAGCTGTACTCATTAAAATGGTGTGCCGGCCTAAGACAAGACAGATGGATCAATGTCACTGAACAGAGAGCTGAAAAAGGGGTTCTGTATTAAGAGGAATTCAGTATGTAATAAAGTCGCATGTAAAAGCAGCAGAAAAAACTTTCAGTTATAAGATGAATAAATTCTGGGGATCTAATGTATAGCATGGTGACTATAGTTAATAATACTATCTGGTATACTGGAAATTTGCTAGGAAAATAGATTTTTTTTTTTTAAGATGGAGTCTTTCTCTGTCACCCAAGCTGGAGTGCAGTGGCATGATCTTGGCTCACTGTAGCCTCCGCTTTCTGAGTTCAAGTGATTCTCCTGCCTTACCCTCCTGAGTAGCTGGGACTACAGGTGCGCGCCACCACACTTGGCTAATTTTTGTATTTTTAGTTGAGATAGGGTTTCACCATGTTGGCCAGGCTGGTCTCAAACTCCTGACCTCATGTGATCTGCCCGCCTCAGCCTCCCAAAGTGCTGGGATTATAGGAGTGAGCAACCATTCCTGGCCCAGAAAATAGATCTTAAGTGTTCTCACCACACACACACACAAAGGTAACTATGGGACGAATGTGTTAATTATTTGATTGTGGTAATCAATTCACAATGTAATGTATATCAAATCATCACACTGTAGACCTTGAATATATACAATTTTTATTTGTCAATTAGACCTCAATAAAGCTAGAAAAAAGCAATAGGGAAAAGAGGGATTCTTCAGCAAGTATTGTAGAGACAATTGGCTATCCTTGTGGAAAAAAACCATAAAGTTAGATTCCTGCTTCACACCATTCATTAAAATAAATTCCAGATGGATTAGAGAGCTCAATGCAAAAAAAAAACAAAGCTATAAAACTATTAAAAGAAAATATGGGGGAATTTGTTTATAACCTTGGGGTAGGAAAGGCTTTCTTTAGCAAGACATAAAACACAGAAACCATAAAGGAAAAGATTGCTAAATTTGATTATGTCCAAATTCAAAACTGCTGTATAACAAAAGACGCTGTAAATACTGTTGTTAAAAGACAAGTGACAGACTGGAAGAAGGTATCTAGAACATATGCAACAGAAAAAGATTAATATTTAGGATCTGTAATGAATTCCTATAGTAACAAGCAAAAGATAAACAACCCCAAAGAAAAAAATGGGTGCTGGGAACAGACAGTTCACCTAAGAGGAACTGCAAATAGTCAATACACATATGAAAATGTGCCCAGCCTCACTAGTAATCAAAGAAATGCAAGTAAAAATAACGCCAAGTTAAGGGTTTTCACCTGTCAGATTTGCAAAATTTAAGAGATTTGCGCCGGGCACAGTGGCTCACACCTGAAATCCCAGCACTTTGGGAGGCAGAGGCAGAAGCAGAAGGATCACGAGGTCAGGAGATCGAGACCATCTTGTCTAACACATGGTGAAACTCCGTCTCTACTAAAAATACAAAAAAATTAGCCGGGCGTGGTGGCGGGCACCTGTAGTCCCAGATACTCGGGAGGCTGAGGCAGGAGAATGGGGTGAACCTGGGAGGCGGAGCTTGCATGAGCTGAGATTGTGCCACTGCACTCCAGCCTGGGCGACAGAGTGCGACTCCATCTCAAAAAATAAATAAATAAATAAATAAATAAATAAATAAATAAATAAATAAAATAAAATAAATGAGATTTGCAATGGTCACTGTTGGGAAGAATCTAAGGGCAATGAATACTTTCGTCACCATTGGTAAGAATGGAAATTGTCCTGGCATTTGCAGAGTGTGATTTGGCAGTATCCACTAAAATGGAAAACACCCAAACTCTTCATAAGAGCAATTCCAAGTCTCTGCTGGGAGAAATGCTCCAAGTGTACAACGGGCCACATTCACTTGGGGTCGTGGCGGTGGTGATGGAAATGTGAACAATCAGAAACAACTGAAATGTTCCTCGGTAGAGAAAGGGCTAAATACATCTTTTTTCTTGTTGTCTTTTGAGACAAAATCTCACTCTGGAGTGCAATGGCGCGATCTTGGCTCACGGCAATCTCTGCCTCCTGGGTTCAAGCGATTCTCCTGCCTCAACCTCTCGAGTAGTTGGGACTATAGGCACGTGCCACCACACCTGGCTAATTTTTGCATTTTTGGTAGAGACAGGGTTTCACTATGTTGGCCAGGCTGGTCTCGAACTCCTGACCTCAGGTGATCCTCCTGCCTTGGCCTCTCAGAGTGCTGGTGTGAGCCACCACACCCAGCCCTAGATACATCTTTGAATGTGTACACTAGCAATGATTTTCTGGGGACCAAGCAAATGAGACAGACTTTTACATCCTGAAATGAAAAGGTCTCATTACAGGAGGAAAACAGGTCACAAAACAATATGGCTCTGTTTGTATAAACATGGATACACACTTCACAAGTGTACATGAGAAAAGATACTCTGGAAGGTACCAACCAAACTGACACTCCCTAGGGAGGTGAATGGGGTTGTGTGGGAGCCAAGGGGGGCTTTATCTGAACTATTCAATTTTTTTTTGAATTATTTAATTTTTTGACAGTGAGTATGTATATGTGTTTTACTCACGTAGTAATAGTAATGCATAATGCATTTAAAATAACTTGAAAGACCAGCTGTCACTCAATGCCTGGTAGCTTTATGCCTCTACTTCTCAAGCCCTGCTCACTGCCAGTGCCCTGGACTTGTTACCCAGATCCTGTGCCTGGTTCCTGATTGTCCACATCCCTGACCCCTTACCACTTCCACCATACTAGGCTCTTAGTCTGGGTTCTTGGCTTGTGCTATGTGACCTTCTTGATTCCTGGTGCCTATCACGGGTCAGGAATAAGGGAGAATTGGACATGGTCAGAGTCCCAGAAGAGTACATGGTCCAGCAAAAGAAGTACCTCAGAGGACTGGCGCAGTGGCTTACGTCTGTAATCCCAGCACTTTGGGAGGCCAAGACAAGTGGATCAGCTTGGGTCAGGAGTTCGAGACCAGCCTGGCCAACATGGTGAAGCCCTGTCTCTACTAAAAATACAAAAATTAGCTGGGTGTGGTGGCACGCGCCTGTAGTCCCAGCTACTCGGAAGGCTGAGGCATGAGAATCGCTTGAACGCGGGAGGCAGAGGTTGCAGTGAGCCAAGATTGCACCACTGCACTCTAGCCTGAGCAACAGAGCAAGACTCCATCTCAATAAACAAACAAACTTCAGAAAAGATGTGGTTGGAAACTGCAAGGAAGGCTTCCAAGAGGAGGTGACGTTTGAGCTGGGACTTGAAAGCAGGATAATTTTAATCCTAAACCCCACCTCAATTATGTTAAAAACTACATAACACCATCACAGAAATTTTGAATAATGGAGAGAAAAAAGTCACCCAAAATTTCACTGCCCTAACCCAATAACTTTGGTAAATTCCCTTCAATTCTTTGTCCGCAAGACACTTATCATTTAAGTATGCAATCCAAATAATACATTTGATTTATATATATGTATATATATATGTGTATATATGTACACGCACACACACATATACGCACACACACACTTTTTTTTTTTTTCTTCAAGAGACAGGGTTTTGCTATGTTGCCAAGGCTGGATTTGAACTTCTGAGCTCAAGTGATCCTCCTGCCTCAGGCTCCTCAGCTGGGATTATGGGTGTGCTCTGCTGTGCCTGGCTGGTTGTTGTTGTTTAGTATAACATCATATGACAGCCCCTTTTTACATTACTAAGTGATACTTATCATCATCAACTGTTAATGACTATGCAATTTGCCATACAGTGAGTGTGCTTCTGATTTAATTACCTATTCCCCTATTGTTGGCTGTTTAGGTTGTTTCTTATTACTAATGCTGCAATGAACATCCTTGAGCATGTAGTTTTTTTTTTTTTTTCTTTTAGGTTATTTCCTTGGAACAAATAAATTCTCAGAAGTGGAAATACTGGGTCAAAATTTATGAACACTTTTATGGCCCTTGAAACATGTTGCCAAATTGCTTCTAAAAGTAGTTTCAGAATACACTGAGGGCTTTGTTAGGCAAATATGAGAGGTACAGAAATTGAATGGAGGTCCCAATTCCAGGAAACAGCATGTATAAAGGTGCATTGACCAGGACAGACTTCTGCAATTTATCCTTTGAATACCATGACATGGCCAAGATACAGAATTTTATGGCAGAGTCTTCTGGTTGGCAAACTAAGAAGCCATTCACAGTCTCCTTTCATGTTATTTTCCCACCATAGAAGGTAAAAGCCAGATAATCTCTTGCCCAGCTTCTTTTGCAGCTAAAAGTGACCATGTGACTCCATTTTAGACTTGTGGAAGAATTCTTTCCTTCCTTTCAGGTTTTAAACCGGTTTATTAAATCATTCAACTAGGAAGTTGAAGGTTTTTAATATCCCAATTAAAGAGGAAAATGTCATTGATGCCATCTCTCTTTCTTCCTCCTGCCCTGAATGCAGATGTGATGCCTGGAGCTGTGGCAGCCACATGAAGCCTATAAGGTTGGAGAAGCATTAGCACAAAAAGCCAACGCAGGAGGGTGGCAGAAAGGAGACAGAAAGAACCTGGTTTCTTGATATCACCGTTTGAGTGGCTGAATCAATACCACCAACCTCTAACTTTTTCTTATGTGGGAGAAGTATTTAATTATTTGACAATCATTATTTGATAATTAGGGTAGGTAATTATCCTCCCTATTTGATTAAACCCTTGTTAGTCAGATTTTTTGTTACTTGCAGTCAAATGCTTCCTAACAGATGTAAGGCTCCACCACCCTGCCCTATCTCTCTCAAAAAGCACCTGGGATTCAGATTCCTGTCCTGATAGAATTTAAGTTGTCTCCCGGAACTGGTGACTTGGATCTCTGCGGCTCGGGACATTTACCACCTGCCCACATGTAGTGTGGGTGGAATCCTCTTTCTGATGCTGGATGCTCCCAACAGTCCTCAGAGTCTGAGAGCTGCTTCTATAGTCCCTGAGCCTTGTTGGTTTTTTCAAGAGCAGCCACCAGGCCAGGACCTTGTGTTCAAGATACACAGTTGCTGGCTCCCTGTGAGGTCTCAAGAGAATTTTGAGCGAAGAGTCCTGGATTCGTTTCTGGCTCTTTCCTTTACCAGTTGTACGTTGTATGGTCTTTTTTTTTTTTTTTTTTTTGAGATGGAGTCTCACTCTGTCACCCAGGCTAGAGTATAGTGGCGCAATCTCTGCTCACTGCAACCTCTACCTCCCGGGTTTAAGCAATTCTCCTGCCTCAGCCTCCCAAGTAGCTGGGATTACAGGCGCGTGTCACCATGCCTGGCTAATTTTTGTATTTTTAGTAGAGACAGGGTTTCACCATGTTGGTCAGGCTGGTCTCGAACTCCTGACCTCAGGTGATCCACCTGCCTCGGCCTCCCAAAGTGCTGGGATTATAGGCATGAGCCACCACACCCGGCCCAGTTGCATGGTCTTAGTCACTTAATCTGTCTGAGTATCGGTCTCCTCCTATAAATAGGGATGCCAGGGTTGCTGGAAGATTTAGAACTGCCAATCTGGTAACATGGTAAGGGCCTAATAAATGTCTTCCATTTGAACTCTCAGAGAGGTGTGGCAAAGAGTCCATCATAGGCCAGGCGCGGTGGCTCATGCCTGTAATCTTAGCACTTTGGGAGGCCAAGGCGGGTGGATCACAAAGTCAGGAGTTTGAGACCAGCCTGGTCAATATGGTGAAGCCCCGTCTCTACTAAAAATACAAAAAAATTAGCTGGACGTGGTGTCGCATGCCTCTAATCCCAGCTACTCAGGAGGCTGAGGCAGGAGAATTGCTTGAACCCGGAGGACGGAGGTTGCAGTGAGCTGAGATTGCACCACTGCACTCCAGCGTGGGCGACAGAGTGAGACTTCGTCTCAAAAATAAATAAATAGAGCCCATCATGTAGCAGAACTGGGGATAGACTAGTGTGTGGAGCCTCTGTCGAGGTGCCTTCTAGTAGCATGTGGCCTCCTCTGTGGACACCTGATGCTGGGAGTGACGCAGGTTCTGCACCGCTCAGAATAGAAATTGCAGCTGGGAGTGGTCCCTGGGCAGGCGACTGTAGGGTACACTGGGGCTGGGTTTAGCACATTCTGAAACAGGCTCCCAGGGGAAAGAAGGAACTTCTTCCAGGCTCTGGGGCCTGCAGGGCCTGCTGAGACCTTGTTACTGTTCTTAAGCCCCTGGAGGTAGAGCCAGACCTCCCCTGCATCCCTCCAAGTAGCCAGAGTCAAGGTCAACCTGCTCACTTCCCTCCCACAAAGTCTGCAGTGTGGGGGCAGAGGGTGGGGGTGGAAACCAGCCCTGGTCTCTGCTGCACATTTCCAGCTGACAACTTGAGTACATTACCCAAGCCAAAATTAGGACATAGTTCTGTCAAAGGATTCTTTCCATGGCTGAATATATTTATTTGAAAGTTCTTATCAAGGAATAAAAATGAAATCTGCCAGAGGTTTAATGAATCACCTTAAATCGAAGGAACACAAATATGGGCAAACAGGGTCATCTCAGACACACTGAATGATGTCAGGAGAGACCTCCTTCTCCACAGCTGAGAGGTAGAAGTCTTAGGCCCAGGGGCAGAAGGAGAGAGGTGGAAGAGGGTGGGCCCTGGGCAGATGTTACTTGCCTTGAACAAATTATCCAAAACTAGCAGCTTTTCAACAATTTTTGAAGGGATTGTAGAGGCGTGTTGATTAATGAAACCAGAATGAAAAGATGTAAATGGATACAGTGTGAAAGTAAGTCCGGGAGGCTGGGCGTGGTGGCTCAGGCCTGTAATCCCAGCACTTTGGGAGGCCAAGGCGAGTGGAACTCCTGAGGTCAGGAGTTGGAGACTAGCCTGGCCAACATGGTGAAACCAGGTCTCTACTAAAAATACAAAAATTAGCTGAGCATGGTGATGTGCGCCTGTAATCCCAGCTACTCAGGGAGGCTGAGGCAGGAGAATCGCTTGAACCTGGGAGGTGGAGGTTGCAGTGAGCCGAGATTGCCCCATTGCACTCCAGCCTGGACAACAAGAGGGAAACTGTCTCAAAATAAAAAAAAAAAAAAAAGAAAGAAAGAAAAGAAAGAAAGAGAGAGAGAAAGAAAGAAAGAAAGCAAAAAAGAAAGAAAAAGAAAGAAAGAAAGTTTAAGTCCGGGGGCCACAGAGAGCTGGTGGTGGGAGGGTCACACTGTTATTTTAGCCACTCACGCCTGCCCCCAGTTTACTGGCAGAGCAGGTCCTGCACCCACCCTGATCCCAGATTTACCTGTGTAATTATCCAGCTCTGCACTGGGGGGACGCCAGGTTCCTGCCCTGAGCAATTTTCATTTCCCTTCCATAGCCACCTGCAGCCTAAGGCAGGGAAGGAAGGGAGAGAGCGGTGTGAGGCCTGGGAGGAGCCCTCTTCTCAGCAGCACAGCAAGCTTATTCTAAGAGTGTTTCCACCAGCCTAGGATAAGGTCGGAACTCCCTGTAAGCCTGCTCGTCATTGCACTGCTTTAGGGGACATGTACCCCCAGTCCCCTCACTCACCTGTGTTTGGATGCTTTCTGGTTCTGACTTGGCCCCTGCAGGCCTCCAGGGAAGAGCTCATTCAAGGACAGCTTGTCCCCTGAGACCAGGGGAAGACAGGGAGCCCTGGTTGCACATCCTTGTTCTGCATCTTCCTCTGATCTCAATCAAGGTATGTAGTCTCACTGAGCATCAGTGTCCTCTTCTGTAACAGGGACCTAGTGATTTCTACCCTTTAGGCCAGATCATACCTGCCGAGCCCCGATTTCTTTGTCTGGCACACAGTAGGCCATTGATAAGTAGTGACTATTAGTATGTAAAAACCATTAAGGCACATAAAAGTATAAGGGCTAAGCACAATAATAATAATAATTATGGCAATTATCCTGCCTTCCTCTTTCCCGTAGGCAGAAGGAAGCCAGAAGGGAGGACGCTGCCGTCCTTCCAGCCTGATGACTGCCTTCTCGTAGAGAGATTCTTGTTGTTCTTGGGCAGATGGGCTCTGACTAATTTCCACAGCCGCTTTCCTCTTGCATAGCACCATTCACACCTAGGAGACTTGACCTTCTTCTCAGCTGGGTAGGGTGCCGCTTCTGCCCCGCATAATAGTCAGGCCCCGGAGGCCACCACCTGGGGCTGCTGGGGGTAACCCATCCCAGCTGCCCTAGTTCCAATAGCCCCGTGAGGTCTCAGCTGCCCTGGTCCAAACAGCCCCGTGAGGTCTTAGCTGCCTTAGTCCCAGCAGCTCCTTGAGTGATCCCTTCTTGTCCCTCCCCTGCCCTGCTCAGCTAAAGGAGGACTGAGCTGCTGTGAGCCCAAGAAAGATGCTCATTGGCATCGCACTTCAGTACTGACAGCAAGGCTGAGCACGCTCAGAGGGAAGGCAGAGAAGGCCCTTGCCTCTTGCTCATGGCCTGCTGTCTCCACAGGCCCAGGCTGCATGGGCAGGACTGCGGCTGCATGTTTGCAGCCTGGCTTAGCCTCTCAGCCGACCCTCTCTCTCCTCCCCCACCTTCTCCAGCCTGTTGAGGGTAGGGAGTGAGGAGGGGATCTTAATTTCTCCTGCTTCTAATCAGCGCCGCTGGGAGCACCAGCCCACAGGGGCAGGAGGAGGTGAAAGCCCACGGGCCTAATCTACAAGCCACCCAGTCACCAGCACCCAGCTTCCCTCCTCACAAGCCATGGAGCCGAACAAATTATTTTTGTTGTTCCTGGGAAATCTGCAAGTACTTACCCGTGTAATTAGCATCTGTGCCTCGTGCTGGCAGTTCAGGCGAAGAGGCCACGGCTACCTGGTGCCAGGCCGCCTGTAATCAAAACCAAAGCAGTGGCCAGGGTGCTGTCTGGCAAAGACGATGTCAAACTCAATCTGGCCCTCACCTGGGACAGCTTCCCTGGGAGGCCTATGCACGTTGAGGCCTCGGTAGCTCTGAAATAAATGCAGGATTGGGCTGGGAGGCAGGGGTAACCCAGCCTTCCGACAAGTAGCTCTGGCACTCCAAAGCTGGGACAGATGGAAGGCCTGAGGCCTGATGTACTAATGCAAAAGCCTTGGGCCCAGGGATCTGCATTTTATGCTGCATCCCAAGTGGCTCTGATGCACATCCAACACTTGGGAAACACAGGATGCTGTCCAGGATCCCCTGAGTCAGTCTAGTAGTAATAGCGATGAGCACTGTTTCCAAATGCCTACGAGGTGCAGGGGCTTTCTCTGTTAATACATTCTTACATCATCCCTTTGAGAAAGGTGTGAATATACCTTCGTATAGATGAGGAAGTTCAAGCTCAAGAGAATAAATACTTGCCTAAAGACACAGTGGCAGGATGGAGAGTCAAACTGAGGTGTACCTGCCCGCAAACCTTGTTCTGGACCCTTCTGCAGAGTTAGGTCCTGCTTAGAGCTGCTTGTTTCATGCAATGCAGAGGTGAAGCGGAGTCCCCCAACATTGCTCATGGACTGGCAGCTCCCTCAGTGAGAGAGCACAGGGAGGGAACGACACAGAAAACTCTGATGTGTCTTGTTCCCGCCTAAGGGGCAAGTTGTTCTCAGCCTCCTGCTCAAAGCAGGGAATAACAAGCATCTGCCTTTATTCCGTGGGCACAGAATGTGGCACCCCTACCAGGAGCAGGAAGAGCAGGCCAGAAACTGGCAAATGGCACACAAGGTGGTAGGACTGGGACGGAGTGCAGGAGCTCAGCATGGAGCCCACGGGGGAGGTACTCCTCATGACAGCAGGCGGCTGGCACGTGCAGACAGAATGGCCGCTGGAGGCTCTCCGTAATATGCTGGGCAGAGGTTGTACTTAAGTGAACCCCCAGTGAGCCCCCTTGGAGACTAAGGGCCAAAGCTGAACTCAGGGGAAGCCAGCATGGAGCCAGAGTGGGGAAGCCGCGGGAAGAAGCAGTGGAGTTTAGATGGACAATGTAAGAAGTTGACTCTAGCTTGGATAGCGCAGAGACTGGGTTTTCATCAGTTCCTCAGTGAAGAGGAAATTGGAAATTAATATCAAAATCCCACTGAGTAGCGTCCATAGTTTCCACATGTAATCATGCTTGGCTTAGCCAGGTAGTAAAATGTTTATGATTTTCTTTCCAAGGTAGAGTTTAGTCATTCTCAACGAACCATTTAGTTGGCTTCATAAGGTCCTGAATTAAAGAACCCCTCTAGGCGATGTTATAGATGGGCAGATACCTGGGCGAGGTGGACCCTCACTGGCTGTTGAAGTCAAGGCTGGGGGCCCAGATTGGGCAAATCCAGGGAAGAAGCCGTCTTCCCAGACAGCTGCTTGGACAAGGCCAGGGCGCCACACACTACGTGAAGCACTGGTTCGAGGAGAAATGGTCTGTCTTAGGTCTAGGTCTGTTTTAAGGATCTCCCGTGACATTTGTGATTCACGTACAGAAATTCAAATGGTATGCCCCACCCCCAACACAAGCTGTCAGTAAACCGAGGCATCGCTGCACGGCCAGCTAATGACTGCAGGCTGAGGTGGGTGGCTGGGTGCGTTCACCGCAAGCTCGGAACACTGGCACTGGTTCTTCCTGCTACATCCTGGAAAGGGGGAGAATGAGGCAGCCTCCTGCCCGGGGCCCTGATCTTTAGCTTGCTCTACACTGGAAACATGGAGATGGATTTAGAGACCCAGCTGCACAGGGCCTCACCAGCTGCTGGGAACCACAGGCAAGTGAGGGCGGCTGGGCAGGGTGAGGGCCTGGGGATCCCATCATGTGCCTATACACACATGCACACACACTCTTAAGCACACATATACACACACACTCTTTTTTGTTTTTTTTTGACATGGAGTTTTGCCCTTTTGCCCAGGCTGGAGTGTGACAGCACGAACTCAGCTCACTGCAACCTCTGCTTCGCTGGTTCAAGCGATTCTACTGCTTCAGCCTCCCGAGTAGCTGGGATTACAGGCATGCGCCACCATGCCCAGCTAATTTTGTATTTTTAGTAGAGACGGGGTTTCTCTGTGTTGGCCAGGCTGGTCTCAAACTTCTGACCTCAAGTGATTCACCCGCCTCGGCTTCCGTAAGTGCTGGGATTACAGGCGTGAGCCACCATGCCCAGTCCCCACACACACTCTTAAGCACACATACACACATACACACACATTCATACACACACATACACGTACACGTTCGTGTATACATATTCATATATACACATGCATGTTCACACAGATGTGCCCATTCATTTACACACACTCACTCACAGACACACATTCATTCACAAATGCTCATAAACACACACTCAGAAATAAACTGTATACACATATACAAAGACAGACATACCCTAACACACTCTCACACAGACACACAGTTAACACGAACACAAGACACACACTTATATGCAGCACACACTTGTTCACTTGTTCACTGAGTCTATACCCTCAGACACACGCACGTGCACACACACCTTCCCTCCCCAGCTGCCCTTCAGACAGAAGAAGGCAGCGTTCCGGCGCTCTCTGCCGCCACCTGACTGCTCTGCACAGAGGCCTGCCAGCCCCAGCAGAGCAAGATCTGCTGCCAGGCAGCCCCTGCTGCCCCCACCTTGGCCACTCATAAATGCCTTGAGGATGCCCACACGCTCGGACCTAGCCTTGCCCACCTGCTCCTGCCTGCGGCCTTTTCTTCCACATATCAACAGCCTCTCTCACAAGGGCCTGCACACAGCCTCTGACACACACACACTCAAACGCATGGAACATGCTCTCCCTCCTTCGCCATCTCACTGTCACATGGGTGGGTCACTCTGTCTCCAGCCTCTCCCAGTCACATCCATGCCATTTGCCTGCCAGCTTGTCCCCCACAACTGCACCCCTGGCTTTGGTCTTTGTCTCATGCACAGATACACCCGGCCCTGTATCTGTCTGTCTGTCTCCCGCACGCAGGAACAACTTGAGCCATGGCAAGTGGGAGAGGGCGTCAGGTCTGATGGAAGTTGTTATTCTTAGCCCTGTCACTGAACACTTGCATCCCTCCCCAGCTCAGCCCCTGCCCTGCCTGTCACCCTCCCCTCGGGCAGAGCCGAACCTGAGGCCAGTCTAATCCCCCATCTGTGGAGAGGGAGGGGAGGCAGCAGGGGACTGCTGCCCAGCATTGAAAAGGAGCAGAAAATGGGATTTATTTTTGCCGCCCCCCACCCCCCACCCAGACCCTGCCTCCAGCTGCTCAGAGAGCAGTTGTGTGAGGAACAAGTGGGGGTGGAAGGAGAGGATTTGCATTTGAAAATACTTGTTGGTTGGCCTGAAGCATTGGGTGCCATTGCTGATCCGGTTCTCTGTGTGCACACGGGGGTGCATGTGTATGTGTGTGTGTAGGGTGTGGGGAGGTGGGGCTGTGGGTGAGAAGACACTGGGGAAGTGGACTCTGGGCTTTCCGGAGAGACTTTGTACCCCTTTCTTGCTTTGGAGCCGGAACCAGCCATAATAGATCAGACCCAAGCTCAGCTTCTTTTTTTGAGACAGAGTCTCGCTCTGTAGCCCAGGCTGGAGTTCAGTGGCGCCATCTCGGTTCACTGCAACCTGCGCCTCCCGGGTTCAAGCAATTCTCTGGTCTCAGCCTCCTGAGTAGCTGGGATTACAGGCGCGCCACCACCCCTGGCTAATTTTTGTATTTTTAGTAGAGATGGGGTTTTACCATGTTGGCCAGACTGGTCTCAAACTCCTGACCTCAGGTGAATCGCTGAGAGAGAGACTGGGCCTCCCAAAGTGCTGGGATTACAGGTGTGAGCCACCTAGCCCGGCCCCAAGCTCAGCTTCTGTTTGGCCTGAGGAACCACCAACTCCTAGACCTCTCTCTGCCACCCAGGCCACCTGTCGGCCTCCATACCTTCTGTCCAGCTGCCAGGAGTAGAAGGGAGGGAGTTCTACCCCAGGAAGTCACATGGACATCTCAACCCCAAGGTGCTTGGTCTTTTTCTCCAAACCTCTCCTCCTCCCTGGTGTCTCTAAGTTGGAAGCTTCAGAAAACCCCCACTTCTTCCTTGCCCCCAACCTTTCTGGTCTGCTTCAGAAGGTGCCCTGAAGGTGTCCTCTTGTCCCCACTCCCATGAACCCAGCCCCAGCAGGCCCCTCTTCAGCTCTTGCCAGGACCATTGTAGGAGCTGTTGGCTGCTCTTCTCGCCCTCCGTCTCCCTTCCTGCCCATCCCTTCTCCAGACAGCTGCCAGTGACTTATTAAAAAGCCAGAATAAATAAAAGCGGACAGTGTCACTCTCCTCAAAACAGCCCCCAGGCAGCCGCAGACAGAGTCTGGAGCCCTAGGGTGCCACACCAGGGCCCCCGTTCTGTCCCATGTCCCTCCCACCACTCTCTCTCTCTCTGAGCCCTTCCCTTCCTCTCTGCTGGCTCTTTAGCCTGAAATAGCTTTTCCCTCTCCTTCACCTTAAGTGGATTTGGAATCCAGTGTAGATACCATCGCCACTTCTGAAAACTCCTGCCTACCCCCATGTACCTCCGTGAGAATCGTTTTTAATCTTTTTACTCTCAAGGGTGTGCACAAACTTCTTTGGAGCTGGGTGCAGTGGCACAGGCCTGTAGTCCCACCTACTCAGGAGGCTGATTGCTTGAGCCCAAGAGTTCAAGACTAGCTTGGACAACATAGTGACACCCTGTTCCTGGAAAAAAAAAAAAAAAAAGAGTTTCCTGGACATGGAACCTCTCACCTCAGCAGGGAGAGGAGCTGTGGAGGGAGCATGGGGCTGAGACCCTCCGAGTCCCTCCGAGTCCCTCCATGGGAACAGCGCACCTGCATCTGTGCCTAAGCCTCAGAGAGACTCCCCAGGGCCTTGGCAGTCCATTCCATTGTTCCCCCATCCAATACAGAGAGCCCACTGGAAGTCCTCCCTGCTGTCTCATTCTGATACCTCCTATTGCAAGCGCAGCCCACTCAACTCTTTAGGAGGTTAAAAAAAAAAAGTAACAAAAACCCCTCCACCGAAATCTGAAATGCCACACAGTGCTCAGACAAAGACCCCTTTCTGCACAGCTCCACTCCCTCCTACACCTCTCTCCCCCTCCCCACCCCGCTTCCTTACTGCAGGCTAAATTGGCAGCGGGGACGTTTTGAGTCAACAAATGCAGTGGGTTGGGGAAGGGAGCCCTGAAGGGGATTCCTGTCTGGGAAACATTTGCTGACAGCAGTTACTATGACAAGGAAGGCCTGCAACAGAACCCAGCAGCCCCTGCCTCCTGCCTGCTGCCCCTCCCTATTCTATCTCTCCTTGCCCATCCCCCTCCCAACCAGTTCATTCACTGACTCATCCATTCCATCATTTACTCAACTCAACAATCTTTAGACACTTACCATGTCTCCAGCACCCGCTTGGCATTTCATGTTTATTCTTTCACTCTGTCCTCACCACAACCCACGAAGTTACCTGTTGTTTTCCCTTTTGACAAAGTAGAAAGCTGAAACCCAGTATACTGAAGTGACTTGCCCGGGGTGCTGCAGATGATAGGAGGCAGAGCTGGGATTTGCACCCAGAACTCTCTGGCTTTCCGGATCAGTGTGGGGGTTTCTGACCTGTGTCAGGAAAGCAGGTGCCAGGTGATGAGCACTGTACAGGCTGAGACTTCGCCGTCTTTGGCTCTGCATCACTAAAACTGTGCCCAGCACCCACACACAGGAGGCACTCAGTACACACTTGTGCCATAAATTCAGCACACGTGAGCTCAGTATACACATGTGCTTTTTGACAGGAGGGCAAGAGTCAGCAAAGGTGGGACTCCTGAGAAGAGAGGGCCTTCCTGTTTGGAAGCAGCTGTACCTGGGTTCTGCAATCCAGGCACTCAAGGGCATTGATAAAGTGCCTACTGTGTGCCGGGCACTGTGTTAGGACCTCTGAATACAAATACTTAAAACACAGATTTGTACTTTGCCCTAAAGGAGGTCTTTGTTTAGTGGAGGAGGCAGACATATAAACAGATGGAGTTAGCAGTGCTACAGAAATAAGTACCAAGTGCCGTGGGGTTCCAGGTGGAGCATGGACCTAAATCTGAGAAGCAAAACAAGAAAGCCTTTATAAGACAACGTAGAAAAAAAATCTCCGTGACCTCAGGGTAGGGAAAGATTTCTTAAACAACACACAAAAATAACACTAACCATAAAGGAAAAGATCGACAAATTCGGGTGCGTTAAAATGAAGAAGCTGTGTTCTTCAAAAGACAGCATGAAGAGAGTAAAAGGGAAGCCACAGAGCAGGAAAAGGTTTCGCAACATATGCAACTGACAAAGGGCTCAGCTCCAGAATGTGTAAAGAACCCCCACAAACGAGTATGAAGACTGGCAACTCAGTGGAAAAACTGGATCAAATACATAAACATGCAAAAATCCAAATGGCTATAAATATATGAGGTGTGCGGCCTTATCAGGAATCAAAGAAATGCAAATTAAAATCCCAAGGAGATTCTACTACATACCCTCCAGATTAACAAAAATGTAAAAGTCTGATAAAATGAAGGGCTGGTGAAGATCTGGACCAGGAGTTCTCAAATATCTCTTCAGAAGCAGCCTGTCAGCATCTAAGCAGTCAAGTCAGACGTGTGTACTCCAGAAGTGAATCGTGTGCAAGAATATTCACGGCAGGCATTATTCATGAAGGCCCCAAACTGGAACCAGTGAATATCCAACAGCTGTGGGCTGGATAAACTGAGTACAGAGAAACAGAATGAAGAGCACAGCTAATTCTGCCTGAGGGGCTGGGGTGTCTGGGAAGGTGACATTGGAATTAGCTCTTGGAGGAAGAATAGTTTCCCAGTCAAGGAAGCGGGAGACAGGGTATCCCATCCAGAGGGTTCAGCAGGTGCATGATCATGGGGTTAAGAGCAGCTCTATCTCATCCAGGAGGCAGCTGAATTAGGGGTTAGCAGGGAGAGAGGCAGGGAAGGTGAGCAGAGAGAGGCTGGAGATGTTGGAATGTGAAGGCCTCTGTGGGCCACTGAAGGAAATTTGGCTTAAATACGAAAGTGAGAGATAGTCAGAAGTAAGGAGCAGTTAGAGGCTATTGCAAAAGATGATGCACCAGAAAAAAAATCGTAGCAGTGTGGCAGAAGAGAGAGGGTGCATTTGGGAACCATGTCTGAGACAGAATACATAGAATGTTGTGTGGGGTGTTGGGAGGGGGTCAGGATGGAGCTGAGGCAACTCCCAGGTCTCTGGCTGGCCGGCTGGGTGGATGGTGATGCTCTAACTCAACATCCAGAGACCGTGGAGGTGGAGGTTTGAGGCAAGAGCTAAGAGGACTAGTTGGGGACATGCTGCTTCGGTGGTGCCTACAGTATACATAGGCAAACATCCAAGTTCACCAAGATGTAGAGCCTGGACATGAGTCACAGATATCAGAGTTACCAGAGCAAGAAGTCATGGGTTTAGATGAGAATATCAGGGGTGCAGCAGCAGGGCAAGGCCAGAATTGGAGCCCTGGGAAACACAACATAGAGGCAGCGGGTAGAGGAGAAGCAGGGGAGAGACAGGGAAGGGATGATGGAAAAGAAGAGAAGGTCCGGAAGACAGGGCAGTGCCGCAGCAGCTAAGGGAGGAGCAAGTTGCACCAGGGCTGGGTGGTCTGTGAGTGAAAACTAGGTCTTGGGAAGAGGGGGGATTGGGTCTGTGGTAAGCAAGGAAGAGGAGGAGAGGGTAGTTGAGGGAGTTCTGAGAATCTCCATTTTCTCTGTCAATTACACGTGAGGGAGGGGACAGGCCGGAAGCCTGAAAGGGTGGTAAGGTTCAGAACAGGAGCTGATCACCAGCAGCCCAGGAGCTGAAGGGCCAGGCTGAAGTCAGGGACCATAAATCTGGAGTGGCACTAGTTTGCACGGTTGAGTGGTTTTCCTATGCCTTCTAGTAGCCTGGGAATCGCAATGGACAAAGCAGATGACTGGAGTTCTCCAGGGCTGGGAAAGGCAGGGCGAGGGGGTGTGGGAATCGAGGGTGCCGGGAAAATGAATGATGTGGGCAATCACAGGCAGGTCAAGAGGGGAGAAAGTGGAGCCGGGAAGGAGTGGATGCGCTCGCAGAAGGCCTTGTCCAAAGCCGGCACTCCAGCACCGGAGCTCCAATGAATGAGACAGAACGGGAGAACTGGAGAATCTCTGCGAATGGAGACCAGGTTTTATGGAAAGGAGGGAAAAAGTTGTGACCCAAGATGGGGGTGCTGGGGTTTAAGATTTCATCAGAGACATTTCAGGTGATATGTGGGTGGCAGAAGTGGAGAGAAGGTCGTTGGAGAAGGGGAGATGGGGAGCCAAGGGTGAGGGTGTTGGGAAGTCCATGTGGATGTTCAGGTTCCCCAGGCTGACACAGGAGGTGGGAGATAGAGGAAGACCCTGAGCTAGGTGCCCCAGTCCTCAAAAGATGTTGGGTGACCTCTGGGTGGATGGGTGATCTCAGCCAGGTTGGGCTGGATGCTGGGAACCTGGAGGTCTGATTTTGAGTGGGAGAGGAACTGTCATGGACTGGGTGGCAGAGGGAGGTGGAAGAATGCTGACTCTTTGGCCTGGCCAGGTGCCACCTCCAGAAAGCTCGTCTGATCACTCTCTTCTTGACCTTCATTGTTCTTTGAGCCTGAAAGACTCCATTTAACCCATGAGTATCCACAGCCCCAATATTTGCTTCTCTCCTCTGGAGATCCCTGGGCTGAATCCCCATGGGTGGATTGTGGCTTCTGTGTATTGTGGCCCCAGTATATTCTGAGAAATGGGCCATGGACACAGGACAAAGAGGCCTTGACTGCAGCTTGGGTTAGTGAAAGTGTGGGCTGCTCTGGGCCAAGCCACACCTTCTGCTTTGGGCCCAGCAGGCTGGGCTCCTCCTCCCCTACCCCATCTCCCTGGGACATGTGGAGCTTTTCTACCCTTCATTCTGCATGTGGAAAATTAAGCCAATAAAAGCCTCAAGAATATTAAGTCATGAGTTGAGGCCTGATGGCATCTGGAACCCTGTCTGTAATACCTGATTCCCTTCACCTGCTATCAAAACCTTGCTCGGCCTTCAAGGCCCAATCAAGGGAGCCTCACCTTCTTCCTGATCTTCCCTTCTCCATGTCAATTACTTTGCTGGCTAGATTCTTGGTCCTTCCATTTGGCATGTGTTTCCACCCATCTTAAAGTTGGTTGCTAAGAACCTGTGTTTTCTATAAGACTTTTTTTGTTTTGTTTTGTTTTTTTGTATTTTGAGGCAGAGTCTCATTCTGTCACCAGGCTGGAGTGCAGTGGTGCTATCTCGGCTCACTGCAACCTCTGCCTCCCGGGTTCAAGTGATTCTCCTGCCTCAGCTTCCCGAGTCGGATTACAGGCGCGTGCCACCACACCCAGCTAATTTTTGTATTTTTAATAGAGATGGGGTTTCACCATGTTGGCCAGGATGGTCTCGATCTCTTGACTTCGTGATCCGCCTGCCTCGGCCTCCCAAAGTGCTGGGATTACAGGTGTGAGCCACCGTGCCCGGCCAAGACTTCATTTTTTTAATGAAGGGGAGTCGGGGGTTGAAGATACTAACCATCATCCTCTGTGTGATGGTATCTACAAGACTTCATTCTTGAAGCCAGTGCCACTGAAGGGGCCATGGGTACAAATAAGACATGGTCCTTTGGAGAGGAGCTCACATTCTGAACGTAGTGTTGTTAGTGTTGTGGATTCGAACTGATTCTTGGATCTCCAGGGCTAGGATTTGCAAATTGAAGACCAGTGGATCCTGGGGTAGGTTGGGGGGAGTGAGAATACCCTGAAGCCTCTTGGAGAAATTACAAAGGCCAAAATTACAAAGGTCACACCTAGGGATTCTGATATGATAGGTGAGGGGTGGGAGGAAGGGTCAGGACCTCTGAATTTGTAGAAACCTCTGGTGGTTCTGAATCTTCTGGTCAAGAACCACGATTTGGGGCAATACAGTGAAGTGTTCTGTGGGGCTAACAAAGTAGTAAAAGAAAAGCTGAACTCACTGCCATGTGCTGGGTATGCAAACGACTGTCACTTATGAGTCCTCCTCACAACCCAAAACCAATTACTGCAAAGCACAATAGCAATTGGACCTGCCATTAAAAGGTGCAGGTCAGTTTTTGTAGGTGACGTTAGATTTTACTGTAAGCATCTCAGTACTGGCTGTCGTTCAAGGCATGAGTGCTAATCACAGTAATAAGAAACCTCGGTGTGCTTTGAGACTCTCTCTGTCTCTCTTTCTTTCTCAATATGTCTTTGAATCTTCCAGTTTCTAGAGTTAGATATCCAGAAATAAGAAACCTAATGCATGCTGAGCATCTATCATGTCTGGAACTTGGAGTATTTATCTCATTTGATCTCTACGACTTCCCCATGATGAAGAGCTGTGTGCAGAAAAAAATGGTTCAGAGCAGTGGTCTCCACTGACTTTGCTTCAGGTCCTGGCCCTGCAGCTCACTACTGCAGATTTGGGACAGTCTAACCTTCACAGCATCAAGGTGCTTATCTGTGAGATGGAGCTACGATAATATACCCTATCACCCACAGGGTAGATGTGTGATACATTGCAGCTCTTTATTGCCATCATCCCGTTTTGTAGACGAACACACTGAAGCCCAGTTGTAAGCAGCTGTAGGTATTTGCACTCAGGTGGGCTGGACGCTCCATGCTGTTTCCCCCAGCGCTCCACCTCCAGGCAGCCTGGCCTTGGCTGGGGAGCATGTGCCACGGGACCCTGGCAGAGGCTGTAACTATTTCCAGGGATGTAGATCTCCAATGGGGTTGGGGGATGGGCGTGTGGGGGAGCACCTGTGGCCATTAGGAACTACTTTTATGAGCCTGTTACACCAACTGGCCCCCTCCCCCAGGTCTGCAGCACATTGAAGCTCTTCCTGTTTGCTCCCAAGCAGATGGTGCCGGAATCTCTCTACACCAACTCCCATTCATAAATCACAGCCATTCCCCGGGTGCTGGAGCAACCATTCTAATTACGGTGGGGGAAGTGTGCGCGCAAGTGTGTGCGTGTATGCGCACGCGCAGGTGTGCGCGTGAGTGAAGGGACATAAACAGAGACTCTGAATGGGAGATACCACCTCTTCTGCATCACAGGTACTGCCGCCTCCCTCGGCAGCCCTCCCAGCCCCTATGCTTCACAGAGGGAAGCCTGAGGGTCCTAGGCCTGGGGAGGGAGTCCTGGTGGGAGTGTTTCCTGCTCGTGTGACACCGCCACCCTCCTCAAGTGGCCTTAGGACGAGGCAGCCATTCTTGACCCCACACTTTCAGGCCCCAGGCTCTCTGTATAATGGTAGGGGGAGGGGAGGCCACTATTAACAGACCCCCTGGTGTGTCCCAAGCCCTCTGATGGGGACTTGAGGGGTTGTAAGGGGAGGGGTTGGGAGATAGGATCGGGGACCTGGTCACAATCTGGTCAACTCTTATCTGCTGGAGGTGAGAGAGAGTGGAGGGGCAGAGAAGAGAATGACAGGATTGAAGAAAGCCAGGCTGGGGGACCCTTGCTGGGCACCTCCACTCCTCAACTCCAGAGCTCTCTGGGTCCCTTATCTAAGGCCCCTGGGCTGTATGTGTGAGCATTATTTTCACACATATTCATCTACCTCAGTGTGCAAGTGAATGCGGATTTGGGTGTGAATCTGGGGATATTGTGCTTGTGAATACAAGCAGTCTGTAAGCTGGGAATCCCTGCGTGCACTGTTCACACGTGTGTGCGAGTCTGTGGGCTCCTGTGTGTGTGGGGGGGTATAGGGGTTTGGTTGTGTGAGTTTGGGTGTATATAGAGTGCCTTTGGGGTGTGTGTGTTGGAGCCTGGGAAAGTAGGCATGAGATGCATCTGCAAAGCAAGATGGAGTCATGCTTTCTTGCCCAGGCTGGAGTGTAGTACAATGGGACGATCTCAGCTCACTGCAACCTCCGCCTCCTGGGTTCAAGCGATTCTCATCCCTCAGCTTCCCGAGTAGCTGGGATTACAAGTGAGCACCAGCACTGCCATGCCTGGCTAATTTTTGTATTATTAGTAGAGATGGGGTTTCACCATGTTGGCCAGGCTGGTCTAGAACTCATGACCTCAGGTGATCCACCCACCCTGACCTTCCAAAGTGCTGGGATTACAGGTGTGAGCCACCATGCCAGGCCCGTAGCCTCTCTTTTTTGTCGATCTCCTGTAAGTGTGATTCTTCCCAGTCCCCTTCTTCTCCAGAATCTACTCTTCAGGGAGTCCTCCTTCTTCCCCTGCTCCAGAGGATCCAATACTTCACCTGTCCATGTCCTCTTACCTGCTTGAGTCCTCCCTCCCCATTAGGTGGCAAACTGAGAGGGGCAGAGTTCGGCCACCGTGACAGATGCTGCCCAGAGGGGACATTTTTACTTCCCTTGCCCCTCCCTCCCCACAGCTCTCCATAATCCCCAGCACTTCCCTAAGCAGCTCTAAGCTATCCCCAGGGGAAACAGCAGGCACTTGAGAATAAGAGCTCCCCACTTGCTGGCTGTTTCTCCAGCTGCAAGTCATTGTACTTGTCTGAGACTCAATTTCATCATCTGTAAAATGGGGGTTAAAATACCTGTCCTGCCTACCTCACAGAATTATTGCAGAAATCAAGGGAGGTGATGCATAGGAAAGTAGTTGGATCTGGTAAAAGACTATCAACATGTGCCAGGTATTGTTATTAAATATTTCTGGGGGCCGAGTGCAGTGGCTCATGCTTGTGGTCCCAGCACTTTGGGAGGCCGAGGTGGACGGATCACCTGAGGTCAGAAGCTCGAGACCATCCTGGCCTTCAGGGTGAAACCCCGTCTCTACTAAGAATACAAAAAATAGCTGGGTGTGGTGGTGTGTGCCTGTAATCCCAGCTACTTGGGAGGCTGAGGCAGGAGAATCACTTGAACCCAGGAGGTGGAGGTTGCAGTGAGCCCAGATTACGCCACTGCACTCCAGCCTGGGGGATGGAGCGAGACTGTGTCTCAAAAATAAAAATAAAAATAAATTTCTGGGTTTTTTTTAACTGACCAACACTATATCCATTTTAAAGATAGACTGATCATCCTGGAGAAACTTGACCCTGTGTTGCTCCCGTGACTTTTTGCCTGGATCTCAGCCCCCAACCACTTGTCTCTCCCTCCTGTCCTTTAGCAAAGGAGAGCCCAGGGCTTCCACCAGGCCTTCCACCTGCCCCACCCTACCTGCTCTGATCATATTTAAGCATTCTTCAGGCACCCGCTGCAAGGGCACCTCTCCTGGGGAAATACCCCTGATCCCCAACAGAGTTGGAGTCTCCTGCTCTGGGCCTCTGGGCTCACACCTCCTGGCAGCTCTTATCAGGCTGCTTGGTAATTGTTTGTTTTTCCAACACTGTTTCACAATTACTGTGCAATTTACAAACTTGACAATTCAGTGTGATCCATCTACTGCAGAGGTGCCACCCAGGTGCTGATTCCTGCAGGGCCAGCCCTTCTAAGGAAGGAAGTACCACCCCCAGCCCTTACTTCTGCCCACCCCCACCCCAGGGCCTACACCAGAACCTGTCTGGAGGAGGCCCTTGGTAAATGTTTATCGACTGAAGGAACGCGTGAATGAGGGATGGAGTGGAGGCTCTGGGAACAAGACAGAGGGGAAGAGATGCTTCTTGTTAACATCTCTTCATAAAAGCGAGTGAGTTCCTACATCCAGCTGGTGTCTGAATTGGGGCCAATCATAAAACCAGGAGGCCCCTGAGGCTGAGGGCAGCTGGCTGGCCAGTGGGCTTTATAAGGCGGTTTTATGGACTCAGCTGAGACGTGGTGATGAGAAGCCAAACTTTAAACATCCTCTTAAAGTTCGTTTTCACTCCCCCAGGGCTTCTAGCTGAACAAGATTGAGGAGAAGGCCTTTTGAGGCACCAGTGGAGGGGTGATGAGATAGCATCATCCACATGGAGGAAAAGGAAGTAGGCGGGACTTGCAGCAGGAGGGGTGCAAGTTAGGCACGAGGAAGGACTTCCTTCTGGGCTTGGGGTGCAGCAGGCAGTTATGTGGGGAGGGGAAGAGATAGGCTGACTTCTTCCCCCTATTACTCGGCCACCTAATGGGATCATGTTCACTTCCTGCAGCCTCCCCGGTCTATGTTTTTTTGTTTTTTGGGGGGGTTTTGTTGTTGTTGTTGTTGTTGCTGTTGTTTTGAGATGGAGTCTTGCTCTGTCGCCCAGGCTGGAGTGCAGTGGTGTAATCTCGGCTCACTGCAACCTCCGCCTCCCAGGTTCCAGCGATTCTCCTGCCTCAGCCTCTGGAGTAGCTGGGACTACAGGCGAACACCACCACACCCGGCTAATTTTTGTACTTTTAGTAGAGACAGAGTTTCACCATATTGGTCAGGCTGGTCTTGAACTCCTGACCTTGTGATCCGCCCACCTCAGCCTCCCAAAGTGCTGGGATTACAGGCATGAGCCACCGTGCCCGGCCTGGTCTGTGTTTTGAGAGGGCCACCACCTCTGCTCCCCGTCTCAACCTGCTCTCTCCTGACTTCTTTCCTGTTCCTGGCCAGGTAGAATCTCCAGAAGGAAGGAGAAGGGAAGGAAGAGCTGAGGGCAGTACCATGATCTGCTCAGGAGCTGGAAGCCCAAAGCTGACCCAGGCCAGCCACGCCTGTGAGTCCAGGGTCCCATGGGTTAAGATGTGAAGATTTTTCTCCAGCTTCCCTACTTGCGCCGTGTGTGGAAAGGAGAAAAGCAACCAGCCTAAGGAACTGAAGAAAGTGCCAAGAAGAGAGTTGGAGCTGAAAAAGGTCCAAGAGACAAGAAGAAAGAAAAAATCAAGAAAGAAAAAGTGAAAAAGAAATGCAAGAGGGAATTAACATACACAGGGTGCAGACATTAACATCCATGGGGCCTCTGAGGCGGATCTCAGCAATCCTCACCACCCTTCCAGGGAGTGTTACTATTTTAAGGATGGTGTGCTGGGAGCAGCGGCTCATGCCTGTAATCCCAGCACTTTGGGAGGCCGAGGCGTGCGGATCACTTGAGGCCAGGAGTTCGAGACCAGCCTGGCCAACGTGGTGAAACCCCATCTCTATTAAAAATACAAAATTAGTTGGGCTTAGTGGCACGTGCTTGTAGTCCCAGCTAGTTGGGAGGCTGAGGCAGAGAATGGCTTGAACCCGGCAGGCGGAGATTGCAGTGAGCCGAGATTGTGACACCGCACTCCAGCCTGGGCGACAGAGGAAGATAGTCTCAAAAAAAAACAAATGGGGAACCCTGGCTCAGAAGTCTCACATGGCTTGCCTGAGGGTTCCCCTGCTGGTGAAAGGGGCAGCTGAGCCTTGGACCCAGCACCATCGGATTCCAGCCCAGAGCAGGTTCTAGGCCTTGGGAAACACAGTTTTCACGTACCCAGGTGCAGAAGCCTGGCTTGGTTCTATCTTCTGCGAGCTCTAATAGGCTGGGATGCTTCCAACCCCTGCGATTTTGCAGCTGGCCTGTAGCCTCCAGATCCCCCTGGGCTGGCCTGTGTCTGCTCTCTGAGCCTGGGCTTGTGGCTGTCCTGCCTGCTGGGAGGATTGATGGCTCTGCTCTGGGGAATTGAGAAGTTGGAACCCAATTAAAAGTTTTTCAACTCAGGCCAGAGACCTTGGCTACAGAGAGGATGCCCTTTGCCTTGGAAGCCTCTAGTTCAAGCAGGATTCAGCCCCTGGGTTCACAGATCCTGTCTGCTGAGAGTGGTCAAAACCACTCTGCACTCTCCTTGTGGCCTGCTCCCCACAGGGCCTTTGACCAGAGAGACCAGGGACGGGAACCTCGTCTGTCTATACACAACTGTATGTGTTGGGCGCTGCCCCTCCTCCTCCCTGGACTTGGCCTCAGGAGTCAGCATGACCAAGCCCCTTCTTTTTTTTTTTTTTTTTTTTTTTTTTGATACAGAGTTTCACTCTTCTTGCCCAGGCTAGAGTACAATGGCACGATCTTGGCTCACTGCAACCTCCGCCTCCCAGGTTCAAGTGATTCTCCTGCCTCAGCCTCCCAAGTAATAGCTGAGACTACAGGTGTGCACCACCACACCCAGCTAATTTTGTATTTTAGTAGAGACGGGGTTTCACCATGTTGGTCAGGCTGGTCTTGAACTCTTGACCTCAAGTGATCTGCCTGCCTCGGCCTTCCAAAGTGCTGAGATTAGAGGCGTGAGCCACCGCGCCCAGCCAAAGCATCATCAACAGCCTTCCCATCAGGGAATTGAACCTGGTCTCCCGCGTGACAGGCGGGAATACTCACCACTATACTAACAAGAACTGCCTATCCAGGCCCTTCTTGATTCGGGGCAGGGGAAGGGGAAAGAGGACAGGGAAAGAACATTGAGCACCTAGCATGTGCCAGGGCTCTCCATGCGTTAGCACATTTAATCCTCAAGCAACCCCACAGGGCGGGTTATGATCTTCCCTTTATAAGTGACAGGCATGAAGCTCAGAGAGGTTAAAGACCTCACAGAGGCCCACACAGCCGCTCAGCGCTGGAGCAGCTAGACAAACTCAGGTCTGCCGAACTGCCAGCCCTGTTCTCTCGCTCTGCGAAATGGGACTTGCCCATCCCTCCAGAACTTCCAAGCCCGGGGCGTTCTCAGGCACACTCCATGTGTGCGCGTGGTCTCTAGGGGCCCAGGCCTCCCAATGCTAACAAACACCCTTCAGACGTTTCCGGATACTTCCCACCCCAGCTCCAGGGACCTTGGGAAAACTGGGTTGCCTTTGAAGGGGCCCCCCAGACCCATCAGCATCTCTACTATTTCACACTTTCCCTTCAGGATCATCAGATGAGGAACAGCTGGGCCTGCAGATTTATTAGCGTTTTGCAAGTGATTCCATCCGCTCTTCTAGTCCCAACTAAGCCCTGCCCCCGCTCCTATTAGAAGCCCCTGGAAAGCAAAGGGGTTCTTTTTTTTGTCAGTGCCCCAAGCCCACTTAGCCGGTGTGACTTTTGCCTCTCCCACTCCTCACAGCAATTGGGAGCCAGTTATATATCTCCCCAGAAACCAGGGACCAAGAGAAAAAAAGGAAGAAAGAAAGAAAAGGAAGGAAAGAAGGCAAGGCAAGGCAAGGCGCAGTGGCTCATGCCTGTAATTCTAGCACTTTGGAGGGCCAAGGCAGGCAGATCACCTGAGGTCAAGAGTTCGAGACTAGCCTGGGCAACATGGTGAAACCTTGTCTCTACTAATAATACAAAAATTAGCCGAACATGGTGGCGGGTGCCTGTAATCCTAGCTACTTGGGAGGCTGAGGCAGGAGAATCGCTTGAGCCCGAGAGGTGGAGGTTGTAGTGAGCCAAGATCATGCCACTGTACTCCAGCCTAGGCGACAGAGCGAGACTCCGTCTCAAAAAAAGAAAAAAAGAAGAAAAAGGTTAGTTTTATCTTCCCTTTCAGTAAACAAAGTATAGGAAACCTCTGGCTGGAGGGACAGAAGACCCAGATTTTCTTCCTGGTTCTACCAGCTGTGGGTCTGGAGGCAAGTCATGAAATCTCCCAAGGCCTCAGTTTCCATCTGTGAAATGGGGGATGGTGTCTACCCTGAGTGCCTCACAGCGGGGATGTGAGTATCAAAGCCAGCACTTTGTACTTTCCAAAGGCCTGTCCCCGTCCTGTCTTCCTCACTGTCCTGCACACAGAAACGTCAGGTGCTTGTGCTAACATGAGATGGGTCATCTAGATGGGTCATCTGGATCTAACCTAGATGACCCACCCTCATACACACTGCAAATAGGGAGTTTTCCCACTAACGAGCCTTCAGAAACATAGAGTTTTTTCCTCTTTGTTTTTCAGGGGTCACCCACTCACCTACACCTGTGTGATGTGCATGTGTGGGAGCTTGTGACGGTCACACAGTCATGATATGAAGAGAGCCATGGGGAGGAGGCACAGGAAGTGGTGGGTGCTGGGGCACAATATGACATTCAGCACCAAACAAGGCACAAGAGGTTCCTGGCCACCCGTGTGGTCAGAGTTCCACTGTGTGACCCGTTGTCACAGGTGCCACCTACAAGGGCCAGGTAAAGCCTTCATGGAGTTGGGCAGAGGCACGGACCGATGGTGATAATTTAATAATAAATCACTATTAATTATTCTAATTGTTAAAGTATATTAATATTTGGTTAACTATGAAACTACTAATGATGACACTTATGAATTAATAGCTTGGGATGATTGTGACGGTCACCGCAATAATGCTACACTGAAGGAATTTTTTGTGTGCCAGTAGACTAATTAGAAAGCATTTGAGGTATGTAATTGTGATTGTAGGACTGATGTATAGTGGAAAACAAAAAATAAGCATGCAGGTGTCAAAATGCCGACTGTTAGCCTTGACCTCCATGCTTGGCTGAAGGACTGTCTGTCACAAAGTGGCTTTGTACAGCAATGACCCGGCCTCCAGAGCCCTCACAGCTGAGGTCCGTAGACAGTATGGACCTGCAGGAGGGAGCCTTGAGAGGGACGCTGAGAGAGGCTGGATGCAGCACCTCCGGGGAGCAAGGCCAGAGGGACAAACCAGCAGAGGGTGGCGCGATGAGGGACAGGGGTGAGAAGCACGCAGAGAGTTGGCAGCAGAAAAGCCCTCATGAGCCGGTGCCAATCACAAAGCCAGGCATTGCAGTATAACTACCAGGTATTGAAGAAATAGAAATAGGGTCTCTAGGTCCCTGGCAACATGGGCAGAGAGAGAAAATAGAAACTGACGCCATGGAGAGGCAATTGAGCCCAAATGAGCATGCAGGCTCACCTACCCCTGCCGGGAGCAGCAGGGATGGGCCACGAGAACCAGAAAGACAACCATGCTGCACACCTGTAATTAGGCAAAATGCTTACTTTAGTCGTTTGATAAAGTTGTAGTTGATTTTTCCTGTGATTTGGCTATTTACCAGGAATTTGGTAATTTCTTTGTTTTGAAGATGCCCCTGAAGAACCTCAAGCAGGATGGATCTGCCTAAACTTCCACGTGTCCAGGCAGAACCATTCACATGGTGGAGTCCAGAAAGGGACATCCTGCCCAGTTGATCCTGACCACCTTGCTGCATTCAGAACTCCCCATAGTGATGAGCAGCCCACTTTATAAAGACTAGGAATAAGCCCCACTGTCTCCTGTACTGGGCAGAGAAGCAGGGCCACCTTACAGAATTGGATCAGCTGCTCCAGCCAAGAAAGAGCTCACCACATCTGTCCCTGAGCCAAGAGATCAGTCTGGAGCAGTGGCCCCCACACTCCCACACTGGAGGAGGCTTCCTGACGGAGGCTGGCGGCCTTCACGAGTTGTTTCAGTCTGCTTTGAATTCTGCAAAGATCCAGTTTGTCCAGGCGCTTAATCAACTACAATGGTAGTCACCTTGAATGTAAGGGGAGCTGCAGTTAGACTGGATTGGAAGTAAAAGAGCATTTTCAAATACTCAGGCATTTCCTTATGGGGAAGGGGTTGTGGGGAGGGGTTCACACTCTTCTTGGCTTGAATCCCCAGAAACCTAATGGAAGGCCTAACGCCGTCTTTTTGCAATCGTGCTGACCACATGGTGTTGGGAAGAAGTTACATTAAAGAGTTAGCTAGTCTGTGTTATAAAATAGGAAAATTCCAGCAACCCCAAACTCTCACAGTGCCCGAGTTCCGGCTCCCACAAAGCCTAAGCATGGCACCCTCCTAGCAGGCAGCCTGCTGTGGGGATGGGCACACAGTAGGTCTCACAAGCAGCTGTACCTTTACGTCTCGCTCCTGCTGTGGGCCAAAAACACTTAAGATTATTATAACAGGTCGAGTCTCACTTGCAGATTTGTTTAACCTCACACCATGTTGGATATGAATTCCTCACTCAAAATAACGGTCACTCATTTTCCCCTGCCTTGAAACAACAGGCACTTCATTCGCCCCAGCTGGCAGTGCCCTGCAGACTGGCTAACTGGCTCTCATGAGCTGAAACGTGCTGCGGCTTGTTCCTGCTCCATCTCTCCTCCTTCTCAGCTTTTCTACAAGCCACATGCAAAAATATGGCCCATTACTCCATTATCATATTTCGTATGAAATTAGGTATTGCAGGTCTCATGTCATTCAATTAGCTTGGCACAGGCTGAGGGCATGACTCAGAGGCACTCCCAGTTTCACCTCTTCCCAGTCATGGGCTCCTCCTTTATCCTGACCCCAGGGAGACCCTGTTATGCCAAGACATCCTTCTTCTTCCTGAGGCTTAGGTCAAAGGACACTCTTCGGCCCCTTTGATCCAGAACAAAGGACCTTTTCTGATCAGGCTCAGTTCCACTCCCTTGAGCCCCAACTCTCTGTGTCTCCTACAAGCACCCAGATGAATGCCCTCCACTTGCCTCCCTTATGGTGAGGCCCACAGCCCTGCAAACCAGCCCTGTGCCTACCCTGGCCCTGGCCACTTTCTCCTTCTTCTCCCTGTCACCAGACTAATGGTTTCTCTAAAAAGCCTCAGCCCTCCAGGCTGCAGTGTCAGCAGCTCTGGGTGGCCCAGGACATACTTCCTCCAGGTACACACAAGTGTGCTGAAAATCCTGGTTCCACCCACACATCCTGGCCTGGTAGCCTCCCCCGTTCCACTTTGCAGCCTTCACATTCTCAACGCCCACATGTACATTTCATCACAGTCAAACCCAGGCTCTCTGCAATCCCGCCATCAATCCACAGTGATGTTTTTGGCTATACCTCCTGCCCCTGGAAATGATTTCCCGTCACTCCTGAGGCAGATACCCATGTGCCTCCTTCTCTTCCCTGCACACTTTCCCTTCTGTGCATAACTGCCCTTAGAAGGGCCAGAAAATGCATTTAGGGTCCATTTGCTCTTTCAGCAAAGTTGTCTGAGTACCTACTATGCATAAGACCAGATTCCTTACCTTCGGGATCTATATAACCTAGGAGGAGAGGTGAGGAAAAAAAAACCACAACTCATAAAAAGATCAGCAAAAGTGCCTCTTACGAGAGAGGCAGAGGAAGACAGGATACTGATGAGTCTTAATCTGTATATTCACTCTGGGTCATCATGTCTGACCACCAAGGACCAGTGGGAAACAGTGAAAAGTACTTTGGGTAGGATGATCGGGGCCCAGGAGACTTGAAGACTCTCAAAGGCAATATAAAGATGAATCAGTTGTGGCTCTGATCTGTGGCCCCAGAACTCACCTTCAGCTAGAAGTAAGTGAAAGAACATTGAAAGATCCAGGTTTCCTTTCCGACTGATGAGCGAAATCAGATTCCTGAGAAAGGCCCCCTCTAATTTTGAGGTTCCCTTTGGCAATGAGCCCTCTTAATTGCTCTAGAATTCACATGATTATTTAAAGCAAAAAATATAACATTATCTTGTAGGTTCTATAATGTATGTAGATGTAATACATATGATAACTATAGCATAAAGGATGGGGGTAGGGGGCAATGGTTTCTGCATTTTACTTGAAATAGTAACTAAGGGGACTGTGAAAAGTTACCGATGTGTTGTAATCCCTGGGGCAACCATTTCAAAATTAATATAAAAAGGTATAATTACAAATCCAATAGATAGATTTAAATGGCATTCAGGCTGGGCGCAGTGGCTCATGCCTGTAATCCCAGCACTTTGGGAGGCCGAGGTGAGTAGATCACCTGAGGTCAGGAGTTCAAGACCAGCCTGGCCAACATGGTGAAACCCCGTCTCTACTAAAAATACAAAAAATTAGCTGGGCCTGGTGGTGTGTGCCTATAATTCCAGCTATTCTGGAGGCTGAGGCAGGAGAATTGCTTGAACACGAGAGTGAGCCAAGAGATCGTGCCATTGCACTCCAGCCTGGGCAACAAGAGCGAGACTCTGTCTCAAAAATAATAATAATAAATTTTAAAAATAAAAATAAAAAATAAATGGCATTCCAAAAAATCTTAAAAAAAAAAAAGAGGCAGGAAGGAGGAACAGAGAAATAAAAAACAGAGGGGGAAAATAAAATGAAATTCAACCATATCAATAATTACATTAAATGTTAATGGACTAAACATTCCAGTTGAAAGGCAGAGATTGTTGGAATAGTTTTTTTTCTTAAACCTATTTGCAGTCTACAAGAGATGAATTTTAAATATAAAGATACAAGATGAAAACAAATGGATGAAAAATTATATACATTCAAAAGCTGGTGAGGCTGCATTAATATCAGATAAAATAGACTTTGAGACAAAGGGTATTACCAGAGAAAAAGAAGGATATTTATTATGGTGAAAGGGTAATTCATTAGGAAGGGAAAACAATCATAACCATGTATGCAACTATTAACTCTGCTTCAAAGACGTGAAACAAAAATTGGCAGAATTAAAGGAAGAAACAGACAATACCATGATCAAAGTTGGAGATTCCGTCAGTAAGGATGAAGTCTGATTTCACCTTCAGGACATACCGGTTTGGGAGGTCATTCCTTAGGCCAGGGCTGGGCTATGGGCTGTGGGACGTGGGCTGTGGGCTGTGGGCTGTGTTAAGACACTTCAGGGAGGAAGCCAGTAGGGAGTCAGGCAGGCAGTTTAGTGACAAAGACTGGAAAGATTCTTTGAGGCTGAGACACTGATGGTCTCAGGTGATTTTTATGGAGAGCCTCAGGCCCCACTTGAGGTGAGGAGGCAATGGTTGAAGGCATTGAACCGTTTCTGAAGGGCATGGTGATAATGTCCATATGGCAATGATTACTTTTGTCAGCTGTCCCAGAACAGGACGCCAGGTAGTGGAATGGAAAGCAGCAGCAGAGGCCAAAAAAAGCTTTACCCACTTCATTATTAGCCACTCAGTGTTCCTTTATAATAGACCTGATGAGTTGGGCTCAGGTGTCAAAGACCACAACAAGAGCTAACCTTACCCTTAATGGTCCCCTAGACTTGTCAGGGTCTGGAGAAACAAGAGGTAGCCCAGTGGTTCTCAAGCTTGAGCATGCATCAGGATCACCTGGAGGGCTTGTTCAAACCGGATTGTTGGGCCCCATGCCCAGAGTTTCTGATGCAGCCAGTCTGAGGTGGGATCTGATGCTGATGTTTCTGGTCCAGGGACACACTTTGAAAACCACTAAGATAAACAAAATGCCACAGGAGCCCAGAAGAGGGAGATGTCTTTTTTGGCACGCAGAAGCAGGGTAGAATGACATAGTTGGAGGTGAGGCTGAGGGGCATGTCAGGTACAGGAGGCAGCCCAGGAGGAAATGAGGGGGCTCATTTATGGGGCTGAACTACAACATCCGTCTAAGGAACAGGGCAGAACAGGCTGGCAAGGTGGACCAGAACCCCAGTAAAACATGGGCTAGCTTAGAAATGAAGAGCATAGGCATGGGTTCAAATCCTGGTCTGCCTCTTATTAGCTGTGTGACCTAAGAGAGATGATCTAAACTCTCAGAGCCTCGGTTCCATAATCTGTAAACTGGGGCTAATGTTATACCCACTCTAAGGATCTTTAGTGAGGGAATGCAGCCTGGCACAGAGTAAGAGCCAGTAGGAGCCAGCACCAGGGTTGCTATGGAGCACTAGGCAGAGGGCACACGGCTGACAAAGCTGCAGTGCTGGCTCCTGTGGGTTGACGTGGAGCATATCAGGCCTGGGCTGGGACTGGGGCAACCAGCTAGACAGACAGTATTTTGTGAAACTCTTCCTGAGGACACTCAGGCTCTTGGCTCAGAGGTATAGGCCTCCTTCTCAAGGCCATTGCTTTCCTAAGTCAGGTTGCTCCCCGACCCTCCTCCCATCCTTCCTGAGCCCCTGCCAAACTCAAGGGGTGGCTGTGGAAGCTCCACCAGGACCAGGCAAGGAGCCTGGCCTGGCCTCTGGATTTATTTGCCTGCCTTTCAGAATGATCAGCCAGCATCCAACGCAGCAAATGGCAGCAGCTTTTGGATTTTTTTTTTTTTTAAAGCAACAAAGCGAAGTCTGTCTGTGTTAAGGAAAGGGAATTCAGGCCAGGCGAGGTGGCAAACGCCTGTAATCCCAGAACTTTGGAAGGCCAAGGCGGGCGGATCACTAGGTCAGGAGTTTGAGACCAGCCTGGCCAACATGGTGAAACCCCATTTCTACTAAAAATACAAAAATTAGCTGGGCATGGTGGCACTCACCTGTAATCCCAGTTACTCGGGAGGCTGAGGAGGAATTGCTTGAACTTGGGAGGCAGAGGCTGCAGTGAGCCAAGATAGCACTACTGCACTCCAGTATGGGTGACAGAATGAGATTCCATCTCAAAAAAAAAAGGGGGGGGGGAATTCATTTTTTCCCCCTGTGTTCTGAGATAAAATGGTTCATTTCCATGAAAATTGAAACTCAGAGATGAATCCTTGCTTCAGTGCCTTTTGGACTGTGGGCTAAATGGGGAGGGAGTAATGTGCACGGGCTAGAGAACTAACTGTGTCTTCCCCGCCCTTTCCGGGTGCCACAGAGGACCCCAGGGCATGGACACTGGCTCCTGCATGGCCCCTGCATGGTTCTTTGTCTCCACTTTCTGTCTGTGTGGTTTGAATGAAGCTCAGGATAAAGCCAAGCCTGATCATCTTGGGGGAAGCATTGCTTGTGGTTGGAAATCATGAGTAAATTTTGAAAAATAGTCAAAGAAATTCTTGCTTAGGGAAGCAAATTTCCCAGCAGAGGGGGAAAAAAAGCCAACTGGTAAAGTCCAATAGGGATAATCAGAAATAGTCTCTGGATGATTCACCTTTGGCATCATCCACCCCCTTCCCAATCTTCCCTGCAGGATGGGTAACCTGGAGATACCCACGTTCAGGTGATTGTCTAGGAAGAATCAACTTAGACATGCAGCCAAATTCCTGAGCAGTTTTCACTGCACTCCAGATTCCCTCATGCTGCCTTCTCTAACTCCTTCTTCATCCAAATGCAGTTCACATTATGTATCTGCTCCCTGGGGGCTCTTGGCCCTGGCAGATGTTTGCGGCAGAACCCTGGGACTGATCCAAAGGTTAGACCTTCTAGGCCCTGCGTGGGGAGGTACAGCTTAAAGGTGTAGGTGGATTTATCTCATCGGCCAAGTATTGCCTGAGTGTCTGCATGAACAAAAGGACAGTGAATTCCTCTCGCTTAGCCTTGCAAATCAGTCCCCCAACTTGCCCAGACCATGCGGTGATGCTATTTTTCTCTCTTGACACTGAGAAGAGTAAATGAGGCAGCAACCCTGGTAGGAGGAGAGGATCTGGTTCAGGACCTGGCTGAGTCATTCCTCTCTCCCTCACACTTTTCCCTGCCCCTCCATCATAGCTTTAATTCGGCCTTTATCTTCCTTGACTCAGGTAGACATTGGTCTTCCTGCCTCCACTCTTGTGTCTCCAAGCTTCTCTATAGGGCAGTTTTTTTTTTTTTTTCCCAGACAGGTCTCACTGTGTTCCCCAGACTGGAATTCAGTGGGGTGATCATGGCTTACTGTAGCCTCAACAACCTGGGCTCAAGTGATCCTTCCCCATCATCCTCCTGAGCAGCTGGGACCACAGGCATGCGCCACTATGCCTGGCTAATTTTTAGATTTTTTGTAGAGATGAGATCTCTCTGTTGTCTAGACTGGTCTTGAACGCCTAGTCGCAAGCCATCCTCCTTCCTCAGCCTCCCAAAGTGTTGAGATTACATGTGTGGACCATGGCACCTGGCCTAGGGTAAGCTTTTTAAAAAGCAAATCTGTGCATGTAATTGCTTGGGATTTGTACCCAAGAACAACCAGGTGCACAGCTCAGCAGAAGCCTGGAAGGGGGATTGCAGGTGGAGGCTTAGTCCGGGTTAGGTCCCTTCCTTAGTGCAAAGAGGCCAGGTAAGTCTTCTATCTCCAAGTATGGGTTGGTCCCTGCTGATCCAGGTTGGGGTTTGGGGGAGGACTCATCTCCCTTTGAGAATGCTATCACAAGGGACAACCTGAAGTCATAAGCTGCCCACTTGTTTTGTTTTTGTTTTTGTTTTTGTTTTTTTTTTTTTGAGGCAGAGTCTTGCTCTGTCACCCAGGCTGGAGTGCAATGGCAGGATCTCGGCTCACTGGAGCTTCCACCTCCCGGGTTCAAGCGATTCTCCTGCCTCAGCCCCTCCGAGTAGCTGGGACTATAGGTGCGCACCACCATGCCCAGCTAATTTTTGTGTTTTCAGTAGAGACAGGGGTTTCACCATGTTGGCCAGGCTGGTCTTGAACCCCTGACCTCAGGTGATCCACCTGCCGCGGACTTCCAAAGTGCTGGGATTACAGGCATGAGCCACCGCGCCTCTGCCCACGTCTTTAACTCCCCCACGGGAGGAGAACATTCCTCTCCAAAGCCCCTACAATACTGGCTGTGCTCTGCAAGGTGTGGGCCTCCCTGGATGTTTGTGGAATGACTCTGAGGCATGTGGGAATGCCCCAAGGTCAAGGCAGCTTTGGAGTGGGGGATGAGAGTGCATCTCATTTCTCTCCCAGGCTC
>NW_012102377.1:625189-626197 GCF_000951045.1 Mandrillus leucophaeus
GGTGGCGCATGCCTGTAATCCCAGCTACTCGGGAGGCTGAGGCAGGAGAATTGCTTGAACCCAGGAGGCGGAGGTTGCGTTGAGCTGAGATCGCACCATTGCACTCCAGCCTGGGCAATAAGAGCGAAACTCCGTCTCAAAAAAAAACCCAAAAACGAAAAATGCAGACACATGCAGACAGACACACACACACACACGCACACACACACGGGTATGCACATGAGTGCAGAGGTCTTACAAACACTCGTTCTCTGCATTCCAGGAGCTAGGTGAAGTCCTGCTCCTGAGTCTTGGCAGGGACATTGCCTTGCTAGGAATCCTTCCAGGGGAGCAGGATTCGGGCCACAGAGACTGGGTGCAAGATAGGGGTGAGAAGAGCTCCCTGGAGCTGAGGAAGACTGAAGAAGTTCAGGCCTGTGACACACAGGAAGATGGCCACAGACCGGGAAGCCCGCACATTGGGGTTTAACGGCAGCTTCTCCACACTCCACCTGTGTGACTTTGAGGCAAGTGAAGTTCATGTGTTCAGGAATAATAGAAACCCCACCAGGACTGTGGGAGGATTGAAAAGGTATGCTGCACGCCAGGCAGGCAGGAGGGGCTCAGGAAGTGTTGGTTCCCCTTGGGACCGCAGTCCTCAGATGACAAAGAAGGGCATGAGGGTTGGCAGTGTGCGCATAGGAGCGTCAGGGCTTTGTTTTTAGTGGCCACTGTAAAGGGCCTTCTTTCTCCATCCCATGTTTCCTCCTTGTATCACTGTTGCCTTGTGGCTCCCTCAACCTGAAATTCCCATCTTTTTTTTTTTTTTTTTTTTTTTTGAGACAGTCTCACTCTGTCACCCAGGCTGGAGTGCAGTGGCACAATCTCAGCTCACTGCAACCTCCGCCTCCCAGGTTCAAGTGATTCTCCTGCTTCAGCCTCCCAAGTAGCTGAGATTACAGGCAGCTGCCACCATGCCTGGCTCATTTTTTATATTTTTGGTAGAGACAGGGTTCTACCATGTTGGCC
>NW_012102377.1:630882-632868 GCF_000951045.1 Mandrillus leucophaeus
CTGGCTTGGGCTGTGAAAGGTCTGCAGGACTTAAGCCTTGGGGCAGGGAAGTCCCACCAGCTTCCTGTCCCAGGGCATTGGACACCCTGGGGCCTGGACCAGCTGCCCCCGTTGGAAGAGGAAGGAACCTGGGCCTCCCCTTGCTGAGCCTTTGGTGATTTGGGGTGGGAGGGGCATAGACTTAACATCCTGTTTAAATTTGGCATTAGCTGAATTTTTTAACAGGGGTTATGACCCCCCTCCTCCCTCTCCCAGGCCTTCCTTACATACTCCTCTAATCAATTTTTAACTTCTGGCTCGAACTCTGCCCTTTACCTTGGAGCATTGGGCCTGACCGAGGGAGGAGCATTATGATTTGTTGAATCCTGCCTCTGAACAGAACTGGCCAAAGGGAGGCTGCCGCGAAACCCAAGGGACCACTGGGAGACCAGAAGATGGGAAGAGAAGAGGAGAAAAAGAATACGGAGGAGGAGGATAAGAGGAGAGGAAAGAAAAGAGAGGGGTGTGTGTGTGTGTGTGTGTGTGTGTTTTGGGGGAGGGTAGGATTGTGTTGTAGGCATGTGACTCTGCTAGGGCTCAGCAGGAGATGCAGGAGGCCCAGTCGAAAGACAAGCAAGCGGGACAAAGGCCTGATTACACCCAGACACGATGGCCATCGAGCCCAGTCCCCAGTTGGCCATGTGAGTAGAGGCTCTGCCGAGCAAACATCCAGCCCCTCTGTGACTCCCAGGCGGAGGAGCCCACATTCCTGCCCGGCAAAGGCCGCTTTAATCAAGGCTCCAGATCCTTCCTGCAGCCGCCCGGGGGGGACTGTAACGCTAAACACATTAGTGTGTGAGATTGAAAGGTAACACATTCTCATGGAAGCCCCCAGAACAATGGGCCTCGGGTCTGGGTTTCATTTGGAGAAACTGTGCAGTGGGAATTTCTCTAATCAAATAAAAGGAAAATGAAAAACTCTATCGTTCTCAAACTTTAATGCTCTTAATTGCATTAATTCGAAAAACATACAAGGTCTTTCTGAGTATGGTGTTGGAGCCTATAGGAAAAGAAGCTCAGGGCCTGGCTGGGGGAAAGGCAGGGGTCTGATGGCAGAGAAGGGTGCCCGGGAGGGGCAGCCAGTGTGTCCAGGGCTTGAAGGATGGCCTGGCAGAGACCCAAGTGACAGGCGGTTAGGCCTCTGTCCCCCCGTGGCCCCTCCCAGCCTCGGTATTTCCGGGGCCTCCGTGGTGGCTGAAGAGGCCACTTGGCTTGGACCTGCTGCTGTCACTCACTCCTCATCTGCCCAGACCCAGGGGGGAAGGGCAGATCCTCTCTGCTCTGTCAGCGCCCACAGCCCAGGGCCAGCTGCTCCTCTGACAGCACACCCTGTTCGGATGCCTCCAGAAGCCCAAACCCAACATGCCCCTTCATTGCTGTCCCAGTGGGCTGGACCTGCCAGTCTTACCCAGCCTCTTGCTGCCTAGACCCAGTTCCACAGAGGATGCAGTAGAAAGAAACAACCTGCACGAGGGCGTGGAGCCTGTCCAGAGGTGGCTGGAGCTTCCTGAAGCCTGAAGAATTGTGGGCTTCCTCCGCTGCCCTCCCGCTACCAGGCCTGGAGTCAGCAGGGGCCAAGCCCGTTTCTCACCTGCACTTCCCAGGGCCACCACCTACAGTGTCAGGGTGGAGGAACAATAACTGAGCCTGCAGAGAATGTGGGGCCTGGGGGTTCCTAACCATTCTGGGACACGGCCTTCCTAGAAAATCTGGTGAGGACTAGAGGCTGCGTCTCAGAAAAGTGCGGACACAGGCCACGTGCGGTGGCTCATGCTTGTAATCCCAGCACTTTGGGAGGCTGAGGCGGGCAGATCCCCCGAGGTCAGGAGTTTGAGACCAGCCTGACCAACATGGAGAAACCTCGTCACTACTAAAAATACAAAATTAGCCAGGCATGGTGGCGCATGCCTGTAATCCCAGCTACTCGGGAGGCTGAGGCAGGAGAAT
>NW_012102377.1:634048-642565 GCF_000951045.1 Mandrillus leucophaeus
TATTTTTAGTAGAGACAGGGTTTCTCCATGTTGGTCAGGCTGGTCTCGAACTCCCAACCTCAGGTGATCGGCCCGCCTCGGCCTCCCAAAGTGCTGGGATTACAGGCATGAGCCACTGCGCCCGCCCTGGCCAGGCTGGTCTTGAACTCCTGACCTCAAGTGATCTGCCTATCTCCACCTCCCAAACTGTTGAAATTACAGGTGTGAGCCACCACACCCAGTCTAGGAACTCCCACCTTTACCTTGAACTTGTAGCAAGCTCATCTCGGCGCTCAAGTGTCATCTGCTCTATGAAGCCCTGCAGAGTCCCTGGGAGAACTAACTCCCCTGGGAGGGAGGCTGGGGGTGTGTTATTGTTCCTATTTTCCAGAAAATTTAGACTCTGAGAGGTTGGTTGACTTGCCTGAGGTCACTCAGCAGCAGAATCAGGACTAACATTCCAGGTAACGGCCTCCACTGTCCAGCACCTGCTGGGCCCTGCACTGGGTACTTTGCATATGTGAGCTTGTTGCATTTCTACCAGAACCTAAGTGGCTTGGCTCCAGGTCCACATTCTTTCCCAACAACACGCTGCCTCTCAAAGACCAGGATGGAAAACCAGATTTCCAGGGCTCTTTTAAAATCTTCTTCCTTTGTGAAGAATGTTGTCAGTCATCAGCCAACACCATTTACTCAGAGCTCTGGGCGTGGACTAATGAAGGACACTGTCCTCACCTGGGCAGAATGCAGGCTCTAAGGGCGGCCAGACCTGCAGCCAGCCCTCCAGGGGGAAACGGGAGTGAGAGAGGACAACCTGCATCTCACACGAGTCTTGCCCTCCTGCTGGTTCTGCCACTAACCAGCCCTAGAGCCTTGAGGAAGGGATGCCTCTCCTGGCCTCAGTTTCTCTATTTGCACCACAAGGAGCTGGAGGCGTAAGGTTTTCTAAGAACACTCCAGCCCTGGGATTCTAGGATTCTGTGACTTCTGAGAGTGCCTTGGGCTAGCTATGCCTGAGTGCAGGGAGGTGGTGATCAGCAGGGATTCTCGTGGAAAAAGGTGCCTTGGTCTGCCTTAATCTTGCGGCGTCATTGTTTGCCAGAGCTCAGAACTCAGGAGGGGGGAGCTCCTCTGGGATAAGGGGAGCCCTGGTTGAAGATGATTTACAAAGGGAAGCTGTGCACAGGTTAGCGGGGCCCTGACGACGTGCTGGGGGGGACAGGCAGATGTGCTCTTTCGGCTGGCAGATGTTATTTCTTAAGAGCTTCTGAAGGCAGAGTCCTGAGCGGAGGGAATCTTATGGTCTTGTCTCTCCTATGACCTAATTTGATCATCCCACATGATCTATTAGGGGAGCATTTTGCTCCCCCCCACCATTCCTGTCCCGTGTCTCCCCGTGTTGCCCCCTCCCAGCTCAGCAGTCCATCAAGTAGTGGAAGTAAGGTCACCTGGCTGGGACGTAGTGGGGCAGAGATGTAAACGCAGGCCCGCTGGTGCCAATGGCCAGGTGCCATCCACTGTGCCATGCCGCCCACACCTCATCTCCATTAGGGAGGAGTGCAAATCACAGAACCGGCAGTTGAATTCTAGTACCAAGCAAACTCATAGAAGGAAACCTCACATGAAAGGGTTGCAAACTGAATAGCGGCGTGCCTCAGTTTAAGCAAATCCAGTATACCCAAATCTAAAAATAGCTCCTTCTACTGGAGCTCTTTCCCATATGAATTCATTCCCAGATGAAAACGAATCACTGGTTCTTTTCTTCAAGAAGCCAACTCTATTAGTGCATTAAAAATACAACTCAAGTTGCCAAATGTGATTTCATATGCAATCCTCCTCCCGCCCCCCACCCCAATATACTTCTCACTCTTGATCCCAAAGGAACACTCCGCCTTTCCTAAAGAGAGGTCCGCCTGCAGTGAGCGGGGCTGGAAACCAACATGGCAAACACATGTCCAGGATTTTCTGGGACTGGCTCACTTTCTAATATTAGGTTTCCATTGTCCCATGAGAATGCTTGGAACTTGGGGCCTTGGGGACTGATGCTTCGGTTGGTACAATAAGGTCACTAGGGAGAGGAGGATGCTGTTCTGTCAAATCCATTTTCTACCCTGGCAGGCCTGGTCAGAGGGTAGGCTGGTCAGAGAGGGTGGTGACGGTGGGGAGCCCAGAGGCAAGCCTATGAGGCGGGGGGAGCCATGTGGGGTGAGGGATTTGGGGTATGGGGTGAGTCAGCTGAGAGAGTCAGCTCCTTGGGTTCCTGGGATCGATTAGCAAGCATGCCACGCAAAGCGGGCGGGCTGCAGAGATGCAGGCTCCCTCCACGGGCTCTCTCTGCATGGGAAGCAGGCGGGCGGGGCCCTGGAAGGTGGCCAGGGAAGAGCAGCTCCATGATTAAAGGGTTGGAGACCAGGACTTTTGAAGCGAGACCAGGATGGCTGGTTATTTATGCATTCATCTCCGGGCCCTGCCTCTATCCTACCCCACTCCACCACCCAGCAACTCAGACCTGTGGCCCAGCCCTGGACCCCATACTGAGCCCTGGGAGGTGGGAGAAGAAGGCAAGGATTTCCAAAACATTGACTGAACACCTGGGGTGTGGTGGCCGCGGCTTTAACACACAAACATCATGAATCTCCCCAACAAGCCCGCGGGGCAGGAGATACTAGCTCCATTTTACAAGTGTTCAACAGGAGTTGAAATTCTTTGCTCAAGGTCACATAGCCAAATGGAATAAGATCCCAGATCTTCTGATTTTACCTCATTACAGCAAAAACAGAAGTGACAGAGGAAGGCTGGAGTCCAAAGGCGAGGGTGCGGGCAGGGAAACCTGAATGAGCTCCTCCAGTGACTGCGTTGTTTCCCCAGGGTTGTTTACGCGTGAAAGGGTCTTTCTCAAAACAGGAACAGTGGTGAGGCTGCTGTTCTTTACTGAGTACCTACTACATTTGTGGCATTCTAATCCTTACAACGATTTCCCAGGGTAAGTATTATAATCCCAATTTTACTGATGAGGAAACAGAGACTCAGAGACTTGCCCACAGTCAGGGAACTAATAAAGGGCAGAAGGGTTTGTTCTGCCTCCAAAACCCACAGCCCTTTCATCCCCCCGCTGCCCTCTGCAGCACCCGCATATGGTTGCTGGAGCTGCGTACATGTTTTTGTGTTAAAGCCCCTGCCGCCACACCACAGGTGTTCACTCAACATTTTGGAAATCCTTGTCTTCTCCCACCTCCCAGGGTCCAGCATAGCTGTTATCTATGGGAAGGGAGTTTAGGGAGGGACCTGGGAGTCATTCTGAGAGCGTCCTTAGAGCACAAGAGGGTTGCCCCAGGAGGCTGCTGACTGGCTAGCTGCATTCCAGCTCCCCATGCCAATTCACGGCCAGGCTTTGGCTCGTGCCATTTCCTTCTTGCATTTGTTTTCATGTCAAACCCTACCCATCCTTGAGGACTGGACGCTGATGGCTTTTCTTCATAACTCCCGCTGATCTCCTAACCAGAGCTGTCACCCCCTCTCTCAACTCTCTGTCTACCTTTCACGTAGCAGGTATGGACCCGGGGCCTCCCCTATTTATCTGGCTCAAATGTTTGGAAGAGAGAGGTTGGGTTACATTTAAGGAAGGGCTTCCTGGATGAAATTTCACGGAGGGGATTCCTGAGTCCCAATTTGGGAAGCTTGAGTGAGTCATAGAGAAATGGTCCTCTTGGTGAGTTGAGTGTGGGGACAGCCTGCCCCCACTTCCAGCATCAGGCACAGGTGCAGACCCGGCAGGGCCTCCGCTTTCCCTCACCTTCCTCACAGTCCCACAGTGTTCCTGTGTGTGTCGTGGGCTGGAGATTCCTGCTGGCCACACCAAAACCCTTCCTCTTAATGCTGTGTATCCGTGGCTCCTACATGGTGTTATGGGAAGAACTCGGCTGGGCGCGGTGGCTCATGCTATAATCCCAGTACTTTGGGAGGCTGAGGTGGGTGGATCACCTGAGGTCGGGAGTTCAAGACCAGCCTGGCCAACATGGTGAAACCCTGTCTCTACTGAAAATACAAAAAATTAGCTGGGCGTGGTTGTGGGTGCCTGCAGTCCCAGCTACTTGGGAGGCTGAGGCAGGAGAATTGCTTGAACCCGGGAGGTGGAGGTTGCAGTGAGCTGAGATCGCGCTATTGCACTCCAGACTGGGCAACAGAGTGACAGCGAGACTCTGTCTCGAGAAAAAAAAAAAAGGAAAAGAAAGAAAGAAGGAACAAACTCAGGACCAGGAGTCTCACTGGCCTGTGGTGGTTTCTCAGCCTGCACGTGGCCTTATAAACTTGGGTAAGTCACCTGTTGCTTCTGGGACTCAAAACTGGCCAGTGAGCTTTCCACTGGGTTCAGGAAATACAAGGATCAATAATAGAGGGTCCCTGCCCTTAAGAAGCTGACAGTCTAGAGAGGGACCCTAAATAAACAGATTGCTGTAGTCAGTGCAGTTATTTCTGCAATAGAGAGATGAACAGCACCACACTGAGAGGAATTGAGGAGAATCAGAGGATACAGTGACCAACCCTGCCGGGGGCAGTCGGGTAAAACCTTACAGAAGCGGTGATGTGAAGGATCACGGGAGTTTGTCATACAGAGAAGAGGATGGGAGCACTCGACTGTTGTTTACCTTGAGATGTGGTGGCTGGGGTTCATCACCTGAGCTCTGTTCCTGCCTTCTGATAAGGACGTGCCCTAAGTTACTACGTGGCGTTCAGGGAGGGTTCTGGTACCCCTGTGGAAACTCAACTCAGGCACAGTCTACATCCTGGCAAGGCTCAGTTAGAGGGCAGCTCACAAAAGAAATGGCTGGTGGGATAGGAATGGAAACCAGAGAAGGAGGTTGGAGGAGGGAGTTTCAAGAAGTAAATATTCAATAGCATTAAGTGCTACAGGGATCAGAAAAGATGAGGATGGTGAAAAATCAGATAATGTTTGGCATGTGGAAAAAAGACTGGAGGGAAATATACCAGAATGCTCATGATGGCTGCCTCTGGGTGCTGTGAGGATGCATGCCTGATCCTTTTCCTGCTCCTGTGCGCTGCTCTGCACTTGCCAAATTTTCTACAATGAGCATTTATTTGATAACCAAGAAATAGAACAATTGAAACTTGTTTAAAAAGAAGTCATTGGTGACCTTGGCAGGAGTGGATTCAGCAGAGCTGTACCGACAAGCCAGATTGCAGGGCATTAAGAAAGTAGCAGGGGGTGAGGAAGCAGAAGAAGTGCGTGGAACACTCGGAGAGAGAGCTGGCAGGACATGGAAGGGCAGAGATGGTTCTGGAGGCAGCCAGGCCGGGTAGGGATGTTTATTCTTTATTTAATGTGGGAGGGACTTTTGAAAGTGATAAAATTTCCTGCATCAAAAATCAGGATCTTATAAAGGACTTCTGTGCCTTTTCTGAATATAAGACAAAGAAGGGCTGGGTGCAGTGGCTCAAGCCTGTAATCCCAGCACTTTGGGAGTCCGAGGTGGGCAGATCATTTGAGGTCAGGAGTTCGAGACCAGCCTGGCCAACATGGTGAAACCCCGTCTCTACTAAAAGTAAAAAATTAAAAAATAGCTGGGCGTGGTGGCACACACCTGTAATCCCAGCTGCTGGGGAGGCTGAGGCAGAAGAATCACGTGAACCTGGGAGGCCAAGGTTGCAGTGAGCCAAGATCATACCACTGCACTCCATCCTGGGTGACAGAGTGAGACTCCACCTCAGAAAACAAAACAAAACAAAACAAACAAAAACAAAGAAGGAGAAAATTTATTGGAATTTCTAGGACTTTTCTGTGGATTATAGAGACAACAGAAAAAAAGAATTCTGAAAGTGGGATTGTCCTGGCAAATCTGGGCTTTGAGTTTGTTTATTGTGTGGGTTTCCCGTTAGAGGGGAAGGAACAAGTAAAGAAGAAGACAGAGAGGATGTTAAGAAGCAGGGAAGACCCATGTTCACAACGGTGTTATTCACAATAGACAAACGGTGGATGCAACCCAAGCGCCCATCAATAGATGAATGGATCACCAAAATGTAGCACATTTACACAATGGAATATTATTCAGCCATAAGAAGGAAGGGAATTCTGACACATGTCCCAACATGGATGAACTGCGAGGACATTATGCCAAGGGAAATAAGCCAGCCACAAAAAGACAAATACTGTATGATTCCATTTATGTGAGATATCTAAAACAGTCAAACTCGTAGAAACAAAGAGCAGAACGGTGACTGCCAGCGACTTGGGGAAGGAAGAATAGGAAGTTATTGTTAAATAGGTACAGAGTTTCAGTTCTAGAAAATGAAAGAAATTCTGGAGACATTGTGATGACCGTTGCACAACAATCTATAACTTAGTGGCTAAAATAGTCAATTGTATATTATGTATACTTTAATCATAATTTAAACAAATTAAAAATAAATAGGTAAGTGAAAAGAATTACCCCACTCCCCAGAGAAGCAGGGGAGAAGTGGGGAAGCAAGTCTTCCCGGGTGGCAGGACCGTCCCTGAGTGTCCCAACAGGGATGGTTTTGGAAAAGTGTAAAGAACACTTTCTGGCTAAGAGCGGTAGCTCATGCCTGTAATCCCAGCACTTTGGGGGACCGAGGTGGGTGGATCACCCGAGGTCAGGAGTTCGAGACCAACATGGTGAAATCCTGTCTGTGCTAAAAATACAAAAAACAGCGGGGCATGATGGCGGGTGCCTGTAATCCCAGCTACTCAGGAGGCTGAGGCATGAGAATCACTTGAACCCAGGAGGCAGAGGTTTTAGTGAGCAGAGATGGTGCCACTACACTCCAGTCTGGGTGACAAGAGCGAAACTGTCTCAGAAAAACAGAATGCTATCCATCCAGAGCACAAAGTGAAGATGGGAAAGGGAGATACAGAAATAGAAGTGGAGGAGGGAATGGGGGTGAGCCCAAGTGCCCAGGTCTATCCCCACCTGCTATGGCTAAGGTTTAGAGAATAGGTTGGACTTATTCGCCATTCATTTGTTCAATGAGGTACAGTGCTTCAGCACCAGCATACACGTAGCGCCTTTGCGTGAATCAGAGAACAAACACCATCTCTTTCCCAGGGAGATACAACCTCCTGGGTGCGGGGTTTAGCGGGTGGACAGTATCTCTGTGGGAGGGGGGAGTTCAACCCCTACCTGAGCACTTGGCTGAGAGCCTCTGTATTATAAGCAACTTACACAGTTGCATCATCAGCCCTGTGTACCAGACACTGTGTTAGATTCTGTAGACTTTTCTTAGCTATAGAAGACCAGTCTGTGCCCTGAACTATCTAATGTTGCAAGTGTTGAAGGAGCAAAGGGAAGAGACAGAAGGCAATCTCTTCGACAGCATGACCCTGAACCTCATGCACTTTGCTTCTGTGGGGCTCTGAGGCCAGGAAGCAGGGATGCAAAAGATGGCAGGAGGGACTGGGTTTGGGCCTTGGCATTGCAAACCCAATGGCGGGTCAAGGCCACAGGGGTGTGGGGAGAGGGTGAAGGGGTTGACTTGGTGTCCAGGCTTGGGAGGAGCCCAGTTTGACTGGGGAGGAAGGCACCTGGACACTGCACACGTGTGTGAGGTGTGCAGGAAGTCTGCCTGCTGCCTGGAGGAACCAACTTGCTGCTGGTCGCCTTAGGCAGGTGAAGCCTCTCTGTACTAAGCCTGCTACACAGGGATAGCCGGTCAACTTTGACTCCTCTGAATTATCCCTGGGGCAGAATGCCTGTAACCAATTTTAACCAGAGACCAGCAGGCCTGGCTGCCTCTGATTTGTGCTGTCTTCCCCACTGTCAACACAAGCAAGATAATGATCTTTGGGCTATCTATGACAAGGGGTAACAGACTTTCCAGTCGGGGAAACCAGTGTTCAAATTCCAACTTTACAATTTATAAGCTAAGTGATCCTGGATAAGTCTCAAGTTTCCCTACCTGTAAAATGGATTCAATTATACCATCCCCCTAGGAGTTGATAAAGATGGAATGTGTTGATATACATAAAACACCCAGCACAATGCCTGTACAAACTAATGAATGTTCAGGGGATGTCATTTCACACACACACACACTCTCACACACACATGCACAAATGCACGCATGTGCACAACCACTTGGTTTGGGAAGTCCACATCAGTGAGGTCTGACACCTGGCCCATGTCAGTGGGGCTGGTACAGGTGATGAGGAAGACTTTTATCTGCAGCACAGAGAAATTCCTTCTGTCCACTTGCTCAGAGGTCCCTCGTCTCTCCTCTCTTCCTCTCCCAACCAGCAGTCTTAGAGACAGACCTCCTCTGCTGCCCGTGGCACAGGCTCACAGAGCATGCCACACGCTGGACGTGGCACTTCTCAGGCACTTGTGGTGGAGTATGAGGTGGTATGCTGACTGGCACTGCAATGCAGTGAGGTACAACATGGGGAGCTGAGTGACCCTGGGATTAAGTGGGGTACAGTATAAGGAGCTGAGGTACCCCATGATGAAGTGGGGTACGGTGTGGGGAGCCGAGGTACCCCATGATGAAGTGGGGTACGGTGTGGGG
>NW_012102377.1:644075-646466 GCF_000951045.1 Mandrillus leucophaeus
TGATCCGCCCGTCTCGGCCTCCCAAAGTGCTGGGATTACAGGCTTGAGCCACCGCGCCTAGCCTGCTATGCTGATTTTCTGAAACCCAGCAGGACCTAGGCAGGGTGACAAGGGCAGTGACAGAGCTACAGTTGTGTCTTTTTAGAGGGAAGTAAGAGTGAGCATGGTCAGAGAACCTGGCTACACCCGTCTCTTGCAGTCATAATCTATTCCTTTCCAATCAAAGAGGGAGTGAGAGCGGTTTTTCTCCCTCAGACACAGGGATGAGGCTAGGAGGGAGGAGCTGGGTGGGCTGGGCTGGACCAGCCTGGCCCTGGCGGACCTGCAGTTGGGCGGGAGGATGCTGGTTATTTGACTACAATGTATGTTTAAGGTCTCAGTTACAATGGGCCCCGGGCGCTGTGTAACAAGCTGCAGCTGTCCCGTTGCTCATTAGCTTTCCTGACATCTTCTTGGGCTGGTCCTGGGAGAGCCGCCCCCAAGCTCCTCCCTGTGGGCCAGGACCCTGAAAAGCTGACTTCTTGCCCCCAGCCTCAGAGCTGCCATGATGAATGGCGCTGCTGCCCCGTGCAGACAAATGTCTTCCAGGAACAAGCCCTGTTTGTTTAAATCAAATGATCACCATCTACTCTGGCGAAAGCCACTCCCTGAACTCAAGGCCCAGGCCTGCCTCAACTGCCACCCGCCTGTCCCTCTGCCTCTGCACATTAGGAAAGGACACATCAAGGAGTCAGGAACAGCTCTAGCCACTGTTGTCAGAATGGGGACAGAGCAGGGTCTCCAGGGCCAGCAGGGCCTGGTCATCTTTGTAAGTGGGGTGAGAAAGGACTAAGCCTTCATAGAGACGTGGAGAAGCAGCCAGCAGCATGGGAAAGCAGGGCCTCAGCTGCACTGCGTCTGTGCTCTGTGCTTTGCGCTTTCTACATGTGTCTGTACTTAAGTTACGTCTCTCCCGGCTTCAGACCCCTCAAGCATAGAAGAGTTTGTTAGGTCCACAGCTCTCAACCCCGGCTGCACACTGGGGTCACCAGAGGAGCTTTTAGCAACTACTGATTCAGTTGGGTTCCAGGCAAGGCCATTTCTTCCCCTCAGGCCCTCAAGCGATTCTAGTGTGCAGCCTTTGGTTTGAGTAGCTCCCAAGGTCTCTGACTGCATGGCTTATCAGGTCTTCTTTAAAAATTCCTGGCTGCTTAGGAAACACCTTCAGGAAGCCATCAATTTGCAGACTGTGGGCCCCAAGAAGTTCCTGTAGCAGGAGTTCTTCCTAAACAAACCCATCTGAACTGGAGCAGGAAGGGACCCCAGAGTCCACCTGTTCCAACTTGGTTTTAGAGATGGCAAAGCTGGGGAGTACTCCTCCTCTCCTTGGGAGGACCCGCAGCTCAGATGGGAAGTGCTTTGTCAACGTAAAGCACCAACACTGGGAAATTACTACAGATGGAGTCATTGAGGATGGAGATTGGGGCACTGGAATTGTAACCACTATCTGTCTCCCCAACTAGATTGTAAGCACCTTAATTGCAGAGACCAGGTCTCCTTTGTTGTGTGTGTGTGCGTATGTGTGTGTGTGTCCTCCTGACTTAGCAATAAATGACTATGTGGATGGATGGATGGATGGATGGATGGATGGATGGATGGATGGGTGGGTAGGTGGATGGGGCCTTCCACAGGTAAATTTCCCTTCCTTACTCATCACTACATTTTGCTGTGGGTCACCTAGGCTGTCATCACCACTGTCACTGTTGTGAATAATGGAGTGTCAGGAGCTGAGGGAGGCAGTAGGGTATTGAGAGAACCTGTTAGCCTTGGGACTCAGGGGAGGGCCATTAATAAGGAGTAAGTATCCGAAGCTGGTCCTGTCAGGCTTGCTGTGAATGGTGAGGCCAGATTACATGCCCATTATACCCTGCTGTGAATCCACATCTCCCTAAGCCCCATCACACAGTGTAGCCGGGAATTTCTCACCCTCAAAGGCCATTTCTGCCCAAAGAAGAATGTGGACCTGCAGGTTCCAGGTGGGAAGGAGAGGGGCCCAGGGGCTGGGTGAGGACAGAAGTTGATGCTCTGGCCTTAGTATGAATAACTCCTACAAATTCTTAATTCCTCAAAATACTGCCCAACATGCAACCAGCCACCTTTTATTGAACTTCCACGTGGGCAGACACGTGCTTGGCTGAGGATACAGAGGTAAAAGAGAAAGACCTTAGAGAACGTATGGTCAAGGAGTAGAAGCTGTCCAGGAAAGGGCAGAGGGCTGGTGAGCATGGAGGAGAAAGTGCCAGACGGGGCATGGACCGCAGGGGTGGCTTCATAAAGGGGCAAGATTTAAGCTCGGAGGGAGTTTAGGGTGGCTCCCGGGAATCTGAATTTCTATCTTTTTTTTTTTTTTTT
>NW_012102377.1:648332-649624 GCF_000951045.1 Mandrillus leucophaeus
GAGGTACCCCATGATGAAGTGGGGTACGGTGTGGGGGCTGAGGTACCCCATGATGAAGAGGGGTATGGTGTGGGGAGAGGTGGGGCACACTGTGGCAGGTGAGTACCCCGGGATGTAGTGGAGTACAGTGGTAAACGGAGGCTCACTGGTGAGGGCAAATGCTCTGGTGAGAAGCAGTGCTACCTTCTGCTTCATAACCCTGCCTTCTCTTCCTACGTCTACTACTCCACTTTCTTTCTTTTTTTTTTTTCTTTTTGAGACGGAGTCTTGCTCTGTTGCCCAGGCTTTAATGCAGTGGGGTGATCTCGGCTCACTGCAAGCTCCGCCTCCTGGATTCACGCCATTCTCCTGCCTCAGCCTCCCCAGTAGCTGGGACTACGGGCACCCGCCACCACACCCGGCTAATTTTTTGTATTTTTAGTAGAGACGGGGTTTCATCGTGTTAGCCAGCATGGTCCTGATCTCCTGACCTCGTGATACGCCTGCCTCGGCCTCCCAAAGTGCTGGGATTACCGCGCCCGGTCCTACTACTCCACTTTCAAATTAGACATCGCTGCTCAGGATTCCTTCCCTAGAAATGGACCTAAAATACCTCTCCTACAGACATGACCCTGAGGACAGCCAGTGGCTTCTCACCTGGGCTCCTCGCTCCCAGCACCGCGTGCTGCTGAGTGAGAGTTCCCTTTGTGCAGAGCCCACTTACCACGTGTTGGATGGATGCGTCCATTAAGGATGGGATGGATGGAGTACAGGAGTCCATTTCGCACACATTTCCTGTGGTCTCCCAGGTGTCGCGCACAAGATGGCCTCTGGAGATCAGACGGGAATACAAACTGGTCCCTGTTCTCAAGGAGCTCACATAGGCCCCCGGCTTCATCTGGGCTAAGAGATTTGACCCACACACTTATCCAGTATAGGGGACAGGGCACCAGCTCTGCCTTGGTAAGCCTGGGAAGGCTCGACAGAGTTGGTAATCTCCAAAGCGGGCTTTGGAGGAGGCATAGGAGTGGAGGACCGTGGAACAGGCATTTGAGGCTGGCTCTCAGTGGCTTTAGGAGGTGGGAGATACGTCCTATAGAGGTTCTCCAAGGACCCACAGTGCTATGCTGATTTTCTTTTTTTTGTTTTTTTGTTTGTTTGTTTTTGTTTTTTTTTTTTGAGACCGAGTCTGGCTCTGTGGCCCAGGCTGGAGTGCAGTGACGTGATCTCAGCTCACTGCAAGCTCCAGCTCCCGGGTTCACGCCATTCTCCTGCCTCAGCCTCCCGAGTAGCTGGGACTACAGGCGCCTGCC
>NW_012102377.1:655151-661781 GCF_000951045.1 Mandrillus leucophaeus
TTTTTTTTTTTTGAGATGGAATCTTGCTCTGTAGCCCAGGCTGGAGTGCAGTGGTACAATCTCAGTTTACTGCAACCTCCCGGGTTCAAGCGACTCTCCTGCCTCAGTCTCCTGAGTAGCTGAGATTACAGTCACGCGACAGCATGCCCAGCTGATTTTTGTATTTTCAGTAGAGGCAGGGTTTCTTTTATTTATTTATTTATTTTCTGAGACGGAGTCTCACTCTTTCCCCCAGGCTGGAGTGCAGTGGTACAATCTCAGCTAACTGCAACCTCTGTCCCCTGGGTTCAAGCGATTCTTCCGTCTCAGCCTTCCAAGTAGCTGGGATTACAGGCATGCACCACCACGTCCAGCTAATTTTTGTATTTGCAGTAGAGACGGGGTTTCCCCATGTTGGTCAGGCTGGTCTTGAACTCCTGACCTCAGGTGATCCACTCGCCTCAGCCTCCCAAAATACTGGGATTACAGGCGTGAGCCACCGCGCCCGGCCGAATCTGAATTTCTTCTCGAATGCATGGGGGAATCTGTTGTGCCGACAGGTTAGGAATGATTTGTCTAGTGAGCAGTGGAGAAGGCATCCTAGGCAGCAGAAACTGCATGTGCAAAGAAAGGGAGGTGATCTAAGGGCACCCAGGGAACGGCAAACAGTCAAATATGTGTAGAAACCAGGTTATTTGGGGGAAAAGGGGATGCAACCAGAGTGGGAGGAAGAAAATCAAAATGCCATTTTGTTCGAATCGTTGAAAATAATTCCCCCAGGAAACAGTAATCCATTTCAGCCTTCCTCATTCAGTGCTGATTTGCCCAAGTGGCAGGGAGATCTGGTGCCGATTACCAGGTTTCGGTGCATTAGGTAATGCAACAATAAAATCTGGGTCACTGCAGCACAAAGTCCCCTTTATTTTGACAAGTGTAGTTTTTACTCTGAAGTGTTATCATAAATAATTAAATTAAACCAGTAAATGGGTTGTAGTACGCTTTGCTGCAGTAACAAAGTCTCTGTAACCCCAGACACTGAGCCGCTCCTTTGGGGGATTCTTGGCTCGGAAACATTTGGGAATTTTTCAGAAGTCAAGAATATTTGGAGTAGTCAAGGCAGAGAGGTAGAGCTGAAGGCTTGTTCCAGCCCATCCTGCTGCCCCATTTCCCACTGGGCTTCCCTATCCTGCTGTACCCCATTCTATCATTTGACCTGTGGCAGCTAGAATCTGTAAAGGGATCACTCCTCAGCCCTAGGCTGGCCTGGAATGAAGAGGGGTTGAGGGTCCCAGCACACGTATTGGGCAGTCCCCCCACCCCTTCTTTTGTTTTTGTTTTTGAGACAGAGTTTTGCTCTCGTTGCCCAGGCTGGAGTGCAGTGGTGCAATCTCAGTCCACTGCAACCTCCACCTCCCGGGTTCAAGCGATTCTCCTGCCTCAGCCTCCTGAGTAGCTGGGATTACAGGCATGTGCCACCATGCTCGGCTAATTTTGCATTTTTAGTAGAGATGGGTTTTCTCCATGTTGGTCAGGCTGATATTGGGCAGCCTCTTTTTTTTTTTTTTTTTCATAATGCCCACTCAGGCATCAGGGTATCAATAAATAAGGACTTCAAATCTTAGGGTAGAAGGGCTTGCAGGGACTCTCAAGACCACCAGACAACCCACCGCCACCCACACTTTCACCATTTCATAGATGTGAAAACCAGGGAAGTGAAGTGACATGACCCATTGCTTGTTGGCCAATGGACGGGATTAAGTAACATGCAGAGTGTGAGTGCCGAAGACTCGGAGACCCAAAGGGGAATGTGTTGGAGACACAGGGGCTGCGTGCAGGCAGAGAAAGGGGAAGTTGCAGGAAATGGTAAGAGGCAGGGGTGAGGTCTACTAGAGGGCTGGGAGCTTTGAACCAGGCCTACAGGCGGAGACCCTGAGGAGTCATCACCGGAGCCTTCAAGTACTCAGACCTCTGCCTGCTGCATCAGGACAGTTCTCAAACTCAGCAAGAGAGAGGTAAAATCTCTGTAGTGAAGAAGGAAAAATGGTGCTGGAGAGAATACCCAGAGGCCAAACCTGCTGGCTTTAAAGCAGGGAGGAGCTTTTGATCCCTCCCCAGGGTGAGTGCGTCTGCCTTTCACCTCCTTCTCTCCCATCCAGCCCCTCCGCTCTCCCGTTGTCCTGCCTGCTGGACGTCCAGGCATCAGCTTCTGTCACCCTTGTCAGGGCCCGCAGATAAGGTGGCGGTTGGTGGCCAGATTAGAGGGGAGTAGCATTCCACTGCCCCCTCTTTTGGTGGCATCCAGGCCTGTAGGACTCCATGCAGGGACAACCCCATTCATAGAGCCAGAACTCCCAGTGAGAGTTCTAGAATGGGGCCTCCTTCCGAATCCCAGAGCCTCCGGCTGAGCCAGCTCCAGGGAGAGCGTGACAAACAGGTGTCCTGGACACAGAGGCCTCTGGAGACCCAGTGAGCCTGTCAGAATGAGGGGCCTGACGGCACGCACAGCCTTCCCTCCTGCCCCTCCGCAGACTGGCTGTTTTTCATAGCACCTTTAGTGGAAATTAAAGCATGTTTTTCTAACTCCATGGAACTCTGAGCTATGTAAACAATAGAGATAGAGTTGGAACAAAAATCACCTACAGGGCAGATAGCTGCACCAGAAATCCCTCCGGGGAGGAGGCCAAGGCTCCTTGGTGTTTAACAGCACAAAAACTCAGATATTAGTGAAGTGTCGGTGCCCGGGGCAAACCCCAGGGCTGTGAGGTCTTCATTTAGAGGTCAGTGAAAGGGAAGGCCCGCACCTGGTGGGCTGCGTGGTACTCCCTTCTTCTCCCTGACATCTATTGCACCTTTCCCAAGGCATGTGGACCAGGGACAGGGAAAGTGAGCTCAGCTGACTCAGAAACCCTGGCAAAGCCTGTGCCCAGCTTGCTGTTCCTCACCGGAGACCTTTGGGGTTCTAGGCCACGCTTAGGTGGTGATGGCAGGGCAGGTGTGCACAGGTCTACCTATGAGGTGGGGATCTGCAACTGTCCCCAGAAACCCACTGCTAAACTTGGTCCTTAGGGACTTCACTGCCCTACTGGCCTCCTCCTCTCTTTGAGACACCATCGACTCCAGGAAACCCTCTCTGAACCCCAAGGTGCACCCTGGGGTGCCAAGCTTCTCTGTGTGCCCTGCACTGCACCCCGTCATACTCAGAGCTTATCACCTCAAGTGTATCTCCTTAAGACAGGGCTGTGTTTGACTTATCTCTGTGCACACTTCCATATACAGCAGGTGCTCAATAAATGCTTGTTGGACAGAATGGGGCATCTCTAGGCCAGGCCTGGTGTCCCTGATCAGGACGGCTTCAGTGGGAGGCCCAGCTTTCTGGCCTCAGCTGCCCCTGGCCCGGGGGTCCGGTGTGGAAGAGACCAGGGTGGTCAGAGCGTGCACTGCCCTTCAATCCAGCGCTGGGTTCTTTCCCGTCACGGCCAGATCCCATCTCCTCTTCACCACATAGCGCTGTGGCTACCACATTCCCTCTCTGGCAGACATTGTGGGGATGTGTGTAGTCAGGTTGTGGGGAGGGGACTTTAAACAAACAGTCCATGGCCCCAGTCGGTGCCAAGGCTCACCACACCCCCACCCCCCCTCTCCAGGCTGAGGCGGCTTGCTGGACCTTGTGACCAGGAGCCCACAGAATTCATTTCATAAAAAAGGATTTGGTGCTCTGCTTCTCACCCCACCCCCAGCTGGGCCAGAGAGCACCTGAGTGCTCCTCCTGCTCTCCCTCCCTCTTGGGCCTTTCACCCCCTAATCCACCAAGTGGGGAGTGGTCACGTGGGCCCCCAGCTCTCGACAGGAAGCTGTCGGCACCACTGGCTCGCAGGGCCAGCTCCCTTACCGCCAGGGAGGCAGGCTGCCGTCCCCCAGCCCGGCTTGCTGAAACCCAACCCCTCTTTCCAGCTGCAGCTCAGAAGAGCCCCTGGCCAGCCTTCCCCAGGGACCCTGCAGCCTGCAGATCTCACGGTCAGGGAATTTTCCCTGCACAGTGTTCCAAGCCAGCAGAGCCTCCAGAACAAAGGGCAGAGAGACAGAGACCCGTCTCTTCCTATCCCCCATCAGCGGCAAGAAAGACCCAGCCCACAGAGGCTGCTCCCCGGATCTGGGGGAAGGGTACACCCAGAGGACAAAGACCATCCTTCCTGGGAGACCTGTGCCTCGGGAAGCACTCCCTGGAGGAGCCAGGACCAGATAGATTTGCGCAGTCCCCGTTTCCTCCAGCTCTTCCACCCCAGGGAGGAAAGTGACCTATACTGGCCCTGACATCCCAACGGCCACACGTGTCAGGAGGCCTGTGTCAGAATCAGGTGCTGCGCAGAAGGGGATTGTTGCTGGTTAGTGGGGAAGCACACGTTCCAGAACCCAGTGATTCCCTTCCCTGGGGAAAATGCAATTTACAAAAGAAAACTGGGTCTTTTTTGTTGTGGTCCCTAAGAACAGACTGTTCCTCGAACTCAGATAATAAACTGCTGTCAAGCAGCAGTCCTGGTAACATATAACGGAGTGGAGAGAAACCTGCAACCAGTATTGGTTCAAGCTCTGATGTCATCACTAACTAGCTATGTGGCTGGTCTAGCTCTAGGGACACCCCAAAGCCACTGTGGCCCTGACAGAATATATTATAACTAACTTCTCTGAGCCTCATTTTTTCTCATCTGTAAGATGGGACTATTATCATTTATCATGCCTACCTTCCTTCATTTAGCAAACATTAAAAACCAGCTATGTGCCAGGTGCTAAGTCTGTTGCTGGAAGCTGAAAAATAACAGGATTCTCCACCCCAGGTCATATTAACTAATGGGTATAAAGGTGCTTGGAAAACTGAAATGCTGAAATAAATAGATAAGGACCAGCTGTAATGATCTCATTACCTTTCTGGGAATGAGGCTGCTGAAGTGATTTTTAAAGTTCTTAAAAACAGTTAAGTAAGCCAGACCTGTCTCTGTAATCTGGCCTGCACTATTTATTTGCTTAGCAAACCGTTTCTTCACAGATAGTGCAAAAGGAAAGACTTCAGACCAGCCTGAGGCAGAATTTATCCCAAATTCAGAGTGAGTGGGGTCTGAATTAATTAGGTCTTTCTGTAGCTTAATGTATAAACCTGGGCTCAGGAAATTTGGCCTTTAAAGCAGGTGCCCTTTCAAATGAGTGGGTTTCATGTGACTGTTTTAACTTCAGCTTCATTACCCTTTATGGGCTGCAGGAGTGGTGAGGGGAGCAGGCAGGAGGGATCTGGTGTGAGTCTGCTTCCGTGAATGGGGAGCCAAAGGAACCGTAAAACAGCCCCTGGGTCCTCAACAGCACTCTCCCAACCAGGGCCGGCCAAGGTGACCTGCCCACCTCCCCATGGAGGTAAATTCATACTTACAGGCCCCGTCTGGGGTCTCCTCCAGTCTCAGGTGAGGGCAAGGGCCAAGGCTCCCAGTCCTACTTGTGGGGCTGGTCACCTGCTGGGGTTTCCTCCTGCGACCTCTCATTGTCCTTGAACTTCTTGTTCTAGCTCATTGGCAGCCTCCAAACTCCGCAGCATCAGAGCACTGTGCCAGGATACTCTCTCGCTCAAAAACCCACGGTTATTCCCTACTGTCTGAAAGTCCTCAGCCCCCACCACCTGCTCTTATTATCTGCCCGAGATGCTCCAGGTCACCCATCTCTTTAGACAGTCCAATATAGCCGCCACCAACCACCCATGACCATGGAGCACTTGCAGTCTATCCCAATTGAGATGTGCTGTAAGATACACACCCACATAATGAAGATTCGGTATGAAAAAAGTAATGTAGGCCGGGCATGGTGGCTCACACCTGTAATCCCAGCACTCTGGGAGGCCGAGGTAGGTGGATCACCTGAGGTCAGGAGTTTGAGACCAGCCTGGCCAACATGGCGAAACCCCATCTCTACTAAAAGTACAAAAATTAGCTGGGCATGGTGGCAGGCGACTGTGATCCCAGCTACTCGGGAGGCTGAGGCAGGAGAATCACTTGAACCCAGGAGGCGGAGGTTGCAATGAACCAAGATCATGCCACTGCACTCCAGCAGCCTGGGCAAGACTCTGTCTCAAAAAAAAAAAAAAAAAAGAAATGTAAACTATCGCATTAATAATGCTTATAATCTTTATATTGATTACATGTCAAAAGAATATGGATATATTGGGCTAAATAGAATATATTATTAAAATGAATTTCCCGTTTCTTTTTTACATTTTAAATGCGCTACTAGAACGTGTGAAATTACCCATGTGGCTCCCATGTGTGGCTTGCAGTAATGTCTACTAGCCAGCCTGCTCCGGAGTATCACGCAGTAAAAGTGCCTGGGCTGGGTGGTGGGCAGATTTCCCTTTCGGTGCTACTTGGTAGGTAACCTTTCTAAACTTCTATTTCCTTTTGTTTCAAATGGGATTAAAAGTACTTGCTTCAGGTGATTACTAAGAGAACAAGATGAGCCAACAGCTGCCGAAGCTACTAGCATAGAGCAGTTAACTCAATACACGTTGGCTTCCTTCCCTGTCCTTTCCAAATCACATTTCAAAACATCTTTTAGAGGAGTGGTTCTCCCTGGATGCACCCAGAAATCACCTGGGAAGTTTTCTATTAAAAAAAAAAA
>NW_012102377.1:662651-663718 GCF_000951045.1 Mandrillus leucophaeus
CAGTCTCGCTCTGTCGCCCAGGTTGGAGTGCATTGGCGCCATCTCGGCTCACCACAAGCTCCACCTCCAGGGTTCACGCCATCTCCTGCCTCAGCCTCCTGAGTAGCTGGGACTACAGGTGCCCACCACCATGCCCGGCTAATTTTTTGTATTTTTAGTGGAGACAGGGTTTCAACGCATTAGCCAGGATGGTCTCCATCTCCTGACCTTGTGATCCGCCCGCCTCGGCTTCCCAAAGTGCTGGGATTACAGGCATGAGCCACTGTGCCCAGCCCAGACTGCATTCTTAATTGGAGTCAGGGTGAGTTTAATTGGTCAGGTTGGGACCTGGGCATCAGCATAGTTTAAAGGGCTCCAGGTGATCTAATGCATAGCAAGGGTTGAGAATTCCTGCCCCAGAAGAACCAATTGCTCCTTCACCCCTCAATGCTCTGACCCTGTGCTTTATGTGCTGTCCCTTTAGCATTTTACATGTGTTTTGTGCTACTTTGATGATAACCAACTTTCCTGAATGCCTACCTGAACGCCTTTCCTGAACATCTGGCACTTTACGTATATTATCTTTAATCCTTATCACAACTCTGCGAGGTAAATTAGATTAACCCCATTCTGCAGATGAAGAAGCTGAGGCTTAGAAAGGTTAAAGTAACTTACTTGTTAAATCAGTGGAAGGGAGCTGGGAGGAAGCACTCAACCCCCCAGCAAGCCTGACTCCAAGTGAGAGTCATTGCTCCCTAGACTATGCTGCCTTTGCTTTCGATGATTCCGTCACAAGAATCTACGCGTCCAGGGGCAGGGGTGCTTTATTCCTGTTTGCAACAGTTCTCAAATGAGGCGTTCAGCAACCCCTTGATAAATACTGACTGAACCTCAGAGGACCTGTGTTGCTTTTTTGTTTGTTTTGAGATGGAGTCTCGCTCTGTCACCCAGCTTGAGCGTAGAGCATACAGGCTGGAGTACAGCGGCACGATCTCGGCTCACTGTAACCTCCACCTCCTGGGTTCAAGCTATTCTCCTGCCTCAGCCTCCCGAGTAGCTGAAATTACAGGTGGGCACCATCACACCCA
>NW_012102377.1:663926-672050 GCF_000951045.1 Mandrillus leucophaeus
CTGGGATTACAGGCATGCGCCACCACGCTCAGCTAATTTTGTATTTTTAGTAGAGATGGGGTTTCTCCATGTTGCTCAGGCTGGTCTCGAACTCCCGACCTCAGGTGATCCGCCCGCCTTGGCCTCCCAAAGTTCTGGGATTACAAGTGTGCCACCGCCTCCATCCCAGAGTACCTGTTTGAGAGTATCTGAATGCAGGCTGAGAGGCTAGAGAGCTAGCCTCGGGGCCCGTAAGGATTCAGGTCTGTGCTGTGCTCTGTTGTGCGCCAAGCAGTCTCAGGGCCAGGGGAGTTTCAGGGCTGCCCTCCCCAGGCAGGCCTCTAACAAGGACAGGACGGGCTCTAAAAAGGACAGTGGGCAAATAAGAGTGGCTCCTTGGTTTCTAATGTACCATTCTCCAACACTCAGTCTCTCTTGGCAACTCTCTGGCCCAGAAGCACTGTTGAGAGCACAGGTCCCTCATGGTCAAGAAGGCAAGAGATCTGACTTTGGTGGCTCCTGGGTGGGTGGCAGGTGCCCCAACCCCACCCTAGCAGTGCCTCTGCCACCTGCAGGTCCCCTCCCCAATCTGCCACCACCGAGGGCTGCTTGGATTTTTTTGGACCAGGTGTGAGTCCATGTAGTTGCATTCTTTTCAAAGTAGGTGGTGTGTTAAAGGCTTGACTAAATGGGATTCAGTTTTTCTACTTCTGTAAGACTTCAAATACAAATGTTCTTAAGTCAGAGGGAAAAGCCTTTGCCTCCAGCCACGTGATGGACTCACCTGCAGCCATTCAAAAGGAGAACAGGCAAACCGCACAGTGGCATGGAAAGACAAGGATGATGGCCGCGAAGTGGGGGCAGCATCCGATCCACATTCTAGAAGTAGCATAATCACAATTACTAAACATAGAAAAAAGGAAAATAAAGAGGTAGGAGAGCGGGGGAAGAATACATGAGAATGTTCCCAGCAGTTGTGTTATGATGGTGAAATGACACATAATTCTATTTCTTTTAGTTATCAAATTTTCTGTAATGTGCCTATATGACTTACAATAAAGGGAAAGAAAAATTTATTTGGGGGTAATCCATCCCAACTAAAACCATCGAATCTGATCCGAACTCCTTCACCTTCTGTCTCCTCCATGCCTTCCTAGAAGAGGACAGGAACAGAGGTGGGAGGCTCTGTGAGCCCACTGGAAAGCCCACCAGGCCTGCCCTGGGGTGGCGACTTGGTCAGATTTTCCCACACCCAGTCTGGCAGTGGAAGATGGAAGGGCTGTGTCCTCGCTCCAACTATGCTCCAGGAACAGGGTCCGTTGCGTCCCATGGACAGGTCCCTGTCATTCTGCAGGGAGCAGGAGGGGAAGTGGGAGGCCACTGCCTCAGATGTACTTTCCCCTTATGGGGCTCCTAGTGCCTCCCCTGGGTTCAGAGTCCAGCTCTGGTGCAAGCCAGCCTTGACGCTTTTCCCAGCCGGGTGGAAAGGCAGCCCTGTGGTCTTTGGTGCCTGCAGGGCTGATAGGTGTCCAGAACTGTGGTTGCGGAGAGTCAACAACTTTCCCTTTTCTCTGAGGCGCTCTCCTCTTCCCAGGGTGGTTGGAGGCCCCACCCAGAAGATAAACCAGCCCACTCTGGCATTTTAGGTTGGTCCCCAGATAAAGCAGGCAGTGGGTAGAGTGGTTATAAGCTTTGGACCCAATCAGACCCTGGTTCAAATCTCATCCAGTTTTGCCACTTACGAAATAAACAACCTCAGGAAAATTACATGCAGTCAGAGCCTCATCTGGAAAATGACATAATGACTCCTGTCTCACAGGGCTGTGATTTGGGTCAAGGGAGAGAAAATGGACATAAAGCACCTTGAACAGCCTCGACACACAATAGCTATTATTGGTGCCTCTGTCTTCCTGGCCCCTCCTAAGCCAGGCTCTTGGGGCTGGGGGAGGACCCTGGACTTGACTTTAGGGATTGGCCTCTTTTAATGCTCTGCTCTCACAGCTGAGGGTGGGGGGCTGGCTTTGGGAAAGCCATGTGACTTCAGGCTGGCTATTTAGCCATTTCTTTGTGTCTCTTTGGCTCTGAAAGGGTGAGGTAATCCCTCAGAAGTGCATTCTTCCTGGGGAGAGAATGTCGCTGTTTCTTAGGGGGTTATAATCACTGTCCTTGCTGGAGGTTGAATGAGGACGGCAAGGGGGCTGACCTTGTCCCCTCCCCACCTTCCCACCCTGGCCACGCCCCACCACAGGATCTCATTGTCAGGGGACAGACTCCAGTCTCCAGTCTAGAAGGCTCTGGGAGTGTTTCCCTGAACAACATACGCAAGCATTGGGGGTATTTCTGAGGGACAGTGGTTGCTCTTATACACTCACAGCAATATAATAATCATAAGTATTATATGGCCCCCCAATTTGGAAAGTACTTTCTCATACCTCATCTACTCCTTTCTACAACAACCTTGTGGGTGACATTATTATCTCCATTTCACAAATGAGGCCATTGAGGTTCTACAGAGTAAATGATGATGAGAGGTAAGTGATAAAACAGTGTCTCTTGACCACAAATCCTGGAATTTAAACATAAGTGCAGTAAACATGACCTCAATAGGAAGCCTCCTGGGGCTTCTCCCTGTGTATGGAGCCCTGCACATGCCAAAAGGAAGTCCTTTGGTTCTCCTTTCAGCAGAGAAAGGGAGCATTTGATTAAAAGGGAGGTGGGGAAACAAGAGTGGTTGTAGGGAAGGCTGGGCGCAGTGGCTCACGCCTGTAACCCCAGCACTTTGGGAGGCCGAGGCGGGTGGATCACCTGAGGTCAAAAGTTTGGGACCAGCCTGACCAACATGGTAAAACCCTGTCTCTACTGAAAATACAGAATTAGCCAGGCGTGGTGGCACTACCTGTAATCCCAGCTACTTGGGAGGCTGAGGCAGGAGAATCGCTTGAACCCAGGAGGTGGAGGCTGCAGTGAGCCAAGATAGTGCCACTGCACTTCAGCCTGGGCAACAGAGTGAGACTCCATCTCAAAAAAAAAAAAAAAAAAAGAAGCCAGGTGCCAAGGCTCACCCCTGTAATCCCAGCACTTTGGGAGGCTGAGGCAGGCGGATCACCTGAGGTCAGGAGCTCAAGACCAGCCTGCCCAACATGGCAAAAACCTGTCTCTACTAAAAATACAAAAAATAAGCCTGGCATTGTGGTGGGCACCTGTAATCCCAGCTACTCAGGAGGCTGAGGCAGGAGGATTGCTTGAATCCAGGAAGCAGAGGCTGTAGTGAGCTGAGATCACGCCACTGCACTCGTAGTGGGTAATCTTCCCCAGGTATTGGGTGTGAGATTAATAGGCTGAGAAGGCAGATGCTCAATGTCAAAGGTGGTGTTTTGAGAGTACAGAGGATCAGCTGATGCCACATCTGGGGCCTCTTAGGTGGTTCCCCAGCAGAATATGACCTAGTCCTTCCCACAACCCAGCCTCAACCCTCGGGAAAGAGAACCAAGTTTCCTGCTACTGTGTCCCTTCTGATGCATCCTGGCCATGGGAGAAGATAAATCTCTGAAAAGGCTTTCCAGGGTACAAGATCCCTGCAGTGTTCAGAGAGGCAGGAAAACAACCCCCTCTCCTGACTTGAGTCTGGGTCAAGTGTCCGTGTCGCCTAGAATGGGAGGGATGGATGGGGCGGGTTTGCGGAGACCCGGAGAAAGTTGCTGGCAGCCAGCCCAGGCTCCATTTCCCTGCCCTGGGAGGGTGTGGTGGCCCAGGACCCCACAGCCTGTGGGGCCCAAACCCAGTGACAAAGACGTGCTTTGAGTCCCTCTGACTTCCAGATTGCTATGGGGAATGGGGAGGAGGGGAGTGAGGAAGGAAAGGGTGTCCATCCTAGACTGAGTATCCTGAAGCCGGCCATCAGTTCGATTTTGCCACTGCCTGTCCCCCTGCCTTCGTGGCCAGTTGTGTGGTGGTGCTATTTTCAGCATCAGCAGTAGTAGCGCAAGTGTCGTTCTGCGCAGTCAGCCAACTTCCTGATGTGAAACCCTAGCCGGAGGTCTCCTCGGGCCCCTCCCAAGGCGCGCGGGCAGGCAGGCCCTCAGACTAGTTCCTGGAAACTTTATAGCCCCTCTCTCTGCACTACTCAGTTCCTCTCTCAGGGATTGCTCAAATAATAAAATAAAACATTATAGTAACAGTGAGCATTTATTGATCGCCTACTATAAGCCAGGCACTGGGCGAGGCGTTTCATCGATATTATCTCATTAGTTACCACCTTGCCTTCCTTGTTCTGTACCCTGCTTGAGAAAGAGGTATAGTGTGTGGAGAGCAGGCCTGTCATTTCTAGCTCATTACATTTGTTGCTGATGGATTGGTCTTCAAAAAGCCATCATTTTTATGGAAAAAGTAGATTTCACTTACATTGTTCTGCTCCGCAGGAAAACTTCCAGAAACTTCAGTTTGAGCCAGGCCCATAGCTGCCTGTGTCCACATCAGGCATGACCTCAACAGTCATGTCACCCATAATTCACGAGCATCTTTCTAGTCCCAGCTGTTCCTCTCATCAAGGAGGCTGTATTTTAGATGTCTGTTTCTCCAGTCTTTCTCTCTCTTGCTCAACGACTGAGGCCTTTCTTGCCAGAATTGGAGGAGCAGAGGTTCTGGGTCCAGCTATGGACTGGTGGGACATGCGGTCGGGGGAGGAATTAGCAAACCTCCTCTCCCAGCCACTGGGGCCCTGGGCCGCTGCCCCCGCAGGAGCTGCCAGGAGAGTGGAGGAATCTTGGAGGAGGGCTGTTGGTGTAGGTGGGAAAGGGGAACATTCCCCCAGCTGGTGGCAGGAGCTGGCTAGCCAGAGGCCTTTTTCACGGCCCAGTGCAGTGCGGCTCTTGTGTTTATGAGCTTTGTGAGATTTAGATCATTCTGTATTAGCCACAGGGTTTTGGGGGTCACATCAAAGGTTAGAAAGCTGTGGAAAGAGTTCTTTCCCCATGAATCACATGTCCCAAAAATGTAAATCTCTGAGAGGAGCCAGCTTGCTTTATAGAGCTGGCAGGAGAAAGGGGACAGCAAGAACTCCTGGAGAGTTTTTCTAAAGAAACCTCTGGAAGGTTGGACAAAGGAATTCTTAGCGAGAAGGGGAGCCAGAGGGGAAAGAGGCTCTGGGACCAGATAGATGGATGGGGTTGGGCACTGGGGTGGGGGCAGCAACAGGGCTTCAGTTGCTGCTGGCCTGGAAGGACTAGATGGCTGCATTACACGACTCTAAGAGGTATCCTGGCTTGTGCAGTGCACGACCTGAGTAGCCACACATGGCAGCCTTGTCTTTCCTTACTCCTTCCTGGACGGATTTGCTGGAGCCTCTGGAGGCTATAGAATCCTCCAGATGGTCATAGCTTAAAATTATCCATGTGCTTGTCTGCACCCATTCCTGGCCACTTCATTGTTACATCTTTGAGGACAGAGGCCATGTCTTCTAACATTTTGCTTTCTAGCCTGGCACATAGTATGTGCTAAAAAAACATTTATGGAATGAATGAATAAACATTGTTAGAGAATTCTAACATTTAGGAACTGGTACAGCTAAGCCCAAGCATTGGGAACCAGAAAGAGCTTTGATTTCTTTGAAGAAAAAGTATGATCCAAAGACGTCAGCTTCTTAAAGATCCAGATCAACTACTACCTTTAGGAAGCCCCCCTAATAAAATTTTGTTCATTTAGTCCCTCCATTCTCAAGCATTTACCAGCCCCTCTGTCAGGCACCAGATGGGGTTCCTTAAAGAATCCCAGTCTTGATGGGGCAACAGACATGTGCTCCTGCTACCTGCTGCCAGAATGAAGCAGTCACAACTGCCTGGAAGGCCTGTGGGAGGCATGAAGGGCACTACAGGTGCTGGAAAGGGAGCTGCTCACTCACTTTGCCAGAGAGGCAGGTTTCATGGAGGAGGTAACGGGGCAGGGGCTTGGAGGGAAAGCACCCTCGGCTCTGCTCCTATCTAGGTTTTGGCATTTAAAAAAATTCATTATTTATTTATTTATTTATTTATTTATTTATTTATTTATTTTGAGATGGAGTCTCACTCTGTCGCCCAGGCCGGAGTGCAATGCTGCGATCTCAGCTCACTGCAACCTCTGCCTCCCAAGTTCAAGCGATTCTCCCACCTCAGCTTCCCGAGTAGCTGGGATTACAGGTACATGCCACCAAGCCTGGCTAATTTTTTTGTATTTTTAGTAGAGACAGGGTTTTACCATGTTGGCCAGGCTGGTCTCGAACTCCTGGCCTCAGGTCATTCACCTGCCTCGGCCTCCCAAAGTGCTGGGATTACAGGTGTGAGCCACTGCATCTGGCCCAGGTTTTGGCTCTCTTGAGCACAGACAGGGTAAGTGTGTCGTCTAAGGTCACAGAGCTTATAAGTACATCTTAAAACCCCAGTCCTCAACTCCACGTCCTGTAACGTACCACTGACTTGCTTTCTGTGCTCGAGCCCAGGCCTGGAGAAGCCCCCTTCGCCTCCTGGAGCAGTGAAGGAAGGTGATGTGAGAGGAGGGCCCCGCGCAGCTGTGGATTTTATTCCTGGGCCGACTTGGGACTTGCCTAGGCCTCTCTTCATGTCCGCCCCATCGAACCGTGCAGCTCCTCCCGCCTCACTTGACACTCTGGTGCTGCGGTGCCTCACTTCACAGCTCACGTGCTCCCTGCTTGGTTCCTCAGCCCTGACCTGCATCACAATTCCTCATAGCGCCTTGGCACCCTCTGGCACCTAGGTGCTCCCCTTTTCCTGGCCACCCTGGCTGGTGTGCCAACCTCCAGGCCTTCACAGGGACTGGGGGCTTTGGCTCCTCCAGGTCTGGGCACAGCTCACTCCACTGAGCCTTCCACCCTGGCCCGAGCCCAAACAGGTCTCCTGCCACCAGCTGCCAGCCTTCCCAGCCAGGCTCCTCTGCCCGGGCTCTAGGCATTGCCTCTTCCCTGGGCTCACCAGTGGTGACACTGTCCGTTCCTGCTCACTGGACTGCAATATCAGAATACTTTGCCCTCCAGCAACGTGGCTCAGGAGAGAGGACATGGGCTCCAAAGTTAACTCTGTCATCTGCCAGCTCTCAGAGTTCCTTAACGTCCCTGGGCCTTACGGTTCTCATCTGTGAAATGGGAATGACACCTCTCTCAGAGAAACACAGGCACCTCAGTGAGATACATGCTCGGCTCTGCGCCTCATACCCAGCTTCTGAGGACAGAGGGAGCTGACGGCAGTTCCTGCTCCCAAACGCTTCTCACGATCATTATCGGTCTTGTTCTACCCTGAGGTGAGCAGGGAAAACTTCATTGTACCCATTTTAAATTAAGGAGATTTGGGCTCAGGAAGAGTAAGTGACTTGCCTAAGGTCACCCTGGTCATCAGGAGAGGGCTGGGTGGGAACCCCAGCATTGTGATTCTGCATTCTGTGGCACCAGGATAAATTGTTCCCACTCTCTCCTCCACTGTCAGGGCTCCCCTGCCTTATTGTGAGACCTCTGCCGCCTGCCCTATGCTCAGAATGCCAGTGTGAAGGGGCATCACTCGGGCTCTTCCCATGGTCTCAAGCAGACTCTTTAGGTGGAGAAGGGTGAGAAGAACCCTCCAGATAGGTCGTAGGGTGGCTGGGGCTCCAAAAGCCCCCTTTGAGACCACACTTCCTCTCTGTGGCCCACTGAGGACTGCCGAAGGCAGCACTCAGAGCCCCGGGAAGGAGGAGGCTTCGGGTTGGGAGCCACGCCTTGCGCCCCCAAGTCAGCCCAGATGCTGCTCCTCCGGCGCCCCAGCCCCTGGCCAGAGCAGCCCTGTGGCCCGTTGGCGGCCGCTGCCCAGTCCCCATCTGCGGGCTGCCAGGGCTGGCAGCCTCATGGCCACGCTGCACAACTCCGCGCCTCTCCTCCTCAGTTTATTCCTTCCAGACACACAGTTGCTGCTTTTTATTTGGATCACTTTTCTGTGTTATGGTATTTGGGTTGTTTTTCCAATCCCTCCCCCAACCCCTGCCTTTCCCCCATGGCAGGATTCCTGAGAAGACTCGTTTTTGGAGAGAGCTGCAAGCACATCTGCTCTCTGACTGCAGCATTCCGGGAGGGCCCTGTCAGGGGGCTCAGGTCTCAGGGAGCCAGGACACGCTGGGCGGGGCGGGGGGTGG
>NW_012102377.1:672616-675726 GCF_000951045.1 Mandrillus leucophaeus
AGCATGCCCCCAAACTCCACTGTGAGGATTAAACGAGTTAATACATGAAAATACTTCCTGGCACATAGTAAGTGCTCAATAAACGTTTTAGCTGTTATTATTATATATGCACTGGGATGTGTGTGGAATTACTAGATTCGGGGTGGTACTCTTGGACTTTGGAGTGTGAGCATTGCTCCCCAGCTTGCTAAAAGTGCTGGCTTCTGGGCCTCACCGCAGAGATTGTTTCAGCAGATCTTAGGAGGGCTCAGGAATTTACATTTTAATCCAGAGGCCTTGGCGATATTGACATGTTGGTCCAGAGTCTGATCTGGAGTCATCTGAGGTGTCTGGATGAACAGAGCCTTGGGAAGGCTTGGGGTGTGTGTGGGGGGGTTGTGAGTGTGTGTGTGTGTGTGTGTGTGTGTATGTGTGTCTTGATGGCAGGGGCTGCAGGGGTGTGAGAAGGATTGGATTATTTCCTAGGCTCTGGTAAATCACTCAGAACTGCTTTGCAAATGGAGCTGGAGACCCAGTGAAGGAGTGGAGTGGAATGAGGCGGCCCCAGGCAGGAGTCACCTCAGGCAGAGCCTTGGGGCTCTAGGAAGGAATGAGGACTGCTGGGGTTTTCAGCAGGGAACTGACACAGTCCGATTGAATGGTTTGGGTCAGAGCCGCCTGGTTTACAGCCTAAGGCACAGCAGATGGCAAGGAGGGTGTAAAATTGCAACTAGCTCAAGGCCACAATGGCAGAAGGGTCTATGCCCTGAGAGCAGGAGCGGCAGCAGGATCTGGAGGAAGAGAGGATCCCCCAGATTGAGCGGCTGTGCCCACCCCCTTCACTTCTGAGTTAATGACGCCAGAGCATCCAAGCCAGGGCCCGGGGTCCGTGAGCCCACGGCTCCAGCAGCCCAGCCAGGATCGCTTAAGATAAGAATCAGGCTCTTGTAAACTCACCCGCTCAAGTGCTTGTAGTCTCTTGATTCATTTTCTTCTGCTTTCTCTCTCAGCAAAGATGTTTTAGAAAAACTCTCCGTTTTGACTGAGCTAAGAAAAGAAGGAGGCTAGAGAGAGGGCTGGTCGCCTGTTCCAGGAAGGAGACTGGGGGTACCAGCAGCAGACTGATGGTGTGAGACCCCCCTTCCAGGAGCAGGCCAGTGGGGGCAGCCTGGAAGGCCTGGTTCTCCCAGCGGGGGTCTCCTTTCAGACGGTGGATTGGATGTGTATGTAAGTGTATGTGAAGGGTGTGTGTGTGTATTCACACAGCAACAAGATATTTACTGAGTGTGTACTATGTGTCAGACACTGTTCTAGATGTTAGGGCTACACCTGTGAACAGAATGAAGATCCCTGTACTCGAGGAATGTGAGGTCGATGGGAATTTCATGTCTGGAGGGATGGATAGGTGCTGTGTGCATGAGTCCATGGTGCACACACAGGTGAGGAATGGAGAATAAGGCAGACCTGGGTCAGGAAACATCTGCCATTCTCCAGGCATGTGATCTTGGGCAAAATACTTTCTGAGCGTTGGTTTTCCATAAAATGGGAAAATAATATCTTTCTCTCACAACTGTTGTGAGACTAAATATGCAAATGCTTGGAAAGCTCTAAGCAAAATACCTGATACATGATAGTTGCCAAACGATATTTTTTCTTCATGTTTCCTATGGAGTTGGTGGATCTATTTCTGCATGTATACACCAAGTATGTGTTTGTATCTGGGCAGGGTGTCCCATGTGTCTGAGAGGTCTAAATGTGTGGGTTCTCCCCAGGTGACAATCTCCTTCCCTCAGGATGCGCCTTGTGCTGTAGAGATATCTCAGGTCTGACTAAAGGTGGCATTGCCTGTTCCATTCCGAGCCAGGAGGCCCACTAATAAAGAGGGAGTAAAGGTGGTTCTGTCTAGAATCCTACGAGTTGGCCTGCTAAAGCCTTGGCTTAGGTCTATCATGAGTCCCTCCAGTTGCAGTGTGACTCTCATTTGCAGTTCTGTTTTTAGTGCACACAAAGAATCCTCAGCCACCCCTTGGGGACACCCACCTACACCAACTTGCAGCTTTTCTTTCCCAGTTCTATGACATCTTGGCCATACTGCTCCCTGCTGAGACCCTCCCAGTATCCCCCAGGTCATTTGTAAAAGTGGATCTAGAAGGTAGACCCAGGACCAGCCCTCGACAGGCAACTGTGGGAGCAGAACTGTATTGTTGAATGATCCGCTTAGGACGCCCACCATTCTTGCTTCCTCCCGCAGAGTGAGAAGAGAGGTGAGTCCGGTTCCCGTTCTCCTTGCTCTAGACTGTCTCCCAGGGAGAAAGCCCATGGTTTTGGCTATGTCCTCTAAGAAGGTGACTCAGAGTGTCTACTCTTAGCCTCAGTGTCCCTCCTCTGCCCCATTTCTAAGTGTCCATTGGCTGTCCAACTCAGCAACTGAGGCTCAGTGTGCCTGAAGCCATATCCACCTTCCTGCCCCCAAACCAGATCTCCCTGGGCATCCAGCTGTTCTGACGAATGACTCCGCTGCGTTTCCAGGTGCTTCAGCTGGAAACACTGAGTCATATCTTACATCTCCCTCTGTTTCATTTCCCACAGTTCATCCGTTATCAAATCATTTCAGGTTATTCCCCCAGCCAATCCTTTCCCACCCCCATTCCTGCTGCCACCATTGCTCTGGTCAAGCTGTCATCTGGACCATTGCCGAGGCCTCCCACTTGGCCTCCTTGCCTCCAGCCTCCCCCTTCACAACCAGCCAGTCCATCTTCCTCAAGCAGCGCCATGAGCTCACTGCTCTCCCTCCCTCCCTCCACCACTTCCCCCGGGGGCTCTCTCCATCCACAGCACCCTATCCTCTCCTCCAGACTTTTGGCTCCAGCATAATCAGTCCCCTCGTTGTTCCCGGGACACAGTGCACACTCCTGCTACCCTTCCGCTTCTGGGGGGAGTTGTTTCCCTCGCCTGGAATCCTTTTTCCCATTCTAACCTTTCCGCTACATTTTCACCATCTTTAACACTAGGTAACATCCCTGGCTAAGCTGCACCCTAAGGTTTTAAAAATGGGGTGAGGAGAAGGCTAGAAAAGTTGGGGGGGGCCGGGCGCGGCGGCTCAAGCCTGTAATCCCAGCACTTTGGGAGGC
>NW_012102377.1:676076-682109 GCF_000951045.1 Mandrillus leucophaeus
AGGATCTCTTGAAGTCAGGAGTTTGAGAGCAGCCTGGTCAACATGGTGAAACCCTGTCTCTAGAAATACAAAACTAGCCAGGCGTGGTGGTGTGCCGCTGTAATCTCAGCTACGTGGGAGGATAAGGCATGAGAATTTCTTGAACCCAGGAGGCAGAGGTTGCAATAAGCCAAGATTGCGCCATTGCACTCCAGCCTGGAAATTCTGTCTCAAAAAAAAAAAAAAGGTTGGGGGAAGGGAGCAAAACTGCTAGCAGTTGCTAGAGGTAAGAGAATTTAATTCACCCCTGGGGCAGACTTTTGCTTTGTTTTGGGAAAATCAACACAAACCTAAAACTGTATAGTTACTGTCAGCCTAAATACAGATGTTAACTGTTCTGGTTCAGCGACGGAGATGGCCCCGCCTTGGGAACCTGGTCTGCCTTCCCTTCTTTTTTACCCTGAGATTTGAGGACAGAAATGATGGACGGAGGGAACCTAGACTTGTCCCAATGGGGGCTGCTATTTTCAGCTGAATTTGGGAGAGTGGCTGCAAGAGAGAGAAAGCAGAGACAGACAGCCTTCCTGAGGAGGCTGAAGGGCCTGGCACTGTTGCTTTGGGACCTAGGTGACCTATGTTGGCACAGACTGCAGAAAGGGACATTGTATCCAGTTTGGAGGGAACCCGGTATCTCTGCAGAACTCCATTGGCATTAGAGGAAGCGGCAGCCATGAACGCTGGGGACCCCTCAAGGCACGTTCCCAGCAGAGAGTCCTTTCCTGGGCCTCCACGAGCCCTAGTTATGACTGCAGTGGACAGATGGGTTTGTGACATCATGTGAGACATCCACTACAAGGTAGGCTCAGTGTCATTGTAACTCACTGGTAAAGTAGCAATAAGTCATTTATACCCTGGGCAAGTGAAAACAACATTACTAAAGATAGAAAGCCATACTATACTGTTAACTGTGGTTGCCTCTGGGTGCCAGTATTGTAGAGAATTCCTTTCCTTCTTTGTATTTTTATGAAACCTTCCGATATTTCCACCGTAAGTATTTGCACTTAGAAAAACAAAAGCTATGAATAAAGAAGATACTGTATCTTTCCTTCCCCTTCCCGCTGCCTGCAGCCACACCGACAGTACCTCCCAGGTGCAGGGCTTGACACGCAGTCAGGGCAGATCAGCATCTATTTCTTGTTGCAGGTACATGTGCCAGCTCTGCCAGCTCTTTCACAATCAAGAACATCTCTCCTTCTTCCGACCCCACCCGCCACTTACTCTGCTTGCTGGAGCTATTTCTCAGAACATGCCTGGCCTGCTCCCAGCCTGCACCTTCATACTCGCTGTTAACTCCGCCAGCTCCCCTCCTCCAAGTCCCCCCAGACAGCTTCTGGGCCCCTGCTTATGGCTTTCATTTGTGACTCCAACATCACTTCTCAGTGAGGCTTTCCCAAGCTGGAAGGGAAAGGACCCTTCTATTGGGTCCAAGCTATTTAAAACTGACCAAGCTATTTAAAACTGTACACCCTCCCAGCACTCTTTCCCCCTTGCTGGCTTCATTTCTCCTTATGACATGTGTCATCATCTATATCCTTAGGATGTAGGCTCTATGAGGGCAAGGTTTTTGTCTATGTTGGGTTCTCTGCTGTAATCGCACTACCATGTGTATGCCTGGCATTTATAAGATGCTCAATCAATATTTATAGTCACCACATTCCAGACCCTGAGGTAGGTGGTTAGTAACTTCCCAGTCTGCAGTGTTTTGAGGAGTTGGTACATTATCTCCATTTTAAAGAGCTCAGAAAGGTCAGATAACTCTGCTGATGCTGCACTGTCATCCATGGCAAGTGGGCAAGTGGGAATGGAGTGAGTGTCATCTCTGGGAGCTTTTCATTTCAGGAGGCTTCCTTTTTCTTTTTCTTTTTTTTTGTTTTTAAATTTTCGAGTCAGGGTCTTTCTCTCTGTTGCCTAGGCTGGAGTGCAGTGGTGCAGTCACAGCTCACTGCAACCTCAAACTCCTGGGCTCAAAAGATCCTCCCGCCCAGGCCTCCAGAGTAGCTGGGAATACAGGCGCATGCTAGCACCCCTAATTTTTAAATTTTGTGTAGAGACAGGGTCTCATTAGGTTGCCCACACTGGTGTTGAAGTCTGGGCCTCAAACAGTCCTTCTGCCTTGGCCTCCCAAAAGTGCAGGGATGACAGGAGTGAGCTGCTGCCCCTGGTCCTCCTCTATCTTTATGGCTTGGGTATGTGGCTGTCCCTCAACATGCTCGATACACAGCAGCCCTTCCGAGGCTTTCTTAGGCTGAGGTTGCTGTTTCCTCTGCACTGATTTCCCCAGCGCATGGTCCACAGGGCTACTGCAGCAGGTCTGGGAGATGTCTCAGAGGCATCATCCCTTAAAAATGGGCTTCTCTCCCAAATAAGGTCCCTACAATCAGAGAAGCCAACTTGCCCCGGTCCCTCATCATTGCCTCCGCCCTCCAGTTTGGGTGCTCTAGGCTGTGGTACACATGAACACTGCCAGAGGTCTTCTTTCCTCCCTCCACAGCCCCATTGCTGTAATGGGAGTTGGCTGCTCCCTAAGTACCCTCTGAGGGTAGAATGCCAGCAACATCCCAGGTGATTTAGGTTGAAGTTCTGGATGTGCCACTCACTACTTATGTCATGAGCTTGTCCAAGTCATTTAACTTGTGCATTGAAAGAATGTAAGAAATTATTCCTTCCTCATGGTTTCCTTAGAGTATCTTAATGCTAGCAAATGTGGAACCTGCCTCATAGGGCTGTCATGCAGACGCATGAGATAATGTGCTTATCACGCTTAGCACTATGCCTGGTATACAAAGCTTAATAAATGCTGGCTGCTACTGTTATTGGTCCTGGCTGACTTGGGAACTCGGTAGTCTGAAACCAGCTGGTCTGAAACCAGCTGGTAGGATGGTTTGTGGCATGTGGACTGCATCTGACCCCTACTCCAATAATCCACTAACCTCTTTCCTGGATCTTCAGTCCTTAGACTGAATTTCCCTGATCAAGGTCACATAGTGGACTTTGAAAAGGCCTTGATTGGGACACTTTTCAGAATAGCTAACCTCCTTAGTCAGTACAGTTTCTGCTGGGAGGTAACTGTCCTCTCTGCTGGGCTGCACAATTTGTGGAATAATTTGCACAAGTATCAATTGCCACCATGACCAAGGCATGAAGCATAATTACCTCAAGTGGAAACTGTGATTGAGGCTATGAATTGAGGCTGGATTTGCAGGGACCACAAATGAGCTGCGACTTCTGGAGCACTATGTGCCTACTGGATATGGGTCTGTAATCAACTTGAGCCTGTTTCCAAACACTGGCTCTCTGAGTTCTGATGGGTCAGAAGTCCTGACTTTGGTGAGTGTCATGATCCCTGCAGAGTGTGTGGCTGAACCGAGAGAATGTCCTCTTGTCCAAGACATGATTCAGAGTTGTTTATTTATTTATTTATTTTTTGCAGGAGACTGGAGTTTTATTATTACTCAAATCAGTGTTCCCGAGCATTCAGGGAGCAGATTTTGTTTTTGTTTTTGTTTTTTTGAGATGGGGTCTTGCTCTATTGCCAGCCTGGAGTCCAGTGGCATAATCCTGGCTCACTGAAACCTCCGCCTCCTGGGTTCAAGCGGTTCTCCTGCCTCAGCCTCCCGAGTAGCTGGGATTACAGGCGCACAGCACCATGCCCAGCTAATTTTTGTATTTTTAGTAGAGACGGGATTTCACCATGTTGGCCAGGATGGTCTCGATCTTTTGACCTTGTGATCCGCCCACCTCAGCCTCCCAAAGTGCTGGGATTACAGGCATGGGCCACCGTGTCCAGCCTGGGGAGCAGATTTTTTAAGGACAACTTGGTGGGTGGGGAAAGCCAGTGAGCCAGGAGTGCTGATTGGTTAGAGATGAAATCATAGGGAGTCGGAGCTGGTTGCTGGGTCAGTTCCTGGGTGGGGGCCACAAGATCAGATGAGCCAATTTATTGATCTAGATGCTGCCAGATGATCCATCAAGTGCAGGGTCTGCAAAATATCTCAAGCACTGATCTTAGGAGCAGTTTAGGGAGGGTCAGAATCTTGTAGCCTCCAGCTGCAGGACTCCTAAACCATAAGTTCTAATGGTCAGAAATGGCTAATGGCTTCTAATGGCTAATGTTAGTCCTACAAAGGCAATCTAGTCCCCAGGCAGGAAGGAGGTCTGCTTTGGGAAAGGGCTGTTACCATCTTTGTTTAAACCATAAACTAAGTTTCTCCCAAAGTTAGTTCAGCCTATGCCCAGGAATGAACAAGGACAGCTTGGAGGTTAGAAGCAAGATGGAGTCAGTTAAGTCAGATCTCTTTCACTGTCTCAGTCATAATTTTGCAAAGGCAGTTTCGATCCCTCCCTTTGAGTTTTACAACACCTTCATCTAAAGGAATAGGATGTGAAGATGGAAAAGGTTGTCAATTGCGCTGGCTTCTTCTTGCCAACAGGACGTAGTGGGAATGGGAGTGAACCCCAAGGTGAGAAGTGTGGAACCGCTTTGCAACTCTCTGAGCGACTCATGCAGGCCTGGGTGGGCTTTTGTGGCAAAAACATTGGCACTCTCATCTATAGTTTTACTACAGGGTTTAACTGAAACAGCCTAGTATAAGGTAAATAACAAGCCCTAAGATGAGGAGTACAATTCACAATTTTAAAAGCAAAGATTTGAAAGCATTAGTTTGGGGACTTCTAACCCACAAAGAATTAAGAATTTAGTCTAAACTGCAGAAAAAAACCTCAAGAACAGCTAACAACAATGTACTATAGTTTTTCTTTTGAAGCATAATTTTTCTCTCTCCAGTCCCCATTTTTATTAAAAACAAATCATGATAGAACTGATTTGTTTATAAAATAAACCTTAGTGTTACCGATCATTTGCATAATGTACAGCAAGAATCATTATTTTTCACTTAGGCTTTTTAAATCGGCTTTGATAGAACTCTGTTCCATGTAGAATCTCAGATAAGACTTTTCAGAAGCCAAGCCCAGCCATGGGTTTGTACCCTCAAATACCTATGAGTTGGGCAACTTCCTCTCCTCTTGAGGTCCCAAGATAACTTGGGGTTCCTGGGCCTGTTAGAAAGTGACATTCTTTACTTACCACAGGTCAGGAATTTTGTACAGGGACTCCGTGTGGACAAGGTATGAGGCCAAATGCCCCAACAGGCTTTAATTGGCTCTGTAAGTCAACTTTGATTCTTTAAAGCATCCATTCCAGTCAAAGCCTTGGTAAAATAACCAACTTCTCCAATTGTGTCCTATTACAAAAGAAAACAGATTCTTATTGCACTTATGCAATTAGCTATACTGCCATAAATTGAGAATGTTCACAAATAGTTTCCAAATTCTGGAGAAATCAGGTAGAGAGGAGCAAATATGCTCCAAATTTTGTTCACAGGAGTATATTTTACTCACTTGTTAAAAGTTGCAAATAGCTCTAAAGAAATAAGTTCTCCTGACTCTGAAAACAAAAAGTTTAGCAATGTTTAACACATTAGCTCTCCATGAGAGTCCTGGAAGTTTGGTTTTTTCCTCTATTCCAATAGCATGATTTTTAAAGTTAGCAAAGTTATCTGAGACCTGCACTTAAGAGTCCTATATTTGATTATAAACTTCGTTTTGAAAAGGACCAAAGCAAAACAAAATGTCTGTGGATGACAAAAGAATACAGCCACTATTAAAGCCACAATTGACTAGGAATTTTGGTTACTTGTGGCATACAATTTTTTTTTTTGAGATGGAGTCTCACTCTGTTGCCCAGACTGGAGTGCAGTGGCACGATCTTGGCTCACTGCAAGCTCTGCCTCCCGGGTTCACGCCATTCTCCTGCCTCAGCCTCCCAAGTAGCTGGGACTAGAGGCGCCAGCCACCATGCCTGGCTAATTTTTTTGTATTTTTATTAGAGATGGGGTTTCATCACGTTAGCCAGGATGGTCTTGATCTCCTAACCTCGTGATATGCCCGCCTTGGCCTTCCAAAGTGCTGAGATTATAGGCATGAGCTACCATGCTC
>NW_012102377.1:682189-694088 GCF_000951045.1 Mandrillus leucophaeus
TGATTCTCCTGCCTCAGCCTCCTGAGTAGTTGGGATTACAGGTATGCACCACCAGGCCCGGCTAATTTTGTATTTTTAGTAGAGATGGGGTTTCTCCATGTTGGCGTTGGTCAGGCTGGTCTCGAACTCCCAACCTCAGGTGATCCACCTGCCTCAGCCTCACAAGTGCTGGGATTACAGGCATGAGCCACAACACCTGGCCACTTGTGGCATACAATTTTATATGATAATTATAATTATTAATAATGTGCACTAAATTATATCAACATTATAGAAGTTTCCCATAATTTTGGAATACATACTAATAACATATTTACACAAACACAGTCCAAAGTGAACCAAAGACCATTCGCTCTTCTATTTGAAAGTTTTTCCTCTATTCTAATGTCACAATCTCCAGAGTTATTAATCAGAATCCTAAATGTAAGAGCACCTGTTAAATTTTATAGCTGATTATAAAACCATCTTTTAAAGAGGACCAAAACAAGACAACAATTATCTGTGAAAGACAAAAACATTTTAGGGCAGCGACAGTTAAAGACATGATTGACAAGGAAATTTGTTACCTCTGCAGCATACAGCCTGTTAACATAATAATTATAATTATTACTGATAACATATACTAAGTCATATTAGAATTATAGGAATTTGACATAATTTCAGAACACATACCAATAACACATTAACACAAATATAGACCAAAGAAAGCCAAACACCATTTCATATTGGACAATGCTTCCTGTATGATTTTTGTAACAAATAAGCCAAATGTCAATTCTGGACTTTAGAGGACCTAATGTCTAAAATATTAGGTTAGAAAGAGACATAATTTATAATTTGATTTTGGAAAGTTTGTCAAATATCAAATGTTTAAAACACTGGATATCACAAAATAGACTCTCAGATCACCATAAAGTCATTCATTTGGCCAAAATGATAACTCCAAAAAAATTTTTTAAAAAGAAAAACCTTTACTCTGATAGAAGAGACTTAGCTTTCCAACAAGACCCAACGAAGATAGCATGAGGCCAACTGAATTTGTCTCTTCTCTCTCTCCTCTTTTTTTTCCTCTGCCATTAACCCAAAGGAGAAAACAAAACCCTTTCATTATCTTTTAACATTACATAAAAATCATCTTCAAAAGAGAAAACCAAATTTCATGTTTGCATTAGTGCATCTTTAATGTTAAAGTTAGTTTTTTAAATACTATTTTACATTTCTATCCAGTTTTAATTAGTTTGACCATAAGGTAAGATTTTCATCAACTTTTTAGAACCCTTTACAATTTTCCATCAAACAGCAGATCAATTTTCTAAGAAAACCCTGTTATTCCGACAAATGGGTCCAGATTCTGGCCCCACATCAGTATGATTTTAATGTTTTAACCTACGGAAAAAAGCTAAACAATTTCTTTTAAATCTTAGCCAACTTGTTTATACCCACAGAATTTTTACAAGATCAACACTTTTCAAGCCTTTTTCACTTTGCTTAAACCTTCTGTTTTGTTCCATTACTCTTTTAGGTTAAGACAATCTTTAAAACCCTCTGGGCTGGGCTCAGTGGCTCATGCCCCTAATCCCAGCAGTTCGGGAGGCCAAGGCGGGCAGATCACCTGAGGTCAGTAGTTTGAGACCAGCCTGACCAATATGGTGAAATCCCATCTCTACTAAAAATACAAAAACATTACCCAGGTGTGGTGGCATGCACTTATAGTCCCAGATACTGGGGAGGCTGAGACAGGAGAATTGCTTGAACCTGGGAGGTGGAGGTTGCAGTGAGCCGAGATCATGCCCAGCGTGGGCAACAACGAGACTCTACCTCAAAAGTAAATAAATAAAATAAAACCCTCTGAACTAGACAAAACTACATTCCCTTTAACAAAAGCCATATTTCCATGCCTTCTTATAATCTTTTACCAAAAACACATTCCCTACACACCTTGTATATAAAACCGTTTCTCTAGTGGTCTCAACTACATGTTACAATGTTAACTCATAGCAACTTTAATTTTTAGTGAAAACCCTGATAAGTAAGCAATTTTAATTATGTACCGGGGTAGAGCCTAGGACATCAGACAGAAATGAAGATAAGGTCTGAATCCCTTTAGTATAGTTAGTGACCATGGCTCTCCATATGTCCACAGGCCTTATCTATAATCTAATGCTCCAAAGTAGGTAAATCGAATAATTTTCAAAAGTCAAAGAAATAGTTTGACCTTAAAGTATCTAGCAAATCTGATATCTGACCTTAATTTAGACCAAGCGTCTACATTTTTGAGACACTCTATTTTACCAATAATCTTTAAAACTGTCTTTATTTCCAAAAGAGTACTAAAGTCACGTGAACGAAAAGACATTAAAGTTTCTGTTTTTCTGACAAAATATTTAAGTGCTTATTTTTCTAAGCCAATTAATCAGAGCTCTTTTATATATAAACATACAACACATATAAATACACAAACAGACAGAAGATTCAGCACTTGTAAGATTTTTCATTTGCCAGTTTCTTAACTGGATGACTGGCTTCAGGGTGGAGCCTGTGGAGGAAGAGGGCCAGGAAAGCATGCGTTTCCAGGGCCAAATAAGCAGCAAATAAGCAGCTGAAGGCAAAGACAGATCCCCAAAATTAAGGGTGCCATTTTATACTGGTTCCTGAACTCTCAAAAGGAGGGAAATACTATGGGAGAAGACAGTGCAGTGCTTCCACCCTGCATTTCATTTTGCAAGGCAACCTAAAGCCAATCAGCCCATTTTGCAATCAGCCCATCCCTCATGGGAGTCTCATCTCCATTGTAGGGACTGGGGATGTTCCCTTCTCTTCCAGGTGTCCACGAACATGCTTCTCTGATCCAAGTGTGCAGAGTCAAGTATCCCTCCATAACTGCTATTAGCCATCCCTTAAAGTATACTTCCTACCTAGTTATTACACACCAAAGCTCTCTCATAGTGAGAAGTAATTTCTGGTACCCCCAAAACTCAAAACCGTCGACAACACAGTGCAGAACAGACCAGAGCCTTTGGTTTTGAGAGGGAGCCATCTATTTTTAACTCCTGGTGTTTCATGAGGAAAACAGAGGTTTTGTTTTTGCTTTTGTTTTTCCCAAAACAGGGTCTGTGGCGCCTCCTCTGTTTTTCCCAAGGAGTCCCAGGCTACCAGAAGTTATCTTAGGGCCTCTCATGTGTGCATTAAGAGTGGCAAGACAAAACAAATGAAGAAAAATATTTCAGCCGACTGAGAAGAAAAAATTTTTCCAGAAAAACAAGTTCCAAGAAGAGAAACACATAAAGGCCTTTTAAATACATCTATAGCTTGTTTATCCACTTTTAATTAAGCTGACTTTTAACTGTAGTGCTCTTTAAAAAAGAAATCCTTTCGGCCGGGCGCGGTGGCTCAAGCCTGTAATCCCAGCACTTTGGGAGGCCGAGACGGGCGGATCACGAGGTCAGGAGATCGAGACCATCCTGGCTAACACAGTGAAACCCCGTCTCTACTAAAAAAATACAAAAAAACTAGCCGGGCGAGGTGGCGGGCGCCTGTAGTCCCAGCTACCCAGGAGGCTGAGGCAGGAGAATGGCGTAAATCCGGGAGGCGGAGCTTGCAGTGAGCCGAGATCGGTCACTGCACTCCAGCCTGGGCGACAGAGCGAGACTCCGCCTCAAAAAAAAAAAAAAAAAAAAAAAAAAAAAAATCCTTTCAAAACTCTTAGTACTCAACGTTAGCCATGACAAGTGGCCAATATTTCTAGCTTCTGAACTTTACCAAAGGTAACCTCCTAGGTGCTTCGAAGACATGGTAAGCAGTTTCTTTCTTTTCTTTTTTCTTTCTTTCTTTTTTTTTTTTTTTTTTTTTTACAAGATTTAGAATCTCCACAAGGTAGTTCAGAGAAAGGAAAATTCAAGACAGGAAATCAGAAGCTATTTATAAAAGAAAAAAATCTCAGTAAATGGCAAAGTTACACAAATAACAAACCAGAAAGGAATCACTCCAGAAGCCAATAATTGAACCCAGGCCACTACTGTCAAAAGATAAAGGCTTAGCTACTGAGTTATACAGCATTGAGAAGCTTCTGTTGCTTTTCCCAGAAGGAGCATAGAGAAGCCAATTTCAAGCTTGCAAGGCTTTTAACTGTTCAGGGAAAACTTTTAGGACTATGACATGAACCCCAAAATTCCTGTGCTCTGGCTGGTGGAAACTAAAAAAAGTATCCACACATGGTCACAAGGTTAAGCTCTTAAGGACACAAAACAAGACAGAGAAATTTCATAGAGTATTCGTTTCAGGGACCCATAGCAAAATGTGTAACTGACCAGCCTGCCAAGCTGACTTGAAAAGCAGGCTTATAGGGGTCCTAAACCCACATTCTATCCTGTGGCAGCCCTCTCTCCATTACAGAACACAGAAAGACAAATTCTTTGCACAAAATACACCAGATGTGCTACAGCCTAAGACCAGTCTCACAAGTCCTTTTTTCTATTAATCAAACCCTTGCAGAGGAGACAAATAGTTCACTGTTTATCCAGACAAAGAGAAAGAGACAAGAAACTTGGCTGGTAAGAATTTCTTACCCTTTTTGTTGGGATACCAGGTTTCTGGGTTCCCTTTCTCTGCAGCTTCCAGAAGAATGAAGCAGCTTCTGGTGACCCTGCTTGCTTGTGCTATAGCTGTGGGGTTTAAGTCACTTACAAGAGAAAATCACCCTTTCCTGCTTTATGGAACCAAAGACAAGATTCTCAGTTTGCAAGATGCTGCCCAATGGGCTACATGGGGAACCGAATTAACATTTTCCATCCCAGCAAAATACACATAACAAAACAGACATTAGTCACTTCATGCAGCACCCAATATCAGCCGAGCAAAGGTCAAAATTTTTCCATTGGTCCCTGTTGTCTTTGACTCACTCCAGGTGGGGATGGATGACCTCTGAATGGTAATTCACAATGGGATCTCTGAGCAAGGGGAAGACCAGACAGTCACCCCGAGAGGCCTGTTGAGCCTTCTTTAGAGCTCATTGAATGTGACCAAATAAGGAGGGTTCTCTGAGTTAGGCCTGCTGGACTTTCATTAGCAACCCCTCTGAGATGCTTTCTACATATACAAACACACACAAAAATGAGATGGACAGACGGCCTTCCAAATCAGATCCCTAACCTAGAACTCCAAGAGTGTCCCTTCCAAACTATTCTCCTATTCTCTGAGAAACCTCCTCGAAATCTTCCTGATTGAAGAGAAGTCTCCCAAACCAGGACTCTTCCTACTAATTAGAAAGAGCCAACCAAGACTCGCCCAGGAGCCAAACACACACCCTGCAATGGAGCTACAGACACCCCACCACAGGGCTACAGAACCAGTCAGGAGAAGGAAGAAGGTGTTGGCAGCACCTAGGATACTCACCAGACATCCCACACTGGGGATACAATAGACACCCTGTGATAGGGCTACAGTTAAGGGATGTCTCCCTGGGACTATTTCTCCATTGTAATTAAATCCAGGCACATTGGGTTGGCAGCACCCTGCCAGTACAGAGTACCGGAGTTAGTCCCCAGTTCAAGAGAACTAGGTGACTGCTTGGGCTGGCTTCTGGATCCATCATTGGAGTGGGGCTACCTGTCCATGGTTCACTGGCCCCCCTCCAGCGATGAATCCCGGATGAGCCCCCAAATTTGTAACTGCCGAAAGGGTTCACATTGCCACTGCCTAGACAGCCAATTCATCAGACAGGGGAATTGCAATAGAGAAAGAGTAATTCATGCAGAGCCGGCTGTGCGAGAGACCAGAGTTTTATTATTACTCAAATCAGTCTCTGATTTATAGTTTTTGAGGGAATTTCCTTCACTGGCTTTGCTTCCTAGTTGTACTATAATAAATATGATTTGGAGTAATCCATCTGCCAACACTCCCTCAACCAAATCTTCCCTGCCCCACACACACAGTGTTTCACCCAGGAAGATCTAGTTCTGTTTGTGTCTGAAGGGGGCAGGAGGGGGGATCTAGGCCTTCCTTCTCCCTCATGTGAGTGGCCATAAGCAAGAGAAGAATCTGTGTCTTGCCCTTAACATGGCCAATGTCTGCTCCACATATGGGCCCAGAGGCCACACTATTAGCACTTCTGGGAAGCTGATAAGGACATCTGCAATGGAGGTCTTTCATCTTGAGGCAAGGGTACCAGTTCTGCCAGCATTTTGTATTATTTGAAAACAGTGCTGGGAATCATATTTGCAGATCCACAAATGCTATTTGATTATTCCATGGCATGAAAGATGAATTTGAAGTTTAGTGGAGAGGGCAGACTGAAGACTGAGGAAACACAGTTTGTAAAGGCAAAATACGCTAAGTTTGAGCAAAAATACATTCTACTTGTAGCCAGCACTCTGAGAACACTGGGAAGAGTAGGTAGAGCTGGGACCAACATTCAAAGATAATGCCCCAACTGTATTTTATCCTCATTTTTACCTGCTGGCCAGCGTCTTCTCATAATTACCTTGGCTACACAGCCCTTGTTTGCATCTCCAGAGAGACAGTGGTGTCTGAAGAAAGAAGATGATTCAGGAGACAAATGACCCAAGTCTGGAAGGAATCTCAAGAAGGAAATGTACAATAGTGAAAAGTGCGACCTCTTGACTCAGATTTCATCTCCAATCCTTGTTCTGTCATAGTCTATCTGTGAGACCCTTATAGCATCTGAGTCTGTTTGCCTCATGCAAAATGGAACAGATGATATCTTCTAAGACAGTTATAAAAATCATTAGGCCAGGCGCAGTGGCTCACGCCTATAATCCCAGCACTTTGGGAGGCCGAGGCAAGCAGATCACGAGGTCAGGAGATCGAGACCATCCTGGCTAACACAGTGAAACCCCGTCTCTACTAAAAATGCAAAAAATTAGCCGGGTGTGGCAGGAGGCTGAGGCTGGAGAATGGAGGGAACCCGGGAGGCAGAGCTTGCAGTGAGCCGAGATCACGCCACTGCACTCTAGCCTGGGCGACTGAGCGAGACTCCATCTCAAAAAAAAAAAAAAAAAAAAAAAAAAATCATTAAAACATGTAAAGCATAAAAAGCTGGCTAATCTTAGGTATTAAAAAAATAATTGGTAAAACTACTATCATTAGTGTCTGTCAAATAGAGATATTTGCAATGTGCTTGTGAAAAGGAGAAAAAGAATGCCTTTGGCCTTTAGTAGATATTTAGTCAATGGTCCCATTAGTCCTGTCTTTACCATGCACCACTACATGTTTGACCTTGAGCAAAGCCACCTCTGTCATTGGTAAGACAGGGAGAATTTCTACTCTATCTCACTCCCGTAACAACTGCAGTGGTGACTGGAGATAATTACACACACCTCACTTGTTTTTTGGAGTTGTGATGACCAAAATTGAAGGCTAGGAATGGGGAACCATGTACTAGAATGAAACACACTGGATTTTGGGGCAACAGACTCGGGTTATAGTCTTGGTACTGCATTTTACCAACCAAAAGGCCTTAGGCAAATCACCCAGTAATCTGACCTCTCATCCCTGTGAGAAAATACAAATGTGAGAAACTATCATTATTGCTCCTAGAGGGCAAAGCCAGTCTTCTTTTCTTTTTTTTTTGAGACGGAGGTCTTGCTCTGTTGCCCAGGCTGGAGTGCAGTGGCACGATATCGGCTCACTGCAACCTCCACCTCCTGGGTTCAAGAGATTCTCCTGCTTCAGCCTCCTGAGTAGCTGGGATTACAGGCGTGCGCCACCACACCCAGCTAATTTTTGTATTTTTAATAGAGACAGGGTTTCACTATGCTGGCCAGGCTGGTCTCGAACTCCTGACCTCGTGATCCACCCACCTCAGCCTCCCAAAGTGCTGGGATTACACGCCTGAGCCACCACGCCCAGCCAAGTCTTCTCATTTTAATAGTTCTGGTACCCATCAATGTTGTTAGCACAGAGTGGGGCACTCAATATTTACGTTTAATGAATTATAAACTATTCAGAAGTTGTATTTTTAACCATTACCAACTTTTTTGCCCATAAGCTGGTAGCTTTTGTCCCAATCTGATTTGGTGGATCCCTATGTCCCAAAGTAGTTTGTATTCCATGCCAACCTTATCATCCTCAGAGATGTTACTTGGACACACTGGAAGAAAAAACTGACAAGAGAAAAGAAAGCAGCTCTTCTGTTTATGGCAGTTGCAGGGGAACAGTTTCACGATCTGCCCGCCCTGCCCCCCACCCTCTGGTTTGGGAATCACTTCTCTAAATTACCTATTATTCTAAGTACCTTTTCTATGGGATTTATCCTCACAGAAGGTGGTGGGCATTGAAGAAGCCAGAGCTGCTTACGGATGACTCTCCACGGATAATATGAAGGGGAGGGATGCCTTACAAGTCTCCTCCAAATGGGAGGTGGCAGGTGGAAAGCAGTAGGTAGAAACATGGAAGGGAGAACTGGGCTTCCTGGTGCCAGGGGAGAAATCTTGAAGTGGAAATTCTTGGTAGTAGTAGATTTATGTACCCTTCGTCCACACTACATAATATTCCAGAAGTATTACCTTATTTGATCTCTGAGGGCTTTGGTAGAAGAGGGAACCCTGTAGAAGTTGAAAAGGAGACAGAAAGGGTCAAAATTTTAACAATCACCATCTTTGTGCACTGTTAACAATCTGGTCTGGAAAGAGGACACTGGTGAAGGTAGAGTATTTTCCAGATCTGCCATGTATCAAGTACTGCTCATGTTACTGAGGAGTAGCTGTAATCTGAAATCAGTATTTTTATTTTTTATTTTTTTCTGAGAAAGGGTCTTGCTCTGTCGCCCAGGCTGGAGTGCAGTGTCATGATCTCGGCTCACTGCAACCTCCACCTCCTAGATTCAAGGGATTCTCGTGCCTTGGCCTCCCAAGTAGCTGGGATTACAAGCGTGCACCACCATGCCCGGCTAATTTTTGTAATTTTAGTAGAAACAGGGTTTCTACTACTGACCAGGGTGGCCAGGCTGGTCTTGAACTCCTGACCTCAGGTGATCAGCCCGCCTCAGCCTCCCAAAGTGCTGAGATTACAACAAACCTCACTCAATCACCCCAACTGGGTTAAATATCCCTTTGTAGTCTTCAACTTACTGCACTGTTAATTTCTCGTTTATTTACTTACTCTCCAACTCTGAAAAAAAGCAGGACCTTTATCTTGTTTAGTATTCTATCCCCAAGTGCCCACACAGTGCATCACAAAAAACAAGATACTCCACAAATGTTTAATTTATTAAATGTACCAGGGTATACTAATTCATTACATTTTAATTTTTCTATAGATACTCAAATAGCTAAGCAAATGGAGGTACATGCCAGTCTTTCTTCTTTTATATACAACAGACAAAAGTATTGGGAGGCTAGACACCAATCAGCTATTTTTTCTCCTGGAACCAGATCATCATACTGCTGAGTTCCTTCAAACCATTAAAGTACAGCCTTCCTTCCAATGCTCCATAATCTGTTCAAAATCACAGTATAAATACAAAGTTCTTCAAGCCATTTTACAAAACCAGCAAAACTCTACAACAAAATCCTACAGGAAAAAGTAGAACAATCTCATTTACAAACAGCATTTTAACAGTATTATTAAAAGTAACAAAACATAAGATACAAAATCTAAATCCTTAAAGTCACACTATTTCTACAGAAATAAGACCCTCACCCCACCTATACTACTTATGACTCAAGACAGTAGCTCATCCCCACGGGGACCCCATTGGCCGATTTTTCACCAACCCTCACCAGAGGTGGATGCCGGCCCTAGCACTGGCCCTGGCCCTCATACTGGCTTCAGCTCTGGCCTTGGCTCTGGCCCTGTCGGCCTCGTCTGCTAGGGCCTCACGGTACTGCACTGGCCAGTGCTGGGGTTCCTTCTTATGCAGCTTGGCCACGAACCCCAGGACTTTCATCTTGCTGATTTCCAGGTTGCTTCGGGGACCCCAAGAGAATTCATATTCCGGTGGACTGGTGTGAGGCACCCGCCTGTAACTGAGGTATCGCTGCTGCACAAAATCTTCCATAATAAGCCTCTTCGGATACCCAAAGAGGAAATGATACTTTGAGGGTTGCATCCCCAACCGATGCAGCATCTCCCAGACCTGGGCTTCCCTGGCCCTATTACCTCTCATATAGATAAGGCCCAGGATCATCATTAACAGACCCAACCTGGGGCCATCTCCTCCCAGATCCTCCTCCTCCTCTTCCTCCTCAAGAGGTTTTAGTTTGTTGATCAGGATGTAAGTGTGGTGCTTGCGGTCAAACTGTTTCAGCTCAAAACCAAAGACATACCGCAGATGCTCTGCGGCCCTTGCAATGATGTCCGGGAACAGAGCCTTCAAGTCTCCAATAACGTATTTCACCATCTCCGAGCGTGTGATGGGACTCTTCTTCTTGTCTTTCACCAGGAGGAACTGCACCAACTCCGCCACCGTCCGATTCAGACGGCGGCAGGCCCTGCGCCTTGCCAAGGCTTTGGCTGCCAAGGCCCTCGCGCCTTTCCGGGTGAGGGCGGGCTCCGCAGCCCCCTCCTCCCTCCCGGAGACAAGCTCCTCCTTGGGGCGCTCCTGCGAGGCGGTCCGGGCCCGGGTCTCACCATCATGGCCGCCATTCTTCTCCCCCTCGGCCTGCGGGACCGGGAGCCCCCTGCTCTCTGGTGTCTGCAACATGTTTTCGGGCAGGCAGGTGCACAGCGCGTGCACGGGCCGAGGGGTGTGGGAGCCGCCGTGCAAGCCCCGGGAGAGAGGCTGGACAGCGGCTGGGGCGGCGGGAGTACAAGGAGCAATGGCAGAACGAACTTTGTAGCTGCTGGGCCGCACCGCACGGGAGTCAAACCTGCTGCCGCAACGCCGCCAGCAGCCGGGACCTGCGGCGCGCAGCCTCAGTCCGCGCCCGCGCGAGGGGCCGCTTCCGGCCACCTCAGCCAGGATGGCGACCCTAGTGCCGCGCGAAGCCCCTCCTTTTCCGGCCCCTTCTGGGTGGGGGCGTGTGCCCGGGCTGCTATAAGTGGAAGTGCCCTGGAGGGTGGGACGTGGGTGCACCCTGTGCCGGATTTTAGGCTCGAAAACTCGGGGGCGGGGAAATGTAACCGGGACTCTCCCATCCAAGGCATGCAGACTGGGGAAGTTTCAGTGTACAAGGGATGAAATAGGGATGGAGTGCCACTCACGTTCTTTCTGCAAGTGCCTATTTGTAAGTGTGTGTATCTCGGATTTTCAGTGCTTTACCGTGGCTCTAGTGCAGAGTGCACGGTGAAGGCTGGGAGGTAAGACTGTGCGAGCCAATTAGTAAGGGATGCTAGGGAGATTGAAATTTATTCTGGACATAAAGAGAAAATACTGCAGCGGGATTTAAGCAAGTGAGTGTCCAGACCAGATCTGTGTCTTCATGTTCTGGTGGTATTGTGGAAGATGGATTGGAGTTCGGCCGGCTAAAAGCTAGAATCCAGTTTGGAGGATTATTATAGTGCAAACTAGGAATTGGGACCTGGCCTATTCACTGAGGTGTATCTTCAGTGCCTAGAACAGTGCCTGACACAGAGAGGAACTCAATAAATATTATTCAATGGGTCATTATGATAAGGGAGTAAGGACAGCAGATTCCATGGGGATCAGAGGAAAATGATAAGATATACTGAGGAAGTACAGCAGAAATAGGGACTGGTTGGAAGAAAGGGGAAGTTTTTTGGGTTTTTTTGTTTGTTTGTTTTTGTTTTGCTTTTTGTTTTTGCCCAAGTCAAATTTGACTACTCCCATGTATTTCTTCTTTTTCTCTTTTTACACATTCTGAGCTTTCCTTCGCTTCTTGCTCCTTCCTTCCTTACTTCCCTTCTTCTTTCCTTCCTCCCCTTCTACCTTCCTCCCTCCCTCCTTCCCTTCCTGCCTCCCTTCCTCCCTCCCTCCCTCCCT
>NW_012102377.1:694750-767243 GCF_000951045.1 Mandrillus leucophaeus
GGAATGCCTAGCACTCTGTGGAGATGCGGAGGTGGTGTCTTGGGACAAAGCACAGAACCAGGTCAGTACTCACCCATTCTGTGACCTTGCACAGGATGCTCAAACACTCTGGGCCACTTTTTTCCGATACTGTAGCCCTGCTAGGTAAGTGGTATTATTAGCCCCATTTTCCAGGTGAGGTTACACACAAGGAGGTTAAGTAACTTGCCCAACATCACACAGCTGGGACGTGAGCCCATGTAGTATGACTCCAGAGACCGTGCTCTTAACCACTACATTTGTGGATGTTAATTATTATTATCATTTACTATACTTTGTATTATAATGTGTTGTGCTTATCTTATTACTCTTCCCAAACCAAACATCCTAAAAGCTAGGGCTATGTCTTTAACTCTTTTGAAGAGCTTCTCATAGTCAATACTCGATATATAATTGGCAATGAATAAATGACAGAATGCTTTACTTTTTTTCCCTGGGAAATAACAGTTACTTATTTTAAGTAAATATCTGACAGACTTTTCTAAATCTAAATATGAAATCTTCCTTTTAAAAACTTTTGAAAATATATACCCATTTGTATCATATGACTTACAAAAACTGAAAGTATGTGAATGAAGCAGGAGAAGATGTTTATTATAGCCCAGCTCGAGGCTGTTATTAGTTTTCATTGTGCCAAACATTTTATGTACAATATAATTTAGTCCTCACAAATCCCTATTAAGAAGGTATTATTATCCACATTTACAAATGGGAAAACAGTCACAGAGAGGTTAAATCACCTGCCCCAAACCACCCATCTGTTAAGTGCTAGACAAGAAATGAAAACCCAGATTTGTAAACTCTGAAGCAAGACTGCCTGGTTATCTGTTTTTCCTGAAGGTAGAGCGAGCCACCCATACCTAAAAGGACAGGGCTAGAGATAAAATAGTCCACTTGCATATTTTCCTCACTACAAGGATTGCCAGGAAGATATGCAGGAGATATATGCATGGAAAGGAGCATGCAGAAGATACATTAAATGAAAAGAATTTTGAGGGACAAATCTGTGGTAATAGGGCTGGATTTTAAGAACTGAATGAATGACAATACTTCTCATAAGAAGGAACAAATTACTGACACAATGTGAATGAGTCCGGCAGATATGTTGAGTGACAGAAGAAAGATACAAAAGATTATACATATAATATGATTCCATCCATTTGATGTTCAAGGCAGGATAAACTAATCTACGGTGATAGAAATTAGGACAGTGGAGGCTTGGGGTGGTGTTGACTGGAAAGGGGTATCCAGGAACTTTCGGAGGTGATGGCAATGTTCTGTGTCTTGATTTGGATGTAGGTATACATTTGTCAAAACTTGTCAGACTGTACACTTAATAGCTATGCATTTCTTTTCTTTTTTTGAAACAGGATCTCACTCTGTTATCCAGGCTGGAGTAGTGCAGTGGCACAATCTCAGCTCACTGCAGTCCCTGCCACTGCAACCTCCACCTTCCAGGTTCAAGTGATTCTCTTGCCTCAGCCTCCAGAGTAGCTGGGATTACAGGTATGTGCCACCACACCTGGTTAATTTTTGTATTTTTAGTAGACATGGGGTTTCACCACGTTGGCCAGGCTGGTCTCAAACTCCTGACCTCAGGTGATCCACCTGCCTCAGCCTCCCAAAGTGCTGGGATTAGAGGCATGAGCTACCACACCCAGGCAGGTATGCATTTCATAGTGTATGAATCATACCTCAAAATTTATAGAAATAAAATGGATTTTAAAAAATGAACAGCCCTTTAGGTATGGGAGGTGGTGAGGAGTAAGAAAGGTGAATGGACTTTGCTTTACCACTTGCCAGTCCCTAGATGTTACCATGTTATAGTGGAAGGGATGCAAACAATCATTTTTCTCATTTCATTATGTCCACCATGTAACTGGACAGGCAGACTTTTTTTTTTTTTCTTTTTTCTGAAATGCAGTCTCGCTCTGTCGTCCAGGCTGGAGTGTAGTGGCGCCATCTCAGCTCACTGCAAGCTCCATCTCCAGGGTTCACCTCATTCTCCTGCCTCAGCCTCCCGAGTAGCTGGGACTACAGGCGCCCGCCACCTCACCCGGCTAGTTTTTTTGTGTGTTTTTTAGTAGAGACGGGGTTTCACCGTGTTAGCCAGGATGGTCTCGATCTCCTGACTTCGTGATCCGCCCTCCTCGGATTACCGGGCGTGAGCCACCGTGCCCGGCAACAGGCAGACTTTTAACACATTCCTTACCTAAGCTTTTAAAAGGGACAAAAGGTATATGTCTTTGGTTTGGGAGATGATGAAACATATACTTCAATGACTGTTGGGTTGGAATCTTCTTGAGAGAGGATCCTTCTTAGCCTAGACTAGAGTCTTCAAAAGCTCACAGTGCTTCGTACAGTTTCATACGTGGAAGGGAGAAGGATGTTCCACTGGAAAGGTAGATTTGTGGCTGAGCTGTCCTGGAATGCCAGCACGCTGTGGAGATGCGGAGGACGTGTCCTGGTACAAAGTGCTGAAGCACGTCAGTACTCGCCCATTCTGTGACCTTGCACAGGCTGCTGAACCTCTCTGAGCCACCTTTTCCTCATCTTTAGGCCCTGACAACCCTTGTTTTGCCCATCCTCACAGAGTTATTTTGAAGTTCAATCAAGATTATAAATGTAAATATGCGTTTAAAATGCTCCACCGTTAAGAAATAAATATAAAATATTACAGACCCTTTTCTAAAAGAGACGTGGTGGAAAAATCCCAGTAATGAGGGTGACTGGCCTCTTATACAGACATTTCGGAATAGCTTACACATTCCTGGTTGAAAAAACTGTCTGGCCAAAAAAGATTAAATAAAGAAATGTCAAGTACTGACACTCTATTTGAGGCCAGTGAATACTTTGGTATGGAGCCAGGGTTATCTTGTTGGATTCCTTCTAAACTTGGCAATAGAGTCCTCCAAACTCTTGAATGCCTTCTTCACACAGGTGCTGAGTAACATGTCACCCCAGATCTGATGGTCCCCAGGCTGCATAGGTGCTTGTGGCTTCCCTATTTCTCCTGACAGTCTTGATAGCCGTGCAGCTGATCCGGCTTCAAGCAGGGATCAGAGGAAGAGCTTTGTCCCTATCCCTAGGCTGGGACAAATTGAAGGCTGGTTTTGTCAGAGCAGAATGGGCAGAGTGTGAGGCTTTGGGTCCCTCTGTGGGGCTGGGATTGAGGCAGGATGGCCAGGCAGATGATTCGATCTGACTTGGGTAATGAAAATTGTTTGTTACTGTTTGAAGAGTAATTGTGTAAGCAACAGTACTTCTGTGTTTGGCTGCCAGTGACTCACCAGTGTCTGTAATATAACACCAAACCCAGAGGAGGAGCAGACCCTGGCCTGTGGGGGAGGGGGAATGGCAGGGGGCAGAAGGCCTCCTACTCATTCTTCCCCTTCTCCCTCTTCCACTGTCCCACCCCCTCTCTAAACCTTGAAGGAGAGTTGGCGAGAAGGCATTTGCCACCTGGACACAATGAGGCCCAGTGCAAGGGGCGGGCGAGAGCCTGGCCAGGAGCCAGGGCCCTGGTCTGAATGGCTGTTGCCAAGGGGCTGCCAACAGCCCATCTCAATCCCCAAGAGGCCAGGCAAGGGCGGGGGCCCCAACCCCCACCTCCGAGGCCCACCTCACGCCATTTGCAGGCCGTGATCAGAATGTGCAGGATGCGGGGTCTTTGAGCGGCTGAACAGAGCCGTTTCCCCTCTGCTGGCTGCCGGTCCGCTTGGATTAGAGCGGCCTCTCCCGAGCCCCTTTGTGGGCTGCTTGTTATTCCGCACGCACAGAACACTGTGCATTCATCTTTATTAGTTCTAATTGCTTCCCCATTCTAATGGGATCTTGATATTCCCATACAATTGAAAGGAAATGTATTCATTAAAATAATTCTTCTCCTAACTGCCGCTTCAAGCTGCTCCTCTAAGTGACATTGTCTCTCTAACCACAGCCTGCTGAGGCCTCTTATTAAGACTCTAGTCAAAAGCCAACTTTGGGCAGCAAACTTTCCTTGCAGGAGTTTCCAGACACTGAAGAGAGGGTGCTTTTTAATCGGCTCACACACAGAAGTTGGAGGCCAGCTGGTGTAATTGGGGGTGCTGCTCCGGGTGGATGGAGGGAGAAGGGCTCGCCTCCAGCTCTGCCTCCCATAACAATGACCCCTTTCTGCACACCACCCAGCTCATTTGGAGAGGGCTTCTCCCCCTGTCATGTGTGTGAAACTTCTTGTTTATGCCACAAGCAGTTACTAGGTGTGTTTTAAGCCCAAGGCACTGAGTAAGGTGCTGTGGGAAGCGTGGAGACAGGGCTGTAGATTCCAGGCGTTTACGGTCTTGGTGGGTGGCTCCCAACTCCAAGTCCCTAGAGTTAGGTATGAGAGGAAAGGCTGGCAGAGTTCTCCATGTTCAGAGAGCTTACTAGGATCACGAACTGAGAAAAGCAGGCTATTATTTCATAAATATGTTTGATTTAATAACCAAAATCTTTCAAGCTGTGGGACCATGGGGGTAATACAAGAAGCTTTTTGGGACATTGGGAACCACTGATCTATTTCAGGGAATAAGCTGTTGTAAAAAGAATGACTACGTCAATGTGTGCTCTTGACATCAGTGGTATCAATAAAGTGTTATGGGAATTTGGAGGGGTGGAAGGGAGTATGTGCTGGGCACTGCACAATTGCTTGAATCTTATTTAATCCCCAGAACAGCCCTTTGAGGGAAGCACAATTATTCCCCATTTTACAAATGAAATTTAAGAGAAGTTAGATAATGTTTCCACTGTCAAGAGCTGGAGTCAGGATGAACACCAGCCTTCTGATTCCAAAACACAGGCTATTTTCACGGCACCTCTCACATCATATCTGTCTTGGGCGATCAGAGGTTTCCTGTGGGAGGTGGTGTTTGATCCCCCTTGAGGCCTTTAGGAATAGTGGGTTGTCAACAGGCAGGGAGTGTGGTCCCAAAGGAAGCAAAAACACACACAGGGACTAGGAAGAAGCTGGCATATCAGGAAATGACAAGAGTCCAGGTGGCCCAGATGCTGGACTGTGTGCCGAGGTGGAGGAGGAGAAAAGCAGAATGGTTTGTGAAGGCCAAATTTTAAAGAGCCTTGCTTGTCAGGAGTTTGGATTTTATCCTGTAGATAATTCTCCAAGGAGGATACTTGAAGCCTCCAGATAAACACAGTATTTCTTTCAGGGACATCAATTTTCCTTGAAGTGAATAATTTTAAACATCTTCATATTAAAAGAAATTCAGATATATCATGGAGTAGAATGCAAAATTCTCATGAATTTTTAAGAGAAAACAGGAGACTTCAAAGAGAGTTTGGGTGTGCTGGCAGGAGCTTCAGGCTCTGCAGTACCCTGGGGGAACATAAGGCATTTCTTTTGTCTACTGTTGGTGTGCTTCAGTGGTAAAGATTGAGAAGCACTGATTTTACACAAACTGTTTTGATCCCAGGAATAAAATCGTTAGCTGTATTTCAAGATGGGAGGCAGGGGCCTGGAAGAGAGGTTGGGCAGGGTGGGGACTGAGGGCAAGAAGCCACTTAGGAGGCTGTTGCAATAAACTCTCCGGAGACATAAAGGGCCTGGGGGCTGCCTGGGTCTCAGAGCTCACCTCTTTGCCCTGGTACTTTTGGAGGGGGCTGCCTGAGAGACACCCACCTTGTAACTGCTCCTTTATTTTATTCTATTTTATCTTATTTTATTTTTTGAGATAGAGTTTCACTCTTGTCACCCAGACTGGAGCACAATAGCTCCATCTCGGCTTACTGCAACCTCCACCTCCTGGGTTCAAGTGGTTCTCCTGCCTCAGCCTCCCGAGTAGCTGGGATTACAGGCGCGAGCCACCATGCCCGGCTAATTTTTGTATTTTTAGCAGAGATGAGGTTTCACCATGTTGGTCAGGCTGGTCTTGAACTGCTGACCTCAGGTGATCTGCCCATCTCAGCCTCCGAAAGGGCTGGGATTAGAGGCATGAGCCACCATGCCTGGCAGCTCCTTTCTTTTAACAAACTCAGCGATAAGACTAAGATGGCCAAGGAGGCTGTAGCAGAAGCAGTGAAGGGAGGGTCTGGGCCAGGAACAAGTCTTGCAGAGAACCTTCGTGCCCTGGCCTCTTCATCGACGATGCTGCCCTCCAACTACCTTCTGGCCCAACAGGCCTGTTAGCTTACCTGCTGGAAGGTGAGTGACTGGACCAGTGATTCTTGGGGAGCACTGCCTTGTTGCAGCATCCAGCCTTCATACACTGGTGGGCAGTTTTGTTTTACCCAGTGTGGTGGCCAACACCCTATGGTCAAGAGAGACTCAAGAGAAGGAGGAAGCGGGGATAAGCATCCTCGCTGAGGACCAAGGCCGCGCTTGACTTCTCCTTGTCATCAGTAGATGGAGATAGCCCACCTCAATTAGCCAAAATCCCTAACTCATATGGGTCTTTCTGGAGGGGTCAATTCTTATGTAGTTCATAATTTGTTTATTGAGTCATCTTTGTTTTTAAAGCATTACAAAATAACTTAGTGCTTTTTCTCCTAATTTTTAGAAGATACTATTTATTGTAGAAAATTGAGAAAATCTTGACCATCAAAAATAAAAAAACCAAAACAGAAAAACACCTGTAATTCCACCACCCACGAGCAACTACAGAAAACAAATACATTGGTGGGTGTCCTCCTCCAATTTTTCTAAGTACATACAATTTTATTTTTTTTAATGGAGTCATTTTGTGTATACTGCATGTATACTTTGGCTTTGTATATGCATAACATATATTTCTTCACATACCTTGAGTCTTTCACTCTAATTAATATTTTCCTGTAAGGTAATTATTTGTGATTGAAGTTGCCCGTGGATCCCTTGTCACCTTTAATGCCTATTGTTATAGATTTAGTTTGTTTTCAGTTTTTCATTATTAAATAAAATATGGGGAACTTATTTGTGGCAAAATTTTTCACAGGGAAATATTATAAATATTTTCTCTTATACAAGTAATCATTTTATTGCTGAAAAATGTAAGTTAAGGCAAGAAAACAATTAAACACCTAAAAAGTTACCATTCAGAAATCATATCTGTATACCTTTCAGTGCCTAGCCTCACAGATTTAATTCTGTGCATATGTTTATATCTATACATAAATAGATACATTGAGTAAAGTCTGTAAGTCTGGTATAGATACATTTTTATTAAAACAATACTATTTTCTAGCCTGCTTTTTCTTTTTTTTTTTTTTTTTTGAGACGGAGTCTCGCTCTGTCGCCCAGGCTGGAGTGCAATGGCCCGATCTCGGCTCACTGCAAGCTCCTCCTCCTGGGCCAATGCCATTCTCCTGCCTCAGCCTCCCGAGTAGCTGGGACCACAGGCGCCCGCCTCCGCGCCCGGCTAATTTTTTGTATTTTTAGTAGAAACGGGCTTTCACCATGTTAGCCAGGATGGTCTCGATCTCCTGACCTTGTGATCCACCCGCCTCAGCCTCCCAAGGTGCTGGGATTACAGGCGTGAGCCACCGCGCCCGGCCAAGCCTGCTTTTTCTTAATAGATGATGACTATCCTTGTCATTAGTGTTCAATATTATCATTTTACTGCTTTCTAATAATACATTGTATAAGTGTTTAACATTCATCCTGTTATTTATTTGAGTTTTTCCTGGACCGTTCTTCTTTTTCTTATTTTTTGCAAGAGTTCTTTAAATAGTAAAGATATGAAATTTTTTGTCATGTTGCAAATATCTTTCCTAGATTATTCATTTTTCCTTGGGACTTGTTTGAGGTAACTTTTCAGTCTTTATTTTCATAATTACAAAAATAAAACATGGCCGGGCACGGTGTCTCACGCCTGTAGTCCCAGCACTTTGGGAGGCCGAGGCGGGTGGATCGCGAGGTCAGGAGATCGGGACCATCCTGGCTAACACGATGAAATCCCGTCTCTACTAAAAGTACAAAAAATTAGCCGGGCGTGGTGGCGGGCGCCTGTAGTCCCAGATACTCGGGAGGCGGAGCTTGCAGTGAGCCGAGATCGCGCCACTGCACTCCAGCCTGGGCAACAGTGCATGACTCCGTCTCAATAAATAAATAAATAAATCATGATTTTTATAAACATTAGAAAATACAGATAAAAAGAAAAACAATTAAAACGAAATAACCCTAAATCCCACTAACTAAAGATAGCCACTATTAGTATTTTAGACTATATCTTTCTATTCTTTCCTATTTCCCAATATAGATGAGTAGGACCATGTAAGTATGATATATTTTTAAAAATTGGGATTATTCTATATATAATTGTGACCTACTTTATGCACTAAATCGATTTTGAAAATCTTTCTATGTCAACACAAATTAATCTGTACCATTACGTATTAATTTTATTTTAAAAATAGATAATGCTTTTACACAGTTCAAAAATCAAAACATTAAAAAGCATATGTTGAGAATTCTTGTTCCCACACGTCCCCATGCACTTGGTTCTCTGCCTTCCCTTCCCATAGGTCACTGCTTTTCCTAGTTACAAGCAAATGCAGATATATATTCCCCATCCTTTCTTACACAGAAGATAACACACTGTATACACTATTGGGCACCTTACTTTTTTGTTTTTGTTTTTTGTAGAGACTATTACTTTTTAGCAGTTTTAGGTTCACAGCAAAATTGAGAGCAAGATTCAGAGATTTCCCATATATATCCTGTCTGCACACGTGCATAGCCTCCTTCCCCCACCAGTTGATACATTTGTTACAATTGATGCATTTGTTAAAAGTATCCATTGTAACAATAATAAATATATATAATAAATAATAATAAATGTATCAATTATACATTTGTTAAATATATTAACTTTAACAAATATATCAACTTCTGTAACAAATGCAATACATTTGTTAAATGTATTAACAAATGTATAATAAATAATAAATGTATCAATTGTAATACACTTGTTAAATGTACTGATTGTAACAAATGTATCAACTTTTGTAACAAATGTATTGCATTTGTTAAATGTATCAATTGTAACAAATGTATCGACTGCTGGGGGATTAACATACAATTAACACATTTGTTACAGTTGACAAACATACATTGGCCTCATTATCACCAAAGACCATATTTTACATTAGGGTTCACTCTTGGTGTTGTTTATTCTGTGAGTTTGGACAAATGTATCATGACATATATCCACCACTATAGAATCATACAAAGTATTTTCACTGCCCTAAAAATCCCCCGTGTCCACCTGTTCATCCCTCCCCTCTGGCACCTTCCTTAAAAAAAAAAAAAAAAATACAACCAAAAAAATAGCGTATAGTGGAGACTTCCATATCAGTATATAGAGAGTTTCCTGGTATTTCATGGTATGGATGGATCATAATATCTAACCAGCCCATATAATTGGACATTCGAAATATTCCTGATATTCTGCTGTTATACATAATTCTATAATATGTACATATGTCATTTCTGTCCATGTGCAAATATATTTGCAGGAAAAATTCTGAGAGTAGGACTGATGAATCAAGGGGAAAATAGATTATCAGTAACATCAATAGAAAATATCAAATTGCCCTTCATAAGGATGTACCATGTTGCACTCCTACCAGCAAAGAATGAGGGTATCTCTTTCCCTACAACATTAGCAAGTGAGTATATTTTGGATATGTGCAAATCTGATAGGTGAAAAGTGGGCATATCATTGCAACTCCTATATAATTTGCTCTCCTGTTATTATAGATAAGATTGAACATTCTTTCATACGCTTAAAAACTATTTGTGTTTTTTTCTGAAAATGGGTACCTTTTTGTTGGGATATTGGTTTTGATTTATAGAAACAAATATGTATTAGAGTGATTGACCTTCTGCTAAATGAGTTGTAATTTTTTTTCAGTTAGCCATTTATTTTTCTACTTTGCTTATGGGGTTTATCCATGCAGGAGTTTTAAGATTTTTATGTAGATGTATTTTTCAGTCTTTTATTTCATGACTTCTTGATTTTTGAATCAGTTAGAAAGGTCTTCACTGCTCCAAGATTATAAAAGAGTTCTATTATTATTCTGGCAATTTTATGGTTTTATTTTCCGCATTTATTTCTCTGATCCAGTTGAAATTTATCCTGGCGTGCTGTGAGAAATATTGATCCAGCTTCTATCTTTTTCCAGTTAGCCAAATGCGCTTTATTTAAAAATCTATCTTTGTCTCACTGATTTGATATTTTTTATAGACCAGATTCTCGTATTTACTTGGGTCTGTTTCTGTGCTTTCTAGTCTGTTCCATTGGTCTGTCTATACAGCACCATTTTTGATAGCTATATAGTATTGCTTTTTATGTGTTGCATAATTTATTTGACTAATTCGTTTTTGTTAAACTTTCAGGTTGCTTCTGGTTTTTCAATATTCCAAACAGTGCATCGGTGAATAAAATCCTGGCACACATGCATTTGTGTGTATAGTGAATCAATCCTGTCCTTTCCATTTTTATACATGGAATTTCTGGGTCAAAGATATGTGCCTCCTTAGGCTTTTTTCATACATATTGCCAAAATGCCTTTATACCAGTTTACACCCCCTCCAACCGTGTGTGAGTGCAGATTCCCCTACCCATGCCAACTCTCAGTATAATAATTCTTTTTAATCATTGCCAATCTGATCAGCAAAAAAAGGTCTCTTATTGCCGTTTTAATTTGCCTTTCTTTGAATGTTAGTGAGGCTGAATATTTTTTCAATTTATGGTGGGTTTTGATGTACAGAAGTTTTTAATTTTTTTTGTAGTCAAATCTATTAATCTTTTCCTCTATGGTCTCTGCTTTTGTTGACATGTTTAGAAAGTCCTTCCCCATCCTAAGATTATAAAATATTCACTCATATTTTCTTCTAGTACCTTTATGATTTCATTTCCATCTTTATCCATCTGGTATTCATTCTGATGAATGGTGTGAGCTGGGAAATAACGTGTATTATTTATTTATTTATTTCCTGGATGGGTACTCAATTCTTTCATCACTGTTAAAAAGCACATATTTGTGTGTGTGTGTGTGTGTGTGTGTGTAACTATTCCTAAAGTGAACGTCTTGAACAGCTGGACACTGAAGGGAACGCAGCTCTACACTTTGGGTCATCATTAGAAATATCAGCTTAGCAGGCAGATGTGGCACTTTCTAACAGATGTGAGCTTTTGAGTCAAATGGATTGACATTTGACATTCAAATCCTAGCTTTGCAGCTCACTGCTGGTGCAACTTTGAGCAAACCAATGATCCTCCCTGAGTCTTGGTTTCTTCACCTATAAAATGGGATAATAATACGTATAGGACTGTAATGAGAATTAAATGAGCTAATGTTTGTAGCGACTGTCTACACATGCCTTTCACATCATGGACAGTCAATATTTATCACTTGCCCTTTACACTGCAACCATCATGCTCCCTTCTCCCCATCAAGTGAGCCCTCAGGCCTTGACTGTAAATAAGATATGCTGGAGTGAGGAGAGGTTGGATGCTGTGCTTGCTTTTTATAGGTTTTCTATCTTTACCCTGTGATCAGACTTCCATGTGTTATGTCTTGCTGCTTTTAGTGTCTTTTCATTAGCAGCCTTTCTCTCCCCTTCTAAAAGTACTGCTTTTAATCTTATAACAGCTAGAAAACCAGACAACAGGATTGTTCGAAGTATATATAAATTAAGAGTAACTGGGATCTGAGTGAGAGCCCGAGGGCCTCTCCTATTGTATAACGTGGTGGTTCTCGGCTCTGGCTGTATGTTAGAATCACCTGGGGAGCTTTGAAAACATATCCATGCCTGGGTCCTACTCCAGACCAATTAAATCAGAACCTCTGGTGGTGGGGCCCAGGCATGGGTGTGTTTAAAAACTCTGCGGGTGATTCTAATGTGCACGCAGGGCTGAGAACCATTGCTTGCGTGCACAGGCTTTGTGAGATCCACATTTACTGCTGAGAGGTTTTTCCCTCTGGTTCTCTCCCAAAGTGTGCCCCAAGTTGGGGCGGCAGCTCTGTGGAGCAGAAGGCCAGATGGTGGAGGTATCAGCGATGTTTAGGCTGCTGCTGTGCTTGCTAAAGTGAATAGCCCCAACACTCAGGTCTGTGTAAGAGCACGTTTCTCAGGGCTTTCGGAGATGATGTCAGTTTGTCTTTAAGATGGAGCTGTTTTAGTCCCCGTCCTGATGCAGCTTCCCCTACCTCTAGGGGCTTCCTGGGACCATGCTGACTTTGACTCCTGAGGAGAGTGGGAGATAATAAGAAATAAATCTTCAGAAAACACCTTTAGTTTTTATTTCTATTTTATTTGCATATTTGTTCTCTTTTTCTCTTGGCTCCTTCTCTGTCCTCAAAAACTTATGTAGGTGATATAGTTTGACTGTGTCTCCACCCAAATCTTATCTTGAATTGTGGCTCCCATAATTCCCATGTGTTGTGGGAGGGACCCAGCGGGAGATAATTGAATCACTGGGGAGGTTTCCCCCATACGGGTCTCGTGGTAGTGAATCAGTCTCATGAGATCTGATGCTTTTATAAGGGGTTTCCTCTTCCATTTGGCCCTCATTCAGTCTTGCCTGCCACGATGTAAGATGTGCCTTTCACCTTTCGCTATGATTGTGAGGCCTCCCCAGCTATGTGGAACTGTGAGTCTCTTTTTCTTTATACATTACCCAGTCTCAGGTATGTCTTTATCATTAGTGTGAAAATGGACTAATACAGTAGGTGACATGTGTCCAGCCTGCTTGGTTCCCAACTTTGCTGGATCTATTTTATCTGTGGATGGAGCCACTCTCTCCCAAATGAACACTTACCATCAACTATTGGTGGACCCACTTTGTCTCCTGGCAAATAGATAAAAAATGTGCTCCCTACAGCCTACAAATTGGGCACCAACATCACAGCTCCTTGCTACAAAGTCAGCCTTCATGCTATTCTCAAATTCTAATAACCTGCCTGGGTAGCCCACTTCCTGGTGTCTTGCCTGGTTCATCTAAAACTAGGGCCTCCCTGGCTCCACCAGATCCTGTGGCAGAAAAGTCGCCACCTTTTCTAATGAATTAAAGCCAATTCCTGCAAGCTTAGCAATGAAGGGAGCGTCTCTGTGTGGAGAGGGTTGACTAGAATTTCTCCTTGAGATTTCTCACTCATCATCCCCACCCTTCAACACACACAGGGCAGCTGAGACCAGGCTGGATTCCTCAGACCAGCCTTTACCACAGGTTGGGGAGAAAAACAGAAATAAACAGAGAGAGTAACATGAGCCCATAAAACCTTGTTTACAAGATACGACTTGATTGTGAGGGCTCAGGGCCTGCCCTCACCAGTGTGGGGGCTGCCTCTGCGTGGTCAGTGCCATGGCACCAGCCCTGGCCTTGGGGCAGAAGCTGGGACAGCTGTGCTCTTGAAAGTTCAGATGGACCCACTAAATAAAGAATGGAGCTGAGAAGGAGACGAGAGTTCCCCTTGTGTCTGATGCTACCATCTGAATCCCAGAGTTCTGTATGAGGATCTGTCTCTTCCCGGGATGATTAGAAATGATTGCTCTTTTTAGTGGTAAATAAGCCTCAAGGCTGCATAGAGAAGGAATGGGGTGGGCAAACACTAGCTTACTACCTCACCCCAATGCCTTGACCGCTCTTGCTAGAAGTGTGGTTTTGTATCCACAAAAGACAATGACTTTTCTTTAGATACGTTCAGTTGAGAGGCAAAATGTTACAGCATTGTGAAATACTCTGTGATGTTCACGGCAGAGCAAGAGGTGAGCAAACTGAGGGTTATTTGCAAAGAATGCTGATGATAGTCTTTTCAAAGAGCTCCCAACAATCATCCAGGGAAGAAAAATACAAGGGTGTATCAGTTTGGAGAGACTTTTTTTTTTTTTTAACTTGGAAGTCTGTGCAAAAGCTCTGTCTGTTTTGGTGCTGATTTCTTCTTCACTGTCTTCAGGAGAGATCTCATCCCCTGTCCATTGGGGAATGGCCTTGCTCTATGGCCCCCACCAAACAAAAACGTATCAGAACACAGCAAAACAGCAGGGTCTGAGTGTGAAGTGCTGATAGAGTTCCCTAACGCTGACTGTCTGCTCTGCATTTCTGGAGATTGTATGCCTGTCATCCTGCATTCCTCGGTAGGCTTCCTATTGGATAATCCCATAAACTCTGGCCCACTTGTCTTCAATGGGGATAGTACTGCCCCCTAGAGGCACTTTAGAAACGTGTGGTGGTTGTTACATTGGTTGGGGGCACTACTGAGGTGGAGGTAGAGGGGAGCAGACTTCCTGCCATAGGCAGGGCAGTCTTGTACAATGAATATTTCTCCTGCACGTCTCCTGACATTTGAAAGCTCCACCAGATGTTCATGTAGGTAGAAAACCTCTTTATATTGGTTTGAGCCTAGAACCTAATTCTAATTTGCATATAAACACAAAGTACTTCTGTACAATTGCATTTATTTATTTATTTATTTATTTAGAGACGGAGACTCACTGTCGCCCAGGCTGGAGTGCAGTGGCATGTTCTCTGCTCACCTCAGCCTCCACCTGCTGGGTTCAAGCCATTCTCATGCCTCAGCCTCCCAAGTAGCTGGGATTACAGGTGCCCACCACTACCCCCGACTAATTTTTTGTATTTCTAGTAGAGACGGGGTTTCACCATGTTGGCCGGGCTGGTCTTGAACTCCTGACCGTAAGTGATCCACCCTCCTGGGCCTCCCAAAGTGCTGGGATTATAGGTGTGAGCCACCGGGCCCGGCCCCTTTGTACAATTTTAATATGCACTGAATTTTTAATGAATGCTACCATCATATAAATGGAAAGAACACTGTATTTTATCTTTGCCAGGAGTTGTTTACCATTTTAGAAAACCACAATAACAACAATAATATGTTCATAGTATTTGAGTTGCCAAAACAACCCACCTCTATTCATCTGCATTTGTAGATGAGTAGTGATTCTACATATCTGTATGACTGTATAATTCTTATTTAGTCTTGTTTCAGAACACCAAATATAAAGAAGTACCCATAATGTTCCAGTGAATATTATTTTACCTCTCTTACATTCAAGCTTATTTATTACAAATAGGTGCAATCATTTGACTACATTATCTCTTCTAGTGTAGTTATGCCCAAGCATTTCTAGATTGCAGTGCATATTCGTTTATTCTAAGTTATTTTCCTTTTTGTTCATTATCTTATAGTTAGGGTGGTGTATTGATTTTCTAAAAAATATGTGCATAGATGGGTTATATCATCTATAAATTTCATTTCAGAATAGTCAAGGTGGTCTTACAAAATATTTGATGTAAAAATGGGAGCACTGAGTCTGATAGGGTTGGGACCCAGTGCTCTAGGTGACCTCATGGAGGATATTTGATTTTATCTAATTTTCACAGTAACTCTTTGAGCTAGGTCCTATTATGCCCACCATTCTGCACCGGAGGAAGCCGAGTAACAGAAACATGAGGTAACTTGCCTAAGGCCAGATATCTAGAAAATCGGGGAGCGAGAGCTCTAGAGCCCTCTTGCTATACCAGTTCACTATTCTGCCTTCCACCCACCATGTCTGCCCCCTCTTCCATGATTTGCCCAGGTGCTGCAGGGCCTTTCTACCTGGAAGCCCACCCTCTGTCCCCAGAAGCCCACCCTCTGCCCCGTTAGCCTTCTTCTTCTTCTTCTTCTTTTTTTTTTTTTGAGGTGAGTCTTGCTCTGTTGCCCAGGCTGGAGTACAGTGGTGAAATCTCAGCTCACTGCAACCTCCGCCTTCCAGGTTCAAGTGATTCTCCTGCCTCAGCCTCCTAAGTAGCTGGAATTATAGGCACGCGTCACCATACCTGGCTAATTTTTTGTATTTTTAGTAGAGATGGAGTTTCGCCATGTTGGCCAGCCTGGTCTTGAACTCCTGACCTCAGGTGATCCGCGCTCTTCGGCCTCCCAAAGTGCTGGGATTACGGGCGTGAGCCACTGCGCCCGGCCCCTGCTAGGCTTCTTGCAGGGTTCACTGGGGACACTGACTGGAAGGAAAAAAATGACTTTTCCCTTTTGGATAGAATTTTAACAGAATAAATAAAAGAAGAATTTTGCAAAGAGCAGATCCCCAGTAAATTTTGCTGAAAGAATGAATGAATGATTTGGTAATGTTTTGGGGAGAGTACTGCTGGGTCCTTTGGAACAGCCCCTGGGCTTTTTATTTATTTATTTATTTATTTATTTATTTTTGAGACGGAGTCTCCCTCTGTCGCCCAGGCTGGAGTGCAGTGGCACCATCTCGGCTCACTGCAAGCTCTGCCTCCCAGGTTCACGCCATTCACCTGCCTCAGCTTCCCGAGTAGCTGGGACTACAGACGCGCACCACCACGCCCGGCTAATTTTTTGTGTACTTAGTAGAGATGGGGTTTCACCGTGTTAGCCGGGGTGGTCTCGCTCTACTGACCTCGTGATCCACCCGCCTCGGCCTCCCAAAGTGCTGAGATTACAGGCATGAGCCACCGCACCCGGCTACCCCTGGGCTTTTAATAATTGATTTCAGCAACCTAATGTGAGTTTCCCTGGGGTTGATGCCCGGGTTCGCAGGGCTGTCAGCTCAAGGAGGAACCCTTCCACTGTGTCCCCGCAGACTGAGGGAGGCTGTTCACTCCTTTTTCTCGGGAAGCACAGCTGTTGAAACACAGATCAGCACATCTCCCTTGCTGTCTCCCCATGCACACTGACATGGTTTTCGGGTCCTGGGCTTGGGGGTCTTCTTTAAATAACAGCCTATCCTCAGGCCCTTTGGTCTGTGATCTGACTGACCCCCTGGGCCCTGGTTTGATGAACACCAGCTCCTACAACTGACAACCACAAAGGGATGCTGCACTTTTCCCCCGTGGTTCTCGGGCAGGGTCTCACTCTGAGCTATGATTTCTTCTTTCCTTCACTCAGCAAATGTTTTCTGAAGACCTGCTTTGTGCCAGATTCTGGGGTGCAGGGATGAGCAATGACACAAGGTCCCCATCCCACACTGATCTCAGATGCTTTCTTCCTCAACTAAACCCTATACCCTTGCTGGAGGTGACTTGGGGGGGCATCCCTCAGCAGAAGCCAGACTCCCCACTCTACCCCATTCCAAACCTTCCCCTCAGACCCACGAAAGACACTCAACTTCAGTCACCCTCTGCAGACTTAGATTTAGTACAAATGAAATGGCTTTTGCAATAGTGTGGGAAGAGCTGCCACAGGAGCATACAGAAGCTCTGGGAGCCCAAGGGGAAGGGCAGCTGAACCAGCCTGGGGAGAATAGGGAAGCCTTCCTGGAGGAGGGGGGTGCCTGAGTGTAGTCCCAAGGAATGGCTATGATTCAGCAAAGACAAAGGATGAGTGCATTAGTCAGGGTCCTAAAAGGGAACAGGCCCCCTTAAGTTAGCGTGATTTGGGGAGGGTTTATAATAACCACAAAGAGGTTATTTGCAAAGGTTTGGGCAGAATGTGGGAGAACAACACAAGATAGTACAGAAACTCAGGGTCACGGGCAACAGAGCTCTTTCCACCCCTAGGCCAGAAGACATGGGAGAGGGGCAGCCTGTACCCTGGAAAGAGGGAGAGTCTGTCGTTCAGGTCACCTTGATAGGAGTGATCTTCCCTCTAGGGATCAGCCGGCCCGATGCAACCTTACAAGGAGGGAATCAATTGCCTTGACCTCATTCTTTCCTGTCTTTCAAACTCTTGCTGTTGGTCCCCATTGGCCAAACCCAACCAGGAGCCAGAGGGCACTGGAGTTGATTGATGTGATCTATACGGGGCAGACTTTGGGGCACAGAGCAGGCTGGAGAGCGGATCTGGCGTGGTAAGCAGAAGATATCCAGCATGCTGGGTCACGGAAGGCCTTTCTAGGAAGAGGAGAACCATTTGTGAAGGCCCAGAGGTATGCAAGAATGTATAAGTTGGGGAAATGCTTTCTCTTTTTTTTTGAGACAGAGTCTCACTCTGTCGCCCAGGCTGGAGTGCAGTGGCCAGATCTCAGCTCACTGCAAGCTCTGCCTCCTGGGTTCACGCCATTCTCCTGCCTCAGCCTCCCGAGTAGCCGGGACTACAGGTGCCCGCCACCTTGCCCAGCTAGTTTTTTGTAGTTTTTAGTAGAGACAGGGTTTCACCGTGTTAGCCAGGATGGTCTTGATCTCCTGACCTCGTGATCCGCCCATCTCGGCCTCCCAAAGTGCTGGGATTACAGGCTTGAGTCACCGCGCCCAGCCGGGGAAATGCTTTCTTTATGTCTGGAGTAGTGTGAGTAGGGATGGGGGCATCCATCATGAAAGGCCTTGCATGTCTTTCTAAGGAATGTGAAAATTTATCCTAAAGGCGATGGGAGCCACCGAAGGGTTTTCGGCAAGAGCTGACCTGCTCAGATTTGTGTTCTGAAACGACCACTCTCGCCCTAGTTGTGGACGTGGTCTGGAGGAACACTTCAGACTAGAGATGGTGAGGCCTGAACCAAGACAATAGCGATGGAGAAAGAGGTGGATTGATTTGAGAAATGTTGAGGAAGTAGTCTCAAAAGGCGTTGAAGGACTGGACATGGAGGATGAAGGAAAGGGAGATGTCGAGAGCAGTGTCTGGGTTTCCACTTGAAGCTCAGGCCGGGGAGGGAGTGTGAGGGAGCAGGTTGCCTGTCCACCTGTTGCTTCCTCAGCTTTGCTTTCTGGATTTGGGAGAAAGCTTAGATTGGCCCTCATTAGCAGGACCTCAGGCTTTCAAGGGGGCCTTGGAGGGGCTTCCTAGCCATGCCACAGGTTGGCCTCCCTTGGTTGTCTCAAGACACACCAAGCTAGAGAGCAGGCAAAGTCACCTTTTGCTGCTGCCCTGGGACCTACTGAGCTGGGACCTGCTCCTCTCCCACCCCCTGCCCTTTCCCATATGGACAGGGGATGTGTTTTAACTTGCTTCATTGCAGGAGCAAATGAGGTCCAGCTGAGGGGAGGAAGCCAGCCATGGCGGCAGAGCACAGGCTGTGTGAGCTGGGGCGAGAGCGGGGGCCCTGTCACCCTCAGTTTCCTTCCACTGGCTTTTCAGAAAGCTCTGGTCCCCATAGGCTCAGATTTCATCCCTAGCAATTCTGAAGAACCTGCTATCCAGTAACAGGTCCCATTCCTTGGAGTTCTCTGCCTAGAAACCTGGAATAATTTTCTTTTGTTGCAGAGGAAAATGCTGAGGTTGTTCTTTCATGGTCTAAGAACTTGAGTAGTCATGGCAACGCATGAGGGTGGGGTGGGTGAGTTGGGGGCGTCTTAGCAGCGTTTCGTTTCAAATGCCAGATTAAAGGAAAAGCGTCTTTGGAGTTCGCCTCATTAAGACATAGCTCGGTGCAGGCTTGTTGGATGGTTCTCCAGCTCATCATTTTACACATTACATTTTCCCTACATTTTTTCATCTGATGGGCAGTCTTCTGGGACTTCTTCCTGAGAATTTTGGCTCCGAGACTTCTCCAAGAATTTCAGCTCATTTCTGGCAAGAGCGTTGGTGGGGGTGATTCTTTTGTTCCTATCGGGGACCTTGTCTTATAAGTCCTTTGCTTCCAATGGGACTGCCACTTTAAAAAACCAAAGGTAACATGTTTATTGAGGGTTTGTTCTGTCTACAGAAAGAAAGATGGCGATTGAGCAGCCATTTCCTTTTCACACTACACTTTTGGTCCAGGATCTTTCTCTCAGAGTTTGGCCAGGTCAAGCCCAACGCTGGCTCGGGGCATCTAGGCCATCCTTCTGACTGCCCTTCCGGGGTGCGTCTTGGAGAAAGTAAAGGTGGAAACGTTTAAACCAGACACTGGCCGCAAGTGCTTTCTTCCTCAACTGAATCTTATCCCCTTGCTTGAGCTGACCTGGGGGTCCTCCCTCTTGAGGAGCCAGACTCCCCACTCTGCTCCAGTCCAAACCTCTCCTATACCCGCAAAAGATACTCAACACGTTAGAGTTGCCCAGTTATCAACTAAAGTACTTCCTAAGTCCTCATGTATGCTTTCTAGTTATCTCCTAGATTCTCCTTGTGATGATTGTTCTTATTAATCATAGCCCCCATGTGCTGAACACTTACTAAGAGGCCAGATTTCTATTTATCACCTAATTTCATAGTCACCAACAACCCTGTGAGGCAGGTACTAGCAGCCTTATCTTACAGAGGAGGGAACTGAAGGCCCCCAAAGCTCACTTGTCCAGAACCAAATAGCTGGTAAGAGGTAGAGCTGCGATGGGATGGGGTCTGTCTGGTGACACACAGTGCTCTCTCCACCAGTGACGCAGCCTGCATCCTCAGCCATTTTCACTCCCTCTCACCTGATCGCAGAACACATTCCTGCCCGCACAAGCCCCCGCCTCATTCCAGTCAGAATGTGGTCACTGAACCATCTCCCCAAAGTTCCCCTTTCATTCTTTTTTTTTTTTTTTTTTTTTTTTTTTTTTTTTTTTTTGAGATGGAGTCTCACTCTGTTCCCCCAGGCTGGAGTGCAGTGGCTTGATCTTGGCTCACTGCAACCTCTGCCTCCCAGCTTCAAGCGATCCTCCTGCCTCAGCCTCCCCAGTAGCTGGGAGTACAGGTGCATGCCATCATGCCTGGCTAACTTTTGTATTTTTAGTGGAGATGTGGTTTCACCATGTTGGTCCAGGCTAGTCTCAAACTCCTGACCTCAAGTAATTCACCCGCCTTGGCTTCCCAAAGTGCTGATATTACAGTCGTGAGCCACCGTGTCCAGCCCCAAAGCTCCCCTTTCATTGCTCCTGTGCTAGGCTCTCCTGCTAGGCTCAGTTTTGAGGGTACAGAGACCATGACTTGTTCACGTGGTATCTATAGGGCTGGACCCGTAGAAAGTGCACAAGTCATTACTTACTTACAGAGTCAATGGAAATATGTTTCTTCCACCAGCGCCGCCCCCCTACACCTCCCTTGTTCTTTCTCTTCTCCCTTCCCAGCTACAGCCACAAGCTGTCTCCACCATCAGATGTGGCTTACCTGGTTCCTGAGTCAATTCCATCCAGGTAGGAAGAATCCTATCAGAGAGCATGTGAGTGTGTTTGCAGAGTACATTCCTGTGGAGCCCCCTTAGCTCTGACTGCATCTGCTTCTGCAGGGAGAGAGTATTCCTACTGTGAGAGGTCTGGGATCTGGAGTACAGAGGGTAAGCCTGGGCCCTCACTTACCCCCAGGGTCCCATCCTCACTCACCTCCCTCCTGTATCATCCTAGTCCACAGAGTAGCTTTTCACTAAGCTCTTACTGGATTGGACTCTTCACTACATTATCTCATTTAATCATCACAACAACCCCAAAGGCAGACAGTAGTATCTCCCTTTTATAGGAGAGGAAACTGAGGCTTGAGGGGATTATGTCACTTGTTAAGGACTCACAGGGATCTGGGCTTCTCTGTGGTCGCAGCCTTTGTGATGTTTCCTTCTCACATGGGCTGGGCTTCTGCCATGTTCTACCCATCTAACCTGGGAAGCCCTCCTGATTTCTGGGAACCTGATAATCTCAGGGGCTAATCCTCATGGTTAGAATAGGTACAACTTTGTGAGCATCTATATACACCAGAAGTTTCACAAATGGCCTGATTTAACCTTCATCCCTGTGAAGTAGGTGCTAGGATTCTCTCTATTTTGCAGATAAGGAAACTGAGAAAGGTTAAGTGTTACCATGAGTGTTGTACAACTGCTAAAGTCGGGGAACGGGATTCAGACCAGGCTTGTCCGAGACCGAAGCCCGTGTGCTATACCACTCCTTCTAAGGGTGTCTGACAAGGACTGGACTCTGACAGTTGTCTACTCCCCTTTGGGAACCCTGCTTCTAGCTGGGGTCCAGCCACCCAGAACCAGGTTGCAGCTGCCTTCCTGCTACTGACCTCCCAGTGGCTCCACCCTACCTGCCTGATGGACCAGCCTCCCAGCCCCACCTGAACTGAGCACAATTCTGTGCCCCTCTAGTGCTGTGCTTGACCACACGGCAGCCAGGTCAATTTCTCGGGCCCAGCTTCCTCCACTCCCCAGCCCTGCCCTCTGGTGTCTGTGACGGTCCCATGTGCATGGAGAGGTTCTCATGTGATTCTTTCCACCACCATCCCCCAGCTGGATGGGCCGATACCTGCTTTAATCCCCACATGGCTCTCTAAGGTGGGTTAAGCGAGTGTCAGCACCTCTCCCTGGCTTCTTGGGCTTCATGTAGCTCCCTCGCTTCTATCTACCAGTGGCAGCCTCTTCCCCGTGGCCCTGGCAGCCCCCTTTTGAGACCAGTCTGTATGGTTGAGCCTGGCTGAATGCCTCCTCAGCACTAGAGCTCATGCGTCCTGCGGTCCGCGGCTGCTTGCTGACCTGAATGCCTGCATTCCACCCTGTTCTGCCATCTGATGCCTGCCGGAGTGTCTGCACTGACTCTTGTCCCTTGTCTTCCTCTGACCCCTGAGCAGCACAAGCTCCTAAGCCTCAGCATGTCCCCATAAGCCCCAAGCTCTGCCTCCTGCCCCTTGCCCGGTCTCAGCCCACTTGAGTGGATATTTTCCAGCCTTTTCCCTCAATATCTCTCAATTTGGACTCTGCTCCCCATAGAGCAGAATCAATGACTCACCTAATAATATGTGCTGGGGGTCCATGTGCAAGACATTGTACAGGGCACCGAGACCTCCCAGCTGTCCCCTGACTCTCAGGCCCACCATCTCTCACTCATTGTGGCTGGTTTTTGCTGTTTTCCTTGATTCCTATTAGGGCAGCAGAAGCCCCTCCATGCTGCCCACCTCATGAAAGGCCTTGTAGGTTTTGTTTTGTTTTGTTGTTTGAGACAGTCTTGCTCTGTTGCCCAGGCTGGAGTACAGTGGTGCAATCTTGGCTCACTGCAACCTCCGCCTTCTGGGTTCAAGCGATTCGTGTGCCTCAGCCTCCCAAGTAACGGGGATTACAAGTGCACGCCACCACACCCGGCTAATTTCTGTATTTTTAGTAGAGATGGGGTTTTACCATGTTGGCCAGGCTGGTCTCGAACTCCTGACCTCAGGTGATATGCCCACCTCAGCCTCCCAAAGTGCTGGGATTATAGGCCTGAGCCACTGTGCCTGGCTGGCCTTGTAGGTTTTGAAGCCTACTTGGAGGTCTCTAAGTCAGGGCTTCCCAACGTTCTTTGCACACAAAGGAATGGCTACTGTCTGTGTGACACACTGTAGGAACTGCCGGCAGCCTGAGAAGGGCCAGCTAAGGGGTCCAGACACCCCAGGCTGAGCCCCAAGGGCTAAAGGGATGGGTCAGGTCTCTGCTCACCTGGAACCCATTCTGTTGAGAAGCTCTCCTCTAAGCCTTGACAATAAAGTAGTAATAGCTTCTTTTTATTGAGTGATTAAAATGTGCTGGGTGGTGTGTGAGGCATTCTATCTACATTGTCTCTGTAGCAAAGGGAAGTCATCATCATCCCCATTTTATAGATGAGGACGGAGGTTCAGAGATTCAGCAACTTGCCCGAGGGCGTTACCTCTCTGAACTTCTAATGTGCTTAAAAAGCAACGTCAGTGTCAAGTGATTTGCCCTACAACATTCTTTGTTTCCTCTGTATGTTCTTCTTTTTTTCTGTTTTGGAGATGGAGTCTCTCTCTGTCCCCAAGGCTGGAGAGCAGTGGTGCGATCTCGGCTCACTGCAACCTCTGCCTCCATGGTTCAAACCATTCTCCTGCCTCAGCCTCCCGAGTAGCTGGGATTACAGGTGCCCACCACCACACCCGGCTAATTTTTGTAGTTTTAGTGGAGACGGGGTTTCACCGTGTTGGCCAGGCTGGTCTCAAACTCCTGACCTTGTGATCCATCCGCCTCCGCTTCCCAAAGTGATGGGATTACAGGCGTGAGCCACCGCACCTAGCCTCCTCTGTGTGTTCTCATCTTGCAACCAAACAGGGAGCTCTTCATGTCTAATTAATATTTTCATCCCTACTCTGCGTCACACACTTGGGTGTTCCATGGTTATTCTCCAGGTCTTTCTGAGAAGCCCACGGCTCCGTAGGCCCAGCCCTCACCACTTCTGTCCCAGAGGAGTAAACCCAAATGCCTGCCATGAAGGAGGCCAGACCTTTGATGTAGGGAGGGTGTTTGGGAAGAGGAATGAGCTGCCAGCAGGCTACCTGGTGACTGTGGCCTTATGGGAATCAGGATGTTTCCAAGTCAAAGGCTGCAGGAGTTCCTGTCTCTTTGCTCCTCCTCAGCAAGGGATCTGCACATGCTCATTCCATGGTCATGGCCTCGGGGGATCTTTTCTACTTTGGGTATTGAGAAATCTCACGTATCTCTGTAAAGATGATCCTGTCTTTATGCCCAGCTCCTTATGGCAATTCTCGAGAGAGGGAGAGGGTCAGGGAATTGAGAATGGGGTGCCGTTGCCACACTCCTGCCTCCATTCTGTTGTGTATAATACAGAGTAGTAGTGTCATGTGACACTAGAAATTGCTGAGCTGGTCCAATCTCTCCATTTATAGATGGTGAAGCCAAGGCCTGAAAACCTTTCCTGCAAGGTCGCAGAAGAAGAGGCAGAAGCAGGACCAGAACCCAGCTCCCCTGACTCCCCATCCAGTGCTCTTCTCATAGATTACGTTGCTTCAGCATCCCCCGGCTGTTGCTCCATTCAGGGGTTATAGGAGTCACGGACTTTTTTGGTTGCTTCTTGGTTGGAGGCTGTTGCCCCTCACCAGTGAGGGGTGGGTATTGGTGGGCAAGGTCACTAAGCAGGTCAAAACTTCAGCTGTCCCCACATGGCCTTGTTGGCCCCTGCAACACGGGACAAGTTGGCAGGCCGGTTGTTTGTGCTCACCAGTGCCACGCTCCCTATATTCCCCTTGTCTGGAAATGTGGCAGGAGGGAGTTGCCTCTATTTTGAAGACTGCAGTTGCTATGGACCCATCAGGGGCACAGACTTTCTAGCAAGTAGATCTCTGGGTCTGGCTCTTCCTCAGCCTGGCAGGACCAGTAGGGTTAACTGCGAACTGCTCTCCTCCCCATCTTCGCAATTTCTTCCAGAGGGAAGGAGCGAGCACTCTGCCATCTACATATTTTCAGCTGAGTTATATTTTGCATAAAGTAAACTTAGCAAACAGAGAACACAGTGAGAATATATTTGGCTTTGAAGCGTCAGTGCTCTGACAGGCATTTCCTATTAGCTATCTCAGAGCCGACCAGCCCGGCTGGGTTTTGCTTAAGTGGCATAATTCTCCTGCAGTGGAGACAGCTCATTCATTAGTCATTCCAAAAGCCAGATACAAAATACCCTTCTCTAAGCCAACTCCACCAACCAGCTCCCCAGCCCGGGTGGAACAATGAAACTATGAGGCTTACCAGCCTGGCAAAGGTCAGCCCAAGAGCCACCTGTCTGCTGGGCTTTGGAAGATAGCTTTGGCTGCAGCCTTTCATTTCCCTTAGGAACAGGAAGGACACGTCTTCCTCCTGTTGGCAGAGGCCTTAGGATCCTTACTGGGGGTGGGTTCCTTCCCATTTCACTACAGCGTCACTTGCAACAGCGCAAAGCCCTGATTTAACACACTCTGTTTTGTGTTTTTTTAGCCGGAAGCTAAAGGTACCAGTTCTTAGAAGAAGCTTAGGAATGTGCCCCTTCCTGCTCGGGTCTCTCGACTGAACTCAACCCTTCCTTGACTGATGGACATGCATGTTATCTTTTGTAATCTCTGCCCGGTGAGGGCTGATATTCCCATTTTACAGATGAGGATATTGGAGCTCAGAGAAGTGAAATGGTTGCTGAAGGTCACAGCCCAGCTTCAAGCCTGTTGGGCTCCAAAAGGCGTCTTCTGTTCTCTCTGTCAGGAAGTCTCTTTTGGATGATTAACTGAGATTGAAAATGAAAATATACATGAAAGAAAGGTCCTTTTTTCAACTTGACAAGAAGAATGCCACTGTATTGCAGGCACCCAGACCAGGGTGGGCTGGAAAGCCAGCCAGGGAGAAAGCAGGGGAAAGAAAGCATGTTCTAACAGGAAGGTTAAAGCACCCTGGGATGTGAGTTGGGGTAGGGTGGAGAGGGTAGTTCTCGTGGGGGCAGAGCTTGGTTTGGGGTAGGCCAGGGGCTGGGACCAGAAGAGGGACAGGGAAGGGTTTTTTGTGGGTCCAAGGCCCAGCTCCACTGAATGGGCCATCTGACAGCGCCTGACCAAGCAGAATGCCAGGGTATAAAGACCCCACTAATACCCAGTCAATGAGGGGAATGCCAGAGGAGCGCCCAGAATGTTCTTGTGCAGAGGCAAAGAGCAGGAGTTTGTGACCACAGCTGGCAGTCAGTGTCAGCCTCACTGGAGGACTCTTAGCATTCCAGGTGGACAAACATATTCACAGGTGCCTAGACAAATGAGGTCTGGGGGAGAGAGACAGGCTACATCAGAGGTAGAATATGTATTTACATAAGCTAGGAATGAGAGTCTCAGAATCCTTCCAAAGCAGATGTCTGCTTAAACCTCTTGAGCGGTGCCCTCCTTAGCCTAGAAGGAAGGCCTTGCTCAGGTAGTCTCAACCTGCCTCTGTGGTGTGATTTAACACCTTCCCCTTCATGCCACCACACTCTGTCTCAAAATATTTGTTGTTCTCAAACACACAGAACACTTTCACTCCACCAGCTCTTCCACATGTGATTTTCTTTGCATGTACTTCATCTTTCTCATCTGCAGCCCCACCTGGCAAACTCCTACTCACCCTTCAAAACCCTGCCTAAATGTCACTGAATCTGGAAGCCTTCTTCATCTTCCCAGTACACATTTGTCTGTATTCCTGATCCTTTATCTATAACTCTGGTAAATCATTGATCCTAGTGCACTGTCAAGAAACTTGTCCTATTTTATCTGTGGATTCCTGGAGCCCAATCAAGATCCTCACATGTAGAAAGTACTAGATCAATGGATAAAGCAAGCACAGCCTGATTGGCTGTGAATTTGAGAGCATGCGGCACAGAATGATTGCACCTCAGACCTGGAAGAAAATGTAGAGTTGTAAACCCAACATTCGAACGCCTCATCTCCATTTGCAGCCTGAGGTAATATACATAAACCACCTAATCTAGTAACTGGCAGGTATTAGTCAGTGAATGGTAGCTGATATTTTTGTTTTTGTTGTCATATCTTAGGGAATCAAAATAGACGTAGAAGAATTTGCAGAAAGAACAACAAATCTGCAGCTGGGGCTGTGGCTCTGCCTCTAAGACTCTCCCTTTATGACTTTGAACAAGTCATTTCACCCTCTTGAGACCTTGATTTCCTCATCGACAGTTTGGGATACAACTAGGTGTCCTGTAATTGGTGCCTTTCAGCCCTAATCAAAACAAAAACAAGACCCAAGCAAACATCATCCCTGACAGGTCGGAGGGAATCCAGCTCAGGTCTTCCCGGTGTCATCTCTGATCAGAAACCTGGGAACCAACCCTGACCTTAATGGCCCTTCTAGGGATGTGCTCTTTCCCTGGGCAGAGCCAATCCCCAGGGAGGCAGAAACTCCTACTTGCCAAACTCCTGGCCAGTCACACCCGCTTTGCCATCCTGGAGAAGGAGGGAGTTAGCCTGTCGTGGAGCTTGTGGCAAAATCCCTCTTCCTCCCCCAAACACAGCTATGATTAGCTGTGTCCTCACCACGAAACTGCAGGGGTGTGTGCGGGTGAGTCATAGTTGTTCAAATCACATTTATAGAGAGCTCGCATGGCAGGGGGCTTGGTGGCTGTCAGAGGCACCCCAGTTCCCTTTCTCTATCCCCAACAATTGCTGAGATTTTAGGACCCAGGCATTTGGGTTACAGAGTGTCAGAATCATCTGCTGATGATTCTTATGCCAGGCCCCAGCCACCCAGAGCAGCTCCCCTGCAGGAGGAGAGGGGCTTGATCCTCATCCCATTGCCCACCCCGTCCCACCTGGGACAGCTATCCCAGGGTTAGACCCAGGCCGGAACTGTCACTGTCTCTCACCGCCCTCTCCCTGGGGCCTACCATCCCCAGGACCACTCCGAAGGAATCAGGTAGTCTCTCCAGGTGTGAACCCCACAACCTCCAGGGGCCCCAGCTCCTGCCACTCCATGCCCTAGGCTCACTCGTAGCTGTTGGCACAGGTGTCCCAGCCTCTCTGAGCTGTGCGCTCTGTCTCCAATGCCCCCTCCCACTCCCTTTTCACCTAGCCATGGGGACCCTGAGAGCTCCCATCAGGAGCTGAGAAAGAAGCAAAGGCCTCTTTGGTGGAGGAATCCTGGCAGGCCGGCAAGTCCCAACAGGCCGATGTTGGGCTGCTGCAGGCAGACCGTGAGTCACCTGGGTCCCCGCTGCTTACAGGACACAGCCAGAATAATGACAATAATAATAGAGAGCCAGGGTGCTGTTATTAACGCCCACCTTTCCTCCCAGGACCCTGTCTCCTTTATCCATCTGACAGCCCTCGGGGCAGGGAGGGGCCGAGGGCCCAAGAGATTTTGTTGCCCTGTCTTAAATGGGGGGAAACGGAGGCTAAAGTTGTTTCCCACTGAACTGCTAGTCCTGAGAAGAGGACTCTGCCTCCTAATGTCCCTGGTGCCAGGAAAGTTCCGCAGCTCCACAGTTAGTGGTCTCCTTACTGGCAGAGCTCTAGGCTTAGGGATGAAAGAACCTACGTTTCTGGATTTCTCACACTCTGTCCTCTAACCCTTACTTACGACAACAGCTCTAGGGACTAGTTATGATTATTATCCTCATTTGATGGATGAGAAACGTGAAGTTCAGAGAGGCTAGGTAAATTCCCAAGGTCATGCGGCAAAGGAGAAGCAGACCCAAGGTTTGAAGCCAGGTTGGTTTGACTGTGCTCTCTCACTCAGGGTCCTGTAATCCGGGATCTAGAGTTTCCAAGTCTGACTTCCTAGGCCTTTTGGGCCTGTTCTTCCTCCATTGCCTTCCCCACCTGGGCTCACTCTATCTCAAGATTAGGGTTCCTCCCAGGGCCACCTGAAGGCCAGCTTTCATTTTCATCTTGAGCAGCCGTGGAAAAGTAAGGACTCAACCACTTTAATTTTGGGGTCTTAGTAATTATCTGACACTCACCACCCACTCAACTCTACCCACTAGTTATTAAAATAATAACAATAATAATTTAGAGAAGCGATGGCAATGATCACAGCGTTCACAGAATCCGGGACTGGGCGGAGATAGATATAGCCTCACACTTCCTTTCTATATCAGAATGGTGCTAGATTTGGGAGTAAGGACTGTTGGAGTCTGGTCAGTTTTGGCAAGGATGCCATGTATCATATGACTGAGTGAGCCCCTAAATGCCTCTGTGCCTTCATTTCCCCCTCTGTAAAATGTGGGTAAAAGTCTTGCAAGATGATGTGCTTTCAGCTTCTTGAAAGAAAGTCATGATAAGACAACCTTTTCTTTTTCACCACCCTATAGTCGCTATTTACAATGACCCAAGAGTCTGATGCCTAAATGATACATTATCTTCATGCTCCAGTCTCCCACTGTCTGACTGCCCAGCTCTTCTTTGACGAGAGGTCTCACCGATTGCGGCCCTTGGCCTTGGGAAGGGTGATGGACTGGGCTGGAGGCCTGGGCTGAGCTCTTGGGTGCAGGGGGAGCCTCAGCTTTTCTAGCCCTCATCCTCAACAGCTGCCTCTGCCAAGGCCTTGGAGCTAGAAAAAGCAAGACCAGTGCCTGAGTGCAATAAAGGCTTTTATTAGTCCTTTTATTAATGATGGTTGGTATTTGTTGAGAAGCTGGGACAATAGTTATTCCAGTAAGAGGATATTAAGCTCCCTCGAACAGGCCCTATATATCTAACAGGCTCCGGCCCCCAGCCTCCCCTGACGCAGCTTTGTTACACTGCAGCACACCCCTGGCCTCCTAGCAACTCCAAGAAGAGAGAGGAGGGATGGGGGAGGTAGGGATAATCTGGTGTCATTAAACACACAGGCCTTTGTGGAGGTTACTGTACACCAACAGCAGGAAGCTTTTTCTTCCTTCTGAGCGCATAGGGAGCCTATGTGATTTTGCTTTTTTTTTTTTTTTTCTGCTACCCCTGGGCTCTTGGTTATTTTACCTCCAGAGCTGCTGGTGATAAGTTGGTAAAGGAGGACCTCCTTAAACCATTTGTTAAACCATTTGAGACTGTTCCTATTACTTGTTTAAGCTATTTTACATGATTTTTAATGTAATAAACACATTTATAATACTATGTGGTAGCAATGTTCCGAGTGCTCTTCAAATACTAATTTATTTAATCCTCATAACATCTCAATGAAGTAGGCACTATAATTATCCTTATTTTATAAATGAGGAAATGAGGCCCAGAGAGGTTAAGTGACTTGCCCAAGGTCACACAGCTGATAAGTAACAGAGTTAAGGTGTAAACCCATGCAGTTGTCTCTAGAGTCAATGCTTTTATCTGACATTTAAAAACTGAATCTGAAAAGAACTGGGAAATATTGCCTAAATTCTCAAGCTTTATTGCTTTACCAAAAGGAATTAGATATTCTCATGTACGGGATGGTACAATAAATTATAATAGAGTTCCCCCAGAATCAGAGCATCTCTGAGATGAAAATGTCCTTGAAGGTCATCAGATCTAATCCTCTGACAAATACAAGAATACTCTCTGCAGCATCCCTGATACGTGATCCTCCAGCTTTTGGCTGAATATCTCTAGTGTCAGGAAGCTCATTACCTAATCCAGCAGAACATCCCAACTTTGGGCAGTTCTCACTGTTAGAAAAGAAAGCTCTTGGCCAGGCGTGGTGGCTTAAGCCTGTAATCCCAGCACTTTGGGAGGCCGAGGTGGGCTGATCACAAGGTCAAGAGATCGAGACCGTCCTGGCCAACATGGTGAAACCCTGTCTCTACTAAAAATAAAAAATTAGCTGGACATGGTGGTGTGCTGTCTATAGTCCCAGCTACTCGGGAGGCTGAGGCAGAAGAATTGCTTGAACCTGGGAGGCAGAGGTTGCAGTGAGCCAAGATCACGCCACTGGACTCCAGCCTGGCGACAGAGCGAGACTCTGTCAAAAAAAGAAAGAAAGAAAGCTCTTTTCTTTCTCCAACTGGACTGACATTTAGCTCCCTTTAACTTAAATGGACCAACTTTGTCTTCTAGAGTTGGGTGGGTGGCAGGGCAGGGGAAGCCTCATCCCTTTTGCATAGGGCAGTCCATAAAGTGCTGAAAAACAGTGTTTTGTTTTTTGTTTTTTTTTCAGATGGAGTCTTGCTTTGTCACCCAAGCTGGGGTACAGTGGTGTGATCTTGACTTACTGTAACCTCTGCCTCCCGGGTCCAAGCGTTTCTCCTGCCTCAGCGTCCCAAGTAGCTGGGATTACAGGTGCTCACCACCACGTCTGGCTAATTTTTGTATTTTTAGTAGAGACGGAGTTTCACCACGTTGGCCAGACTGGTCTTGAACTCCTGACCTCAAGTGGTCCACCTGCCTTGGCCTCCCAGAATGTTGGGATTATAGGCATGAGCCACCATGCCTGGCCTGAAAAATAGCTTTCATGTCCCCCTTAAATCTTTATTTCTCTTTTGGCTTAAACTTCCTTAGTTCTTTCATGGCCATGGTCTTCATTTGTTTTTTTAATTTCCAGATTCTCAGATTCTCCATCTCCCTGTTTCCACCTCTCTCTGAAGTACTAGAGCTTATCAGTGTTCATTTTAAAGTGATGTAGGGGCTGGGCGCTGTGGCTCACACCTGCAATCCTAACACTTTGGGAGGCCGAGGCGTGCAGATTGCCTGAGTTCAGGAGTTCGAGAACAGCCTGGGCAACATGGTGAAACTCCGTTTCTAATAAAATACAAAAAATTAGCCGGGCGCGGTGGCGGGCGCCTGTAGTCCCAGCTACTCAGGAGGCTGAGGCAGAAGAATTGCTTGAACCCGGGAGGCAGAGGTTGCAGTGAGCTGACATCACGCCACTGCACTCCACCCTGGGCGACAGAGCCAGACTCCATCTCCAAATAAATAAATAAAGCGATGTAGGAATGACACACAGCACATCAGGTGTGCTCCTGCAATGCTGAGCACGGGATCATCACCTCCCTTATCTCCTTCATTCATATTCTACATTTCCAATGATGCAGCCTAAACTCGCCTTAGGTTTTTTGACTCTTGACTCACAATGAGTTTGTAGCCAACGTGTAGCACTTTTAGCCTCATTTTCCAAATTCTGAATTTGTACAGCCATGCTGGGGTTTTTTGTTTGTTTTTTAAGCCCAAGGGCGGGACTTCACATTTACTGCTGACAAATTTCATCTTGTTAAATTCAGTTCCTTGTTCTAACCTATCAAGGCTGACATGGAACCTTACTCTGTTACCCTATTTCGTGATTTCTTACTTGATTTTGTATCATCTGAAATGTTGATAAATATGCCACCTGTGTTCCTATTCAGGTAGTCACTACTTGTTTTTAAAGCTGGATAGGGAAATTTTCCAAGGTTGGGTTTATGGAGGAAGATGAGGCGAAGCGAGAGTGACTCCGAAGGAAAGATTTCTGTTTGGATGGATCTGAGTGACAAGCGCTGTGCACCTCTGGGGGTGTGAGTGGCTGGGTAACCAGGTAAAGACTCCCACGGCATCAGGCCTGCGTCAGAGCCTGTGACCCATGACAAGGCCGGAAGGCAAATACTGATAGCGCCCAGTTCGTAGAGCTGATTGTTTCCTATACCCTCTGCTGACAAGGGCTGGGGGTGTGAAATAGAGGATATCATAAAATAGAAGTAAGGCCCATTGTGAGGCGACAAACAGGACTCTCAGATCAGAAAAGCCAGGTGCTTGCTGTCAGCATCAAGACCTCCAGAAGTAAAAAAGAAGACATTCTTGGAGCAAAAGTAGAGCGGACAAAAAAAGTGCTTTAGCACGCTGCTTGGAGCTTGAACACATTTTTCTCCACTTAAACAACCCTTCTGTCGTTCCTTAGAGGTCTTACCTGAAAGTCAAAGAATCAGGCTGAGGCCACATCATTGGGGTTGACAGCAAGGGTTCTCAGTTTATCCCCAAGGGTACTGGAAATGAATTGAATGTCGCAATCTTGCTACCCGCTGGCCCTGCGAGGAACTCAGCCCACTCACCGCGAGCACCCAGGGAGTATATATTTAGCTGTCTTTCTAATACTCACCCAAATTGTTCTCCTCCTTGTCCACTGCAACCCAGTCTTTTATTTTCTAGTTCCCACCCCTTCTTCATGCCACCTTCCCATTCCACCCCAAGGCCGGCAGTCTGGAATGCTTTGGTGTCCCAGGCCTGTGAATCAGGTGCAGCTGCAGGGACCAAGATAGGTTTCGGTGCCTGGGGAGAAGGGCAGTTCTTGATGGCTGAGACTAATGTGAGTTCCAAGATAGTCATGAAGTAGAGACAGAACCAGTGCCCAAGTCTAGGTAGGACAAGCCAGGAAGGATGTACTGGAGACAGCCTGGGGCCAAAAGGGAGCCCAAATCTGGGGCAGAACAGAGCCATGGACACTGAACTGATGAGCAGGCAGTGTCTTGTGCTCAACTCTTATGGCCACAGGCAGGGCATGCATCTAGGGTATAACTGCCAGGCCAGGGGAGAATGCCCTCAGCTCTATGACTCCCTGGCTCCACACTCTAGCCTTGATACCACTTCAGATTCTCCTACTCCAGTAATGCACTGGAACCTGCTTTGCCGATTTGCTGAACTTGGTGCACACGCCTACTCTCAACTCAGTAGGCTCTTCCCTTCCCTCAAAGGGCCTGTGATCATGGTAAGAGATGCTCCTGCCACCTACCTTAGCCCATTGGTGCCCCACTAAGGGGACCACCTCACCCGGCCTCCCTGCTTGGCTGGGGCAAGGGCTGCTGGACACTTAAGTTAGCATCAGGCACTGTGCCCAATGAGACCTGAGCTCAGACAAACAGAAGGAGGCCAGCCTCCAAAGGATGGAAACCACTTATCTGCACAGAGCCAACATTTCCATTAATTTAGCACACTGAGACCCTTGTTCAGTGAAGTCTTTAAAAAGAAGATGAGGCTGGGCGCGGTGGCTCATGCCTGTAATCCCAGCACTTTGGGAAGCTGAGGTGGGCAGATCACCTGAGGTTAGGAGTTCAAGACCAGCCTGGCCAACATGGTGAAACCCCGCCTCTACTAAAAATATAAAAATTAGCCTGGCACGGTGGTACATGCTTGTAATCCCAGTTACTCTAGAGGCTGAGGCAGGAGAATGGCTTGAACCCAGGAGGCAGAGGTTGCAGTGAGCTGAGATTGCACCACTGCACTCCAGCCTAGGTGGTAGAGTGAGACTCGGTCTCAAAAAAAAAAAAAAAAAAAAGAGAAAGTAAATGGGATCTGTTTTTTGGCTGTGTACATTAAGGAAGTACACAAGCAAACTTCTAAGGTTTGTCTCATAGAATATTTCACTTTACAGTTTATCTTCAGGTCAGGTCACACCAATCCAGTCTCTGGCAGAGCACTGGTGTTAAAAGGACATAGGCCTTATTTTAAATTATTATTATTTTCTATTATTAAGCAAATTCTTATTTAATAATAGAACCAACTAAGTGGTCTGATTCTTTCAGGCCTAGACTTGTGGGCCTGCATTAATTTGCATGGTTGAGTTATTCATGCTGTATTACAATCTAGTCTATCAATTTCTTTCTTTCTTTTTTTTTTTTTTTCAAGACAGAGTTTTGCTCTTGTTGCCCAGGCTGGAGTGCAATGGCACGATCTCAGCTCACTGCAACCTCTGCCTCCCAGGTTCAAGTGATTCTTCTGCCTCAGCCTCCCAAGTAGCTGGGACTACAGGCGCATGCCACCATGCTCAGCTAATTTTGTATTTTTAGTAGAGATGGGGTTTCACCATGTTGGCCAGGCTGGTCTCGAACTCCTGATCTCAGGTGATCCATCCACCTTAGCCTCCCAAAGTGCTGGGATTAAAAGCGTGAGCCACCATGGCTGACCTAGTCTATCAATTTCCTACACATTTTCCCCTCCAGATTATCATTAATACAGAGTGAATTAAAACTCTCAACCCGGGGGTGGGGAAAGGGAGTTAAATAGGATTTGAGAACTGAAGGATGATCTCTCTGCATCTTGCCCCAGTGTCCTGGATCCCCAGAATAGAAGAAAGCAGACATTGCTGCTCACCACTCACTGCTCTCAACTCAAGAAGGAGAGGGAAATGGGAAGATAGCACAGATAAACACACCAACTCCACCCAAATGACTCAAATGAAGGCGCGTCTCAGAGTCTTGTGTTTTTCTGAAACTCAGGGCCTGAAGAAGGAGGAGTGCTGTCCAGCTGCCTGTGCTCGAATGGGAGCTTCATAAATCTCCAGAAAGCCCCTGACCCCTTCTCTTTTCACTCTGGCTCTATTTCCTTCTTTGCTGAGGTCCCCATTTGTCAGAGCAGAGGGGAATTACATCAGTCAGTTTTGAATCAGACAAAACAGAACTAAGTGGACTGCCTTCTTTGGAAAGGAAGAAATAGTGATGGGAATTTTTTCATTTTTTAAAACCAAAACGAAACTTACTCGACTTATTAGGCAGCACAAAGTAAGCTAGAGAAAGGTAGTCAGGATTGTAAAGTACATGAAGCGGGCAGCAATGTGAACACTGGATGGAAAGGGGGCTGGGTAGGAAAGCAAGGGTTGGGACTCAGCCTCATGGTTCTCCCTCTCCCCCTGCAGGTGAGAAGAGACACGCTGAGAGTCAGCAACACCAGCTTAGGGATGTGCAGGTGTGAAAGTGTGTGGCTGTTGGGGTGCACGTGCACACGCTGATGCACATAGTAGGTACTGTGTGAGCAAAATTGGCTTCAACAGAAAGGAGTCCAGGATAAGAAAGAAAAGGTGGATGAAGTAGGACCAGAAAATACTCTGGGGACAGGAGTCATGGTTCATGTCTGTAGTCCCAGCACTTTGGGAGGCTGAGGTGGGAGGATGACTTGAGCCCAGGAGTTTAAGACCAGCTTGGGCAACAAAATGAGATCCCTATCTCTACAAAAAATAAAAAAAAATTAGCCAGACATGGTAGCATGTGCCTGTGGTCCCTGCTATTTGGGAGACTGAGGCAGGAGGATTGCTTGAATCCAGGAGATTGAGGCTGCAGTGAGCTGTGTGATCACACCACTACACTCTAGCCTGGGCATCACAGAGAAACCTTGTCTCAAAACAAAAATAAAAATAAAAAAAATAAAGGGAAGAGAAAGGAATAAAGAAAAAGAAAGAGAGAAAGAAAAAATAAGGAGGAAAGAGAGGGAGAGAAAGAAAGAAGGAGGAGGGAAGGAAGGAAAAAGAAGGAAAGAAAGAGAGAAAGAAAGAAAGAAAGAAGGAAAGAAAGAGAGAAAGAAGGAAAGAAAGAGAGAAAGAAAGAAAGAAAGAAAGAAAGAAAGAAAGAAAAGAAAGAAAGAAGAAAAGAAAAGAAAAGGAAGAGAAAGAAAGAGAAAATATTCTGGACAATAATAATGATAATGATAATAACCATGAAGGAAAATAATTGATGAAAGAACATATGCTGCATCCATTCATTCTCTATATAGCATGTTCTAGAAGCTGAGGAAATGGCAGGAAATAGTGTCTGCCTTCATGGAGTTTATGTTCAGGTGTAATCTATGTCAGGCATGTTACACACATTATTGCATTTATGGACCATATGAGGTGATTTCTATTATCCCCATCCTCTAAATGGTGAAACTGAGGCACAAAGAAGGTTCAATAACTTGGTTGAGTCTCACAGACACAACTGAGTAGTGGAGCCAAGATTTGACCCAGGTGTGCCGGACCCCAGAGCCCTTGCCTTTGACCTCCTAGCGGGATGCATCACCCCTAGCTGGCAGGAGCACACGGATGGTGCCTGTTCGGGTGTTCAAAGGCACAGCCATTCTAACAAGATCCCAGAGGGTGTCCTAGAGCAGGGGGCATGTCTCCAAGGACAAAGACGCCCCACTTTTTCTGTGATCCAAGCATGTGGGCCAACTCCTGTAGCAGAGGGGTTCTGTATCTCTCTTTTTCTTTCTCTCATTCTTCTCTCTGTGTTTTTTCATGTCCTGAGCTAAAGCCCCACTGGTCCTGCCTTAGTTAGTTATTAGAACTCGTTAGACAGATCATTTTCCCTCCTGGAACCTTGGTCTATCAATCTGTTAAAAAGCGGGATTGGATTAGTCGGTGTCTGAAATCCCTTCTAGCTCTAGAAGGGATGATGATTATTATTATTATATACTCTATTATTATGGGGAAAATTCAGTTTTTGTATTTCCTCCCCTCCCCTGACCAGGTGCCTCTTCTGGAGAGAATTCTAAGCTCAGTGGATATTCCAAAAGAGATGAATGCCCAGGCGAGCCGTTCCCACACTGGTTCCAAGGATTCCCTTGCAAAGATCCTCTGATTTTCTATGAGACCTTTCCTTTTGGGAAACAGAGTCCTTGAGAGCCTGCAGCTCCGGAGAGAAGCAAGCCTGGGCTTGGCCTCTGGATGCAGAGGAGGGGCTGAAGTTGGGGGAGAGGCTGCTGGCGGTCAGGATGGAGCTAGTTCAGGTGGTTGCCTGTCCTCTTGGAGGTACAGAGCTGGGGTAGTCCCAGAATAGTTCTAGAAAAAGTGAGCCTAGGAGAAGTGGAAGGCAGTTGGGGCCAATCTGAGGCCCCAAACTCAGCACCCAGGAAAGCAGGTACAGTTCAGGCCCATGGAGGGTGGGCAGGGGGGATTCTGGGAGGATCCAGCTAAAACATCTGAGAGAGAAGGGATGTATTACCAAATGGTAACATGCTATTCAGCAAGGTGGGACGGGTCCCAGCTTTTCACCTTAACCCTGGCTCACTTTGTATTGCCTCGTGGCCCTCCTGGCCTGTCAATCGCGCTAATGTGAGCTTTGTCAACTGGGAAGGTGACCCAGCCGTGTGATCCAGGCCAGCCCCGTGGCTAAATGCAGCTAGGGTCCCTGATAAGCTTAGGCAACTTATTAAGTTACACAGGAAAAGTCGAGATGGAATATTAATTCTGCACACCTCTTCTCTCTGCCCGGGGAACCTGCCTTCCTGGGTTTCAGTTTTCAAAGGCTGAAATAGATATGGCGATTTCATGCTTAATTAAAGGAGAAGGGTGCTCACTTCGAGTCTTTTCAAAACCATTTTGATTCTGAGCTCAGTGGAGCCAGTGGAGACCCAGTCACCATCTGGCATGAAAGGTGTTAACTCGGAGTCTTTGGTCAACTCTAGACATCAGATCCAGAAACAAAGAGAATGAATTTCGGAGTCCCCCTCAGATGCCCCTCCTCTCCAGCCTGTAAGTTGAGAGCCTCTGTATTGACTTGCTAGGTATTAAAAAGTGAGGTCTGAGAGGTCACCTGCAATGCAGCACACCAGGTGCCAGAGCTCACCCAACAGGCCAGGATTATCTTATCAGCTAGGCTGATAAAACTCATGAAAGTCTGGCCATAAGGAACAAATATTTATAAGCCCAACACTTTTCGGTCCATAGCAGATTAGGCACAGAGTGTGAGCAAGAGCAGAGGGGGCTGCTTCCTGATCAGAAACTCCCTGGGTCCGTCCTGTCTCATTAAGGAGAATGCATGTTTGAAAGCTGAACTGTTTAGGGACACTGTTCTGTCACATGACCTCATGCCAGCCTGATGAGGAGGGAGCTATCTTCACCTGCATTTTACAGTTGAGGACGCTGAGGTTAAGGGAGGTTAAGTGACTTGCCCATTCGCTCAGCTAGGAAGTGGGACTTGAACACAAGTCTTCTGACTCCAGGCCTGTGTGCTTTCTACAGGCCAGTGGTGGCCTGGACTGGATCTCACTTGACTGTCCTGTAAGTCAGCAGCTCCCCAGAAGGCCCCTTCATTGCCCCAGTCCGAGGGTCACAGGTCCCGCTCTCTGGGCAGAGGAGGCAGGAGAGTATCTCATGAAGAGATAAAAAGAGTGACTCTCTCGGCTGGGCACTATGGCTCATGTCTGTAATGCCAGCACTTTGGGAGGCCGAGGCGAGTGGATCCCCTGAGGTCAGGAGTTGGAGACCAGCCTGGCCAACATTGGTGAAACCGTGTCTCTACTAAAAATACAAAAATTAGCCAGGTGTGGTGGTGAGCACCTGTAGTCCCAGCTACCCTGGAGGCTGAGGCAGGAGAATGGCTTGAGCCCAGGAGGCGGAGGTTGCAGTGAGTCAAGATGGTGCCATTACACTCCAGCCTGGGAGACAGAGCAAGACTCTGTCTAAAAAAAAAAAAAAACAAGAGTGACCTCTCCAGGGATGGCTGAGGAAAGCTGTAAGATAGCTCTGCCCCCAGTGACATGCAAACCTGGAGTCTATTCTTGGGGTTTGCAGTTGATTCCTTTGGGCCTCCAATTCTTTCCTCTGTATTTATTCTCCCTGGGAGAGGAGATTAAATGCAAATGTATTTGGATGAATGGCCTGTGGTGCCTAGGAGGCGTCACTGATTGGCTTTCCTCTTGTGCTAATTGTGGAGAGGGGCTGGGTGGAACCTGGAGGAAACCCCCTCCCTCGGGGGCCTGGGTTTTCTCCTCTGCCAAAGGAGAGGTTGAACTAGATGATCTTAGGGGTCCTTTCTGCTCTGACCTCTCAGGCACAATCTCCTGGGACTGGGAGCCCCATAAGCCCTTCTCTTTGAATCCTTAGCAACGGGAATGGAAGTGTTGTGGAGGAAGCAGCTTCTACGCTAAGAGGAGAGGCAATGAGTAGCTGGGTCAGGAAGCAGCCCAGGCGGGGGCTGCCTGGAGGTGAGTGCAAACGTGTTGGAAGGCTGGGCTGCAAGAAGATAAGAGATGAGGCTCGAGAGATAAGCAGAAGCCAGATCCCAAAATGCCTTCTAAGGCTCTGTCAAGGAGCTTGGGCTTTATCCTGAACACTATAGGGAGCCAGAAAGGAGTAAAGGTTAGGAAGTGGTATGATAATGTTTGTGTTTTCGAATGTTTCCTCTGGTGCAAGTGTGGAGACTAGATGGGGAGGGGGGTGGGAGAAGGAGAAGGTGGTGGGAGAAGAAGGTGGTGGGAGGAGAAGATGGTGGGAGAAAGAGAAGGTGGTGGGAGAAGAAGGTGGTGGGAGAAGAAGGTGGGGTGGGAGAGAGAGACTCCAAGTAGGCTTAGTTCTGCTTCCCACTCCCTTCCTCTGACCTAGGCTGGCCTGGTTGTGATACCTACACTTGCAGGGGCAATGACAATGGCTACCATGTATAGACATGTATGTGGTGCGAGGCACACTGTGGGATATGGTACATGCTTTGTCTTGTTTAAGCCCCATAAGAACCCTATGAGGAGGCCGGGCGCAGTGGCTCACACCTGTAATCCCAGCACTTTGGGAGGCCGAGGCAGGTGGGTCACCTGAGGTCAAGAGTGAAGACCAGTCTGGCCAACATGGTGAAATCCCATCTCTACTAAAAATTAAAAAAAAAAACAAGCCAGGCGCGGTGGCTCAAGCCTGTAATCCTAGCACTTTGGGAGGCCGAGACGGGTGGATCACGAGGTCAGGAGATCGAGACCATCCTGGCTAACACGGTGAAACCCCGTGTCTACTAAAAAATACAAAAAAAAACTAGCCGGGCGAGGTGGCGGGCGCCTGTAGTCCCAGCTACTCGGGAGGCTGAGGCAGGAGAATGGCGTAAACCCGGGAGGCAGAGCTTGCAGTGAGCTGAGATCCGGCCACTGTACTCCAGCCTGGGCGACAGAGCGAGACTCCGTCTCAAAAAAAAAATTAAAAAATTAAAAAAAAATTTTAAAAATTAGCCAGGCGTGATGGCAGGAACCTGTAATCCCAGTTACTCGTGAGGCTGAGGTGGGAGAGTCGCTTAAACCCAGAAGGTGGAGGTTACAGTGAGCTAAGATCACACCATTGCACTCCAGCCTGGGCGACAGAGTGAGACTCCGTCTCAAAAAAAAAAAAAAAAAAAACCTGTGAGGTAGAAACTCTTTATCTTCCATATTTTTCAGATGAGAAAACTAGGCTCAGAGAGGCCAGGCATCTTGCCCTGGGCCACACAGCTGGCAAGTGGTAGCACCAGGACAGGTGTGGCTCATTCCAAAGCCCCTGGCTGTGACCACGGGCTGCCCTGCCTCCTGAGATGGCCATCGGCACACACAGTCATCCTACACTCTCCAGTGGCAGGAGGAGGTTCTGTTGGTCGGCTTCCTACAGCAGAGGGGCGTGAGAGCAGTTACAGAACACGTGCCATGTGCTGTAGATCTCCTCAAAACAAGCTGCAGGTTGCATCTGGAGAAGTGTGAGGCCTTTGGGAGTGTTTGGGCTCCCAGGGCAGGCTCATCCTTGCCTGACATGGGAGGAATAGAGCTGCGTCTGGGGCAGGCTCTGGAGCTCGTGACCTGCCCCATCCTCCTCTCATGTGGAGGAAACCTTGGACCTTCATGAGCCATTTCCCAATCCAAGAGAAGCCCAGAAGTCCCACTTTCCAGAGGCTGGAAAACCTAATAGTAGCTCCTTCACACTTTGCCTTTCCCTAAAGGGGAAGCAGGGCCCTGTGTGGGGGCTGGGAAGGGCTGGAGGGCATCCCAAGGTGGTTAGAGTCAGGGCAGTCCTCTCTGAAGGCTGGGCTAGAGAAGGGAAGAGTCTCATCCCTGATCCCCCAAAGTCACTGGAGACACTCAAATGAAGTAGTGAAATTCACCCGCTTCTAGCCAGCAGTAAGGAGCAGGAAGTTTACTTTGCTGAGAGCTAAAGTGTACGCTTCTGATCTGGCACAGCCATAGGCAGCTGGGTAACCTTGGAAAAGTTCCTCCCCCACTTCCTGCACCTCAGTTTCCCCATGGGAGGAGGTGAGTCTTAATGCACCCTTTTCAGGCTGGCAGGCTTCATGGCCCTGGTCAGCCACCGGGGCCCATCCAGTCTCTTAGAGGCACTCTGGAGTGGGGCAGGTAGGTGGAGCAGCTAAGGGCCAGCACCCTGCCCCGCCCCACCCTCCACCTCCAGCCTTGAAAGGACACTAGCTCATCTGGCTTTGCTCTGTCGGTTGGAAGAAAGGGCTGGCTTACACCTGCAGCAGGGCACACTGATTAATTTATTTTGCATCACTTTGCATTACCTGGCTCTAGGGCCTCCAGCTTGACATGCAGATTTATGTAAAAGAGACCCGACATGCAAATGAACCAGGCCTGTGTCTTGTTTCCATCACAGAGAGGGCTGCATCACTGGTTCCTGGCCCAGCTGCTCTTCCCCAGGCCCACAGGTTCTCACAGCTGGTGAGGTGGAGACATGGGGCCGTTCTCCCTGTGCTGCCCCTGCTTGGAGCCCAGGCTAGGGCAAACGTGCACTTGACAGTGAGGCTAGAAAAAACAAGGTTAGAAATGCACCCTCCCCAGCAAAAGCGCCTGGCTGTGTTACTTGATGAGAGAGACACAGAGATGAATAGAGAGAGAGAAACACGCACGACAAGACAGAGAGAGAGGCAGAGTGAAGGGGAGGAGGACAGGATCCAGAGGGGTTCGGGAGATTGGTGTGTCCATAGAATAAGCACAGAAGAGTGGGACAGGGCGATGGACAAGCTCAGAGTCAGAGTGAAAAGCCAATGGAACAGAGACCAGGAGGCAAGGAGATGCAGAAAGAGAGATGGGGACACCATGAGGGGGCTGCTGAGGGAGGGGGTGAGACCCAGAAAGAAACAGATTTCAGAGTTGCTGCGGAGGAATGAGTGAGGATATAGCAACAGCCTGCCTGTGGGGGGAAGTGAGGGAGGAGTTGGTGATGATGACAGCTTGATGCTTGGGAGTGGGGACCAGGAGCCACAGGCGGAAGTGACGGGAGAGGAGTGCAGGGAGACACCCGAGCTGCCCTCTTGGAAGAACTAGCAGTGGCTTGGCTGCCGTCAGCGCCACCGCCTACCTCCTAAACCCTTGATTTATATCCGTCTATCTATATTTATACACACACATATCTATAGACATACGCACATGTATATAAACTACACAGGCATGCATTGGCCAGGAGAAAACATTCTGCAGCCATCAGGCTCTAGAAAGAGAGCTTAGGGGGTTATCTAGGACTGCAGTGTGTCTGTCCTAGAACAGCAAAGACTGGGCTCTACCTCTGCAGGCCCAGAGAAGAGTGCACCCCCTCACCCCTGGCTGGCTCAGCAGCCAGTACCCCTCGGTGCTAGGATGCTGCTTCCACACCTGTCTGAGCCAGGGTCACCACTCTTCCTCTTACGAGACCGAGAGAACCAGCTAGTCCCCTTCATATGCACAATGTGAGCGGGAGAGGAAGCAAACAAGCAAACCAAAAGAGAAAGCAGAAAGCCCTTCTTGCTCCCCAGACTCCTTTGTAGGGAAATTGACTTTCTGGGAGGAGGGAGCCCAGGGCAGGCCCTGGGTGGGTGGTCCTGGAGTGCAGTGGGGAGAGGGCTGGGAAACTTATGTGGCTTTTGGATAATCTCTCCTCTCCCCACCCCCCAAACAGGAGCCCAGGGAGTGGGAGGAGGCACATTTCTTTTTTTTTTTTTTTTTTTTGAGACGGAGTCTCGCTCTTGTCACCCAGGCTGGAGTGCAGTTGCACAATCTTGGCTCACTGCAACCTCCGCCTCTTGGATTCAAGCAATTCTGCTGCCTCAGCCTCCCAAGTAGCTGGGGTTTTAGGCATGCACCACCATGCCCAGCTAATTTTTTGTATTTCTAGTAGAGATGGGGTTTCACCATGTTGGCCAGGCTGGTCTCAAATCCCTGACCTCAGGTGATCCACCCGCCTCGGCCTCCCAAAGTGCTGGGATTACAAGCATGAGCCACCTTGCTCGGCCAGGAGGGACATTTCTTAAAACCGAGGATGGTGGCTCTGAAGGGGCCCTGAGAAACCCCGCAGGCCAACGCCATCCTCCCCCAGAAGGGAACTGAGGCACAGAAAGGCTAGTGTAGAGGTGGGCTGAGGGCCTTTCGCTACGCAGCTCTGCTTTCCTTGGGATGGCCTCCTTGGCGTTAATGACCTCCCCACCCTGTCTCTGATCCCCTGAGCTGCCCACATCAGCGCTGGGCACACTCATAGCTCCTTGGAGACTGGCCGCTGTTTTCCCTCGGAGACAGATGACCTTCATACACATTGTGAAAGTTATAGGCCCAGATTCTTCTGTACACTTTTCACCGACACTCCAGGAAGACCCGGGGCCCACGGTGGGTCATCTTTGCTGTCTCACTTGTGAATACCTGCCAGTGTCCCAGTAGATGAAGCCGACAGAGAGTTCAGGCCCAGTGAGGGTGTGTCCCATGGGCCACGGGATCTCACCTGGCAGAGATCTGCTTTAAGATGTCATCTGGAGCCAAGGTCATCTCCAGAATCTCTCCCCACATGTAGAAGTGAGATGTGTCTCACGTAACTGCCTGAGCCTGACCCAGTCTACTCGTTTCAGCCAGAGGTCATCTGGTGCCACTCTGGCCCACTTGTGGCATGACCTTTGGGTCACTCTGGCCAGCTTCAAGGGTCACCTTTGTGTTAACCTCCAGCACAGTGGTTTTTACCTTCTTGAGGTGAGAGACCCTTTGAGAACAAGATTAAAGCCCCATAATGCTGCCCAGATCCACAATACTTTGCACACAATATCAGGGGATTCATGGACTCCTGGAAGCCCTCAGTCTAGGACAGACCCAAGAGTCCATCTGGCATCTTTAGGCCTTGGGAAGCTGGTGTCCATGTGTGGAGGCCCCAGGACCCTACTCATTTCAGAGGGAAATCATAGCCCTGACAAGGTGGCATTCCAGGACACTTCCCACAGAAGGTCTTCTTTCCCCTTTTCTGCCTCAGAGATTCCTTTCTAAGCAACTATTCCTCCCGTGCTGAAGTCAGATGTCAGCTTCCTCCATCCCCTAGCTACATTTCAGGGTAAGCTCAAATGACATACCATCCAAAACTCATTTCTAGGCTGGGCATGGTGGCTCATGCCTGTAATCCCAGCACTTTGAGAGGCCAAGGCAGGCAGGTCACCTGAGGTCAGGAGTTCGAGACCAGCCTGGCCAACATGGTGAAACCCTGCCTCTATTAAAAATACAAAAATTAGCCAGGTGTGGTGGTGCGCACCTGTAATCCCAGCTACTCGGGAGGCTGAGGCATGGGAATTGCTTGAACCCAGGAGGCAGAGGTTACAGTGAGCCAAAACTGTGCCACTGCACTCCACCCTGGGTGAGAAGAGTGAAACTGTCTCAAAAAAACAAAACAAAACAACAAAAACCCGCCTCGTTTCTAGTTTCCCTTGGACACCCTCTCTCAGCCCCTCCCCAAACCCCCTTCCCACTTAGTCCCTGAACCTGACTCCAGTTTGCTCTGTCTCCTGCCAGGCTCAGCTAAGCACCAGGTCCTGAGCTGGCACCCACAGATGAGCAGAGCAGATGACACTGAGAGCTGGTGAGTCCTGTCCCCTCAGCAGCCAGCACAGACAGTGGATGGCCACATGCTCAGAAAAGGACCTCAGAGGGCACGAGTGATGGAAGGAGCAGAGAAGCCTGGAGAGAGGCTGGGGCATGGGGAGAGCAACCAGGCAGGGGATCCTCTCTGCGGATCCCAGACCCTGTTCTCTGCCTGCCCTGCTTCCCAAGAGCTGCTGATGGAGGAAGTCGTACACTCCAGGTTCTGGGCCTGGCTCGAGATGCTGAGAGGCCTCTGTGAAAGGGAAGAGATGGGAGGGCTGGAATCTCTTGGGGGAGCAGGGCAGGGAGGGGGCATGGGAAGTTCCATGTGGAAGGCCTGGGACTCAGGGTGGGCCAGGGCTCAAAAGAGCGAGAGCAGCCGCCTCAGCAGAGAGGGGTCTAGCCAGCCCAGGGGGTGGCCCAGACGTCCAAACTGCCTTGGATGGAGAAAGCTGTTTAATCTCCCCATGGAAATCAGGAAGTTGGAACCCACACAGCTGATGGCGAGGCCAGAGGAGCGATTTCAGAGGAAAGATTAAAAGAATTAAAGTCAACTCAGAAGGGAGCAGATGAGAGGGAGCTAGGGGAAAGTGGAGAGCTCAGGGGGTGTCTGCAAGGTCCCCGCACCCTGAACCCAACTGAGGGTGCTTCTAGGGGGAGGGGGTGGGGAGCCCTGCTGAGGTGCAGTCCGTGGGTAAGGGTTGACCCTGTCATCCGTGGGGGATTCTATCAGGGTGAGAGGGAATACCACAGGGAGCTGAAGATCTTGAGAGAGGTCTAAGAGGAGATAGAGGCCAGGAACACAGTCTGAGCCCAGATTTCAAGTCCAGGCAGGTCCACTTTTGGAGGGGGGGGTGTGGGGAGCAGCTCTGTGCCGTGGGGCCTGGTCCTCTCAACTCTCCCTCCCCTCCAGGCCTGGAAACTCCAGCCCCAAACCTTCTGGCTAAGCAGGAAACGAGGGCAAGACATGTGTATGGTGGGTGGGTTTTCCTTAGCAGAATGTGTCACTGAGGCCACCTTGGGGCTGAGGGGCAGGAACAGGGGCTATTGTCCCAGGAGACCCCATGTTGAGGGACAAGGACAGCCTTCTGGGCAATGGCTTTGTACTGCTCCAGGTCCAGACCAGAGAGCCAGGGCCAGAGGGTAGCTGGGGCTCAGGCATGGATTCTGGTGGCTCCTCTGCTCTGCTGTGTGCTGTAGCCACACACATGTGCGCACACACACACACACACACACAGGCACACACACCACTCAGCCATGCTTGCTTGCTCTCATATTCTCTCTCACTCTCTCTCTCACACACACACTTAAACATACATTTAAATAACTTGCAGACGTATATTAGCAAAAACATTCCATCTGGGCTGGGATTTCTCTCATTGCTCTGAATTCCTCTGGGTCTTAACTTGAAAAAAAATAGGAAGAGGCAAAGATTTGACTAATGTTGGGTTAAGTTTTTTTTCTTTCTCCTTTCTTTCTTGGTTACCGACTGCCAAGAATTTATGTTTGTAAAAGGAAAAGAATTAACTGTGTTGATTAAGAGGCAAACTCCCTGGAAATGTTCTCTCTTAACCCTTTGGTACCCTCTCAGCAAGAGATAGGAGGGTTCTCTGGCGTGGGGCTTGACATCCCTGGGCTGGAGGCCCAGAACCTTCTGGAGGGCTGCTTCTCTCCCAAGAGAGCTTACAGAGCAGAGGCAAGCTGGGCCCTCTGGCGGGCAAGCAAGTGTGTCTCTAAGCAGATGCGTGGGTAAGTGGTGTGAGTGTCTGTGTGTGAGCGTGGGTACTGTGAGCTGGCGTGTGGGAGGGGGTGTGCGCATGTGTGCACGTGAGTGTGGTAACTGCACACACGTCCCCTGGCAAATGTGGGGTGTGCTAGAACTCTCGTGGGCTGCTGGCTGCAAGGTCAAACTCCAGGGAGGGGAGAAGACCTTCACCTTGACCTAATTAGCAGAAACTGATTTGGCAGGAGGAGGGCGCGTGTCAAGGCTTAGCACAGAACAGGTGAGCAGGCGCTGGGGTGGGGAGGCCTCAGCCAAGGGAGCAGAATCTCTCCTGGCACCCAGCAGCTGTCACCACAAGTATGCAATGACCCAACACAAGGATCACCCTGGATGCTGGTCAGTGTCCCTGCATGGAGGGGCGGGGACTTCTCCTCTTTCTCGCCCGCTCTCAGCTCCCCATCCCTTTTTCCTTCCGAAGCTTCTCTGCCCCTCCAGAAGAGCCTGGGCTGCACAGCCCCCAAGCTAGGATAGGTTTTAGCATCAGAGAGGCAGAAGCCTCTGGAAAAGGGGTCTTCTGGAGCTGGGACTGAGGGATGTGACCAGGGAAAGGGTGTTGGGGGCAGAAAGAGAAGAAAAGAGGATCTTGCTGGAGGCTCCGAGCTTCCTGTGCATGCGTCCAACCTTACAAAACTACATTTAATCCCCCGAGCCCCATGCCTGGCCTGGCTCCTCCCAGACTATTTCCCTCCACCTGGAAGGACTTTCTGTCCCTCCTGTCCCTCCCTTTGTTAGCCAATTCCTACTTGTCCTCCCTGCTGAGGTGCAGTCCGTGGGTAAGGGTTGACCCTGTCATCCGTGGGGGATTCTATCAGGGTGAGAGGGAATACCACAGGGAGCTGAAGATCTTGAGAGAGGTCTAAGAGGAGATAGAGGCCAGGAACACAGTCTGAGCCCAGATTTCAAGTCCAGGCAGGTCCACTTTTGGAGGGGGGGGTGTGGGGAGCAGCTCTGTGCCGTGGGGCCTGGTCCTCTCAACTCTCCCTCCCCTCCAGGCCTGGAAACTCCAGCCCCAAACCTTCTGGCTAAGCAGGAAACGAGGGCAAGACATGTGTATGGTGGGTGGGTTTTCCTTAGCAGAATGTGTCACTGAGGCCACCTTGGGGCTGAGGGGCAGGAACAGGGGCTATTGTCCCAGGAGACCCCATGTTGAGGGACAAGGACAGCCTTCTGGGCAATGGCTTTGTACTGCTCCAGGTCCAGACCAGAGAGCCAGGGCCAGAGGGTAGCTGGGGCTCAGGCATGGATTCTGGTGGCTCCTCAGAGCAGATGACACTGAGAGCTGGTGAGTCCTGTCCCCTCAGCAGCCAGCACAGACAGTGGATGGCCACATGCTCAGAAAAGGACCTCAGAGGGCACGAGTGATGGAAGGAGCAGAGAAGCCTGGAGAGAGGCTGGGGCATGGGGAGAGCAACCAGGCAGGGGATCCTCTCTGCGGATCCCAGACCCTGTTCTCTGCCTGCCCTGCTTCCCAAGAGCTGCTGATGGAGGAAGTCGTACACTCCAGGTTCTGGGCCTGGCTCGAGATGCTGAGAGGCCTCTGTGAAAGGGAAGAGATGGGAGGGCTGGAATCTCTTGGGGGGGCAGGGCAGGGAGGGGGCATGGGAAGTTCCATGTGGAAGGCCTGGGACTCAGGGTGGGCCAGGGCTCAAAAGAGCGAGAGCAGCCGCCTCAGCAGAGAGGGGTCTAGCCAGCCCAGGGGGTGGCCCAGACGTCCAAACTGCCTTGGATGGAGAAAGCTGTTTAATCTCCCCATGGAAATCAGGAAGTTGGAACCCACACAGCTGATGGCGAGGCCAGAGGAGCGATTTCAGAGGAAAGATTAAAAGAATTAAAGTCAACTCAGAAGGGAGCAGATGAGAGGGAGCTAGGGGAAAGTGGAGAGCTCAGGGGGTGTCTGCAAGGTCCCCGCACCCTGAACCCAACTGAGGGTGCTTCTAGGGGGAGGGGGTGGGGAGCCCTGCTGAGGTGCAGTCCGTGGGTAAGGGTTGACCCTGTCATCCGTGGGGGATTCTATCAGGGTGAGAGGGAATACCACAGGGAGCTGAAGATCTTGAGAGAGGTCTAAGAGGAGATAGAGGCCAGGAACACAGTCTGAGCCCAGATTTCAAGTCCAGGCAGGTCCACTTTTGGAGGGGGGGGTGTGGGGAGCAGCTCTGTGCCGTGGGGCCTGGTCCTCTCAACTCTCCCTCCCCTCCAGGCCTGGAAACTCCAGCCCCAAACCTTCTGGCTAAGCAGGAAACGAGGGCAAGACATGTGTATGGTGGGTGGGTTTTCCTTAGCAGAATGTGTCACTGAGGCCACCTTGGGGCTGAGGGGCAGGAACAGGGGCTATTGTCCCAGGAGACCCCATGTTGAGGGACAAGGACAGCCTTCTGGGCAATGGCTTTGTACTGCTCCAGGTCCAGACCAGAGAGCCAGGGCCAGAGGGTAGCTGGGGCTCAGGCATGGATTCTGGTGGCTCCTCTGCTCTGCTGTGTGCTGTAGCCACACACATGTGCGCACACACACACACACACACACAGGCACACACACCACTCAGCCATGCTTGCTTGCTCTCATATTCTCTCTCACTCTCTCTCTCACACACACACTTAAACATACATTTAAATAACTTGCAGACGTATATTAGCAAAAACATTCCATCTGGGCTGGGATTTCTCTCATTGCTCTGAATTCCTCTGGGTCTTAACTTGAAAAAAAATAGGAAGAGGCAAAGATTTGACTAATGTTGGGTTAAGTTTTTTTTCTTTCTCCTTTCTTTCTTGGTTACCGACTGCCAAGAATTTATGTTTGTAAAAGGAAAAGAATTAACTGTGTTGATTAAGAGGCAAACTCCCTGGAAATGTTCTCTCTTAACCCTTTGGTACCCTCTCAGCAAGAGATAGGAGGGTTCTCTGGCGTGGGGCTTGACATCCCTGGGCTGGAGGCCCAGAACCTTCTGGAGGGCTGCTTCTCTCCCAAGAGAGCTTACAGAGCAGAGGCAAGCTGGGCCCTCTGGCGGGCAAGCAAGTGTGTCTCTAAGCAGATGCGTGGGTAAGTGGTGTGAGTGTCTGTGTGTGAGCGTGGGTACTGTGAGCTGGCGTGTGGGAGGGGGTGTGCGCATGTGTGCACGTGAGTGTGGTAACTGCACACACGTCCCCTGGCAAATGTGGGGTGTGCTAGAACTCTCGTGGGCTGCTGGCTGCAAGGTCAAACTCCAGGGAGGGGAGAAGACCTTCACCTTGACCTAATTAGCAGAAACTGATTTGGCAGGAGGAGGGCGCGTGTCAAGGCTTAGCACAGAACAGGTGAGCAGGCGCTGGGGTGGGGAGGCCTCAGCCAAGGGAGCAGAATCTCTCCTGGCACCCAGCAGCTGTCACCACAAGTATGCAATGACCCAACACAAGGATCACCCTGGATGCTGGTCAGTGTCCCTGCATGGAGGGGCGGGGACTTCTCCTCTTTCTCGCCCGCTCTCAGCTCCCCATCCCTTTTTCCTTCCGAAGCTTCTCTGCCCCTCCAGAAGAGCCTGGGCTGCACAGCCCCCAAGCTAGGATAGGTTTTAGCATCAGAGAGGCAGAAGCCTCTGGAAAAGGGGTCTTCTGGAGCTGGGACTGAGGGATGTGACCAGGGAAAGGGTGTTGGGGGCAGAAAGAGAAGAAAAGAGGATCTTGCTGGAGGCTCCGAGCTTCCTGTGCATGCGTCCAACCTTACAAAACTACATTTAATCCCCCGAGCCCCATGCCTGGCCTGGCTCCTCCCAGACTATTTCCCTCCACCTGGAAGGACTTTCTGTCCCTCCTGTCCCTCCCTTTGTTAGCCAATTCCTACTTGTCCTCCAAGCCTTAGATGCCACCTCCTCCAGGAAGTCGTCCTTACGCCTCACACTTAGCTGTCTCCCTCTTGCATGACCACACCTGGGCATAGGGGCACTGTCCACACGGTGTAAACCTTACATCCTCTGTCTGTCTTTCCTACTGGATCCTGCACTCCTTGAGGGTGGAAGCACTGTCTTCTTCATCCTGAATCCCCGCTATCTAGTACAGTGCCTGGTATACGGCAGGGCTCCAGTCAACACTTTCTGAGTTGAACTGAAGGCCTTTGACTGCTGAGAGGAGTGTTGTTAGTCGCACCATATGCTGTGATTGAAAGCGCCTTGCAGAGACGGCCACCACTAGAACACTGACCACAGACCCTGACATTATCTACACATACATATATTTGATCCTCTCAATTTTCTTTTTCTTTCCTTTTTGTATTTTGAGACGGAGTCTCTCTCTATCACCCAGGCTGAAGTGCAGTGGTATGATCTTGGCTCATGGCAACTTCCACCTCCCAGGTTCAAGCAGTTCTCCCTGCCTCAATCTTCCGAGTAGCTGGGACTATAGGCGCCTGCCATTACACCCAGCTAATTTTCATATTTTTTTTTTTGGTAGAGACAGGATTTCACAACATTGGCCAGGATTGTCTCAAACTCCTGACCTCAGGATGATCCGCTCAATTTTCTGTGAGCTCCTCGGGAAAGGATTCAGTCTTAGTCATCCCCAGGGCCTAGCAGAGCATCAGACAAATAGCAAATGCCTGATAAATGTTGAATGAACAAAAGAAGAGCCAACACATGATAAATATCTAAGAACATACACACGGTGTGTATGTATGTTTCCTCCTCTTACTGAGGCTGTAAAATGCTGTTAAGGGCTGGAGGAGAGAGAAGAAACTGCTATCAGAGCAAGGTTAAGAGGAGGGAAGAGTAACATTTGTTGAGCACCTACTATGTGCCATCGCTGCCCCAGGCACTTACCCTCATCATCATCCATGAGGAAGAGATACTTACCTCATGTTACATGTAAGGACATTGAGACTAAGAGAGGTTAAGTAATTGCCCAAGGTCACCCAGCTGGTGGGACAGGTTAGGCTGGGATTTAAACCCAGGTTTATCTGATCCCGGAGTTTATGCTTCTCCCACTGGGGCCACCACTACCATGTTTCATGAAGGACATGGGTATTGAGCAGAGTTTTGAATGATAAGAGGGACATGACTTTGTAGAGGAGGATCTCAAGCCCAGGCAAGTGGAGAGGACTGAGAGTTCCCAAGAAGGATGAATGCTGGCTCTCTGCTTCTGTGTGACCAGGAAGCACCAACATGACAAGGGACAAGGCAACTGTGGAGGAAGGAAATAGAGCAGAGAGCAGTCACAGAGGCCTCTCAAAAACAGACCTTAAGGCCAGGTGTGGTGGCTCATGCCTGTAATCCCAGCACTTTGGGAGGCCGAGGCAGGCAGATCACGAGGTCAGGAGATCAAGACCATCCTGGACAACATGGTGAAACCCCATCTCTACTAAAATACAAAAAAATTAGCCAGGCACAGTGGTGCGTGCCTGGAGTGCCAGCTACTTGGGAGGCTGAGGCAAGGGAATCGCTTGAACCCAGGAGGCGGAGGTTGCAGTGAGTCAAGATTGCACCACTGCACTCTAGCCTGGTGACAAAGCGAGACTCTGTCTCAAACAAAAACAAAAACAATAAACAGACCTTCAGCCCAATCTTGGCAAAAGGAGCTAGTACAGGAATAGTGCTTATTGGGTGGCAAGCACTGTGCTAAGCACTTTGTTAATACATTCAACTCTTAAAACAAGGCTATGAGATGGGCCTACTATTATCCACAAATACAGATGGGGAAGTGAAGGCCCAGAAGGGTTAATAACCTGCCGAGGGCACACATGCCTGGCTAATGGTAAGCCTAGGGTTTGAACCCAGACAGTCTAGTTCCGGAGTCCATGGCCACTACACCAAGGAGGAAGAGTGTGGCTAAGGATGGCCTTCGACTGGTAGAAGTCAACATCAGTCAGCCTGCTGGGCTTGAGTTTGGGGGTGTGATCAGAGTCTGGTTGGAGGGACTGTCCCAGATCAGCTCCGTGCCTCTGTGTAGAAATCCAGAGGCATTCAGGAAGAGTGCAACAGCCAAGCTGTGGGCTGCTGGAAGATCGTGATCCCCACACATTGTGCTGGTCTTGTGATTTGCTTTTTAGGAGGAGAAGGAACTTTGTACCAGAACACTAAGAGATACTCTAAACCCATGTTCAAGAGAATTCTACCCTACTTTGGAACTTTGGGTCTGACTTCCTGGGATTCCCCCAACATCTCCCCTAACCACTCCAGAGCAGCCTCCAGTCGCCACCACCACCACCCCCAGGCCAGAAATCATCTTTTTTTTTTTGAGATGGAGTCTTGCTCTGTTGCCCAGGCTGGAGTGCAATGGCATGATCTTGGCTCACTGCAACCTCCGCCTCTCGGGTTCAAGGAATTCTCCTGCCTCAGCTTCCCGAGTAACTGGGACTACAGGTGCCTGCCACCACACTGGGCTAATTTTTTGTACTTGTAGTAGAGCCGGGGTTTCACCATGTTGGCCAGGTTGGTCTCGAACCCCTGACCTCAGGTGAGCTGCCTGCCTCGGCCTCCCAAAGTGCTGGGATTACAGGCATGAGCCACCGTGCCCGACCCAGAAATCATCTTAAAACATTCCCTCAAACAACCCTTTACGTTGGTACAACACTCATAGTCACCGAGCATTCTTACATCCTCAGCCCATGGGTTCCTCCTCCCCACATCAGCCCTGTAAGGCAGGCAGGTCAGAGATTATTAAACCATTTTACAGATGAGGAAAATGAGACAAGCTTAGTGATGTTTGCAAACCACATGGTTGGTGAGTCATGTTAGCTGCACTGTTAGATTTCAAGCCTCGTATGGGGAGGGGTGGGATCTGGGTTGATGTAGCCAAGGATTTGCATGAATTGGATGAGAGATCCCAGCTCCTCTGTGCCCAGAAAGTTCCAACTTGAGTCACCTACCTTTCCCTCCCCGGGACACTGCACCTTCCCAACTGAGCAGTGTTGAGTCAGCTCCCCTTTTTCCGCCTCTCCAAGGTGCTCTCAGCCATGCCCTCCTTCTGGATTTCGTAGGATCTGACTCAAGATCCACATTAGGCAGGCAGTATCTGTGGAACCTTCTCGGGTAGGGCCCACCTGTAAACAAGAGGAGGTGTTTGGAAATTATTCATGAAAGAAGAACACCATGAACAGCATTTGACCTCTTCAGAGAAAAGAGATATGCAAGTTTATATTGGTAGTGGCAATAGTAATACTCAATTACATAACAATTTCAACAACTACACCTTGCATTTCTTCCAAAGAGCTTTAAGCATTTTCGAGTTTATTAGGCTATTTGATCTCATAAAAGTCCCACAAATGGGTAGTGATGGTTATTATTATCATTTTATAGATGAGAAAACTGAGGCCCAGAAACATGTCAGTGATTGCCCAAGGCCTCGCGATGAAGGAGGAGGGAGGTAGGGCTGAGTCTGTTTCTTCACGTCTCTAGGTGTTTCGTGTGTGGGACTCCCTCTTGGTGTCTGAATTCCTGTGAAGTAGGGTGTGGACAGAGGAGGTGGCTGGCAGCAGGCTCAGAGGATTTTTCTGCACATGGTCACTGAGAGACAGTGAGTCAGGCACCCTTATTTTGAGTTCAGTTTCCTCTTTCACTTCCCCAATTTCTGGGGATGGAGTTCACTTGGCACCCATTCTCAGATGAGGAGCTGGGGGTATTTGCACAGCGGCCCCTGAAGGTTTTCATGGTAGTGGTGATCTGGAAACGGTGGATGCACACACTCCTATCCTAAGACTCCTCCTGTTCTCCTGGTCTACCAATCACTCCACCAGGAGGGGGGTCCTTGCTAGCCCTGTGTGTTACCACGGCCTCCTCACTGTTTTTCTGACCACAGGAGTCTCGCTCTGACTCCCAGGCTGGAGTGCAGTGCCGCGATCTTGGCTCACTGAAACCTCCGCCTCCTGGGTTCCACCGATTCTCCTACCTCAGCCTCCTGAATAGCTGGGACTACAGGCTTGTGCCACCACTCTCAGTTAATTTTTCTATTTTTAGTAGAGACAAGGTTTTGTCATGTTGGCTAGCCTGGTCTCAAACTCCTCACCTCAGGTGATCCACCCACCTCAGCCTCCCAAAGTGCTGGGATCACAGGCATGAGCCACCGCGCCTGGCCTGACCTCAGTATCTTTCTCATTCAATCCTCTCCATGACTGGCCTTCCGAAAGCTCTCCCTCCACCTCTCAGAAATTGTCAGTAGAATCCCATTACTTCCGGCCTCAGCTTGGCACTCAAGGCCCCACCCAGTCAAGTCACAAACTACCTTCCCACCCTTGGCTCCTCCCTCTCATCCTCCTCTTGGAGCTTTATCTTCAGCTAGACTGGAGGACTTGCCTAGACATGCTTTGTGTTTTCCCAACTCCACAGTTCCCTTAGCTTGGAAAGCCACTCCCACCCCCTCTACCTGCTGGATTTCTATGCAGCCTTCAAATCCCATGACAAATGTCACCTCTCTCATGAAGCCCTCCTTGATTCCATAATCAGAAAATCAGCTCTCCCTCCTGGGATGTCTCACGGTGCCTGGCATACAGGTCTCCACACAAGCAGTTCTCTGTGTGTTGTGGCAATGGTGTCAAGCTTTGGATGTTTGTGAAACTACAAAGACTGCAGGATTCGGCAATACCACTTGTGTGCATGTGCGTGCGTGTGTGTGTCTGTATGTGTGTGTGCATGCGTGTGTGTGTTTGTGTTGGTATGAGGAGGGAGCACAGCTACATAAACACTTGTACGTCAGAAAGGGATGAGACACTTATTAGATTTAGAATGTGTCAATCACTTCAGCTCTGCCAATGAGCAGAGAGCCAGATGTCTCTCTCTGAGGAAAGAGAACACTCACAATAAAGTCTATAAACACACTTGGGGGAAGAAAGAATGGAGAGAGGGAGGAAGTGAACAAGTATGTATGGCTCATTTACTATAGTCCAGGCGCTGCATTGGAGAGGAAATTTCATGTGAGCCATGTGCTCACTTAACCCTCACCGTAGCGGAGAGGTAGGAATCTGCCCCTGTTTTGTGGTTGAGTACTGCTTTGGGTCAGGTTCTCAAAACGCAGGCTCTGGGTGTGTGGGGTGACTGGGAGCACTCACGGAGCAGCCCCGCTGGGGAGTCATGAAGGCAGGCTGGGGCGGAAGGAGAGGCTGAACGGCAGCAAGGCTGGTGTGCTGAAGCTTGGGTGGCCCTTCTAAGATGTGCCCCTATTGAGGGGATGGGGTTCTTGTGCCCTCTGAGAAGGGGAAAACCCAGGCAAGATGGCTGCCTTCAGTCGAGAGTGGCTCCTGGAGGGAACAGCACCCACTACACGTACACTGTGGATTAGGGAAACGCCTGCCCACGCCACACACAGCACTGTAGGCAACTAAAAGGGGCAGGGATGGAACTCGGCCTGCCTGGCTTTGAAGCCCTCAGGCTGTGTCCCGAGGCCCTGTGCGGCCTTCAGTCCATCTCAGAAATCAGCATAAGCCAGGCGCGGTGGCTCACGCCTGTAATCCCAACACTTCAGGAGGCCCAGGCGGGTGGATCACCTGAGATCAAGAGTTCGAGATCAGCCTGGCCAACACGGTGAATCCCCGTCTCTACTAAAAATACAAAAATTAGCTGGGCGTGGTGGCAGATGCCTGTAATCCCAGCTACTCAGGAGGCTGAGGCAGGAGAATCGCTTGAACCCAGGAGGCGGAGGTTGTTACAGTGAGCCAAGATTGCACCATTGCACTCCAGCCTGGGCGACAAGAGCAAAACTCCATCTCAAAAAAAAAAAAAAGAAAAAGAAAAAGTCAGCCTGGTCGCCCTGTGCCCAATGTGCACTGTCAGGTGTGAATGGAAGACTGCACCCAGAAAGCTCCCAGGAAAAGAACGCTCTTCCCTCTTTCTTAAAGATTTCAGGTAGATCTGGTATCAAATAATAGCAATGAGAAAGGCAGGTGTGGACCCTTTCGTTACTGATATTTTTGTTACTGTCTGGTTCTTAGTCGCATTTTGCTTTTATTTTTTATTTTATTTTTATTTTTTTGAGAAGGAGCCTCAGTGCCCAGGCTGGAGTGCAGTAGCGTAATCTTGGCTCACGGCACCCTCCAACTCCCGGGTTCAAGCGATTCTTCTGCCTCAACCTCTTGAGTAGCTGGGATTATAGGCGCCTGCCACCACATCCAGCTAATTTTGTATTTTTAGAGAGACGAGGTTTCACCATGTTGGCCAGGCTGGTCTCGAACTTCTCACCTCTAATGATCTGCCCACCTTGGCCTCTCAGAGTGCTGGGATTACAGACAGGAGCCACCGTGTCTGACTCTTACTCGTACTTTGGAAACATTGGTAGTGGGATCCAAGTGTGATCTTTAAAATATTTAACAATCAGGTAAACCCCCGGGACACCAGAGTGGATGCTGGCAGTGTGGTGCACCAGTGCATGCCCGCTGAACATTACGGCTGCTGGGCCCTAGAGGACAAGGCTGTGCTTCCCCCTGAGTGCTGCCTGCTGTGGAAGAACCCTGGGAAGGGATTTCTTCACAAAACAAAGCTGAGAGAGGCAGGTCTCCTGATTTAACTGGGCATTTGGTTCAGCCTTTGCGATGGAGGTATTCATGTGTGCTGTGGGCTCCGCATTCTCCCATACCTAACCAGCACAATTTGTTACGTGAAATCTGTATGACTTTAGGCAAGGCACCGGCCACCCTGCTTTGTGCCTCAGTGTCCTCATTTATCAAATGAGAGGTTTCCAAACTCCATTTCTCCTTCAAACAGGAGAATCTGGTGAAGCCCCCTTAGAGGAAGGGAGGCAAGTGGGCCAGGCGCAGGGCCCCCTCCTCTGCTTTAGCTAGAGCGGCTCACTTGTATTTGTTTATGCCTCCATACGGTTTCACTTAAACCCAGCATTCCTCAACTAAAAACAAAGCTTGGGAAGCACCGTGCTGCATGTGATATCCGAGGGCCCCTACTCACAGCTCTGCCGTGCTCAGCTGTGATTAGGCGAGTGGGTGAGTGGACGAAAGAATGAATGAACGGACTCTGTGTTCCTAGCTAACAGAGGCCGGTCCCTGGTCACACCTGTTCTTGGAGCAGATGGCCAGCAGTCTTGGGTGGTTCAGAAATCTACACAGGGCTAGACTGGATGCTCTCCCGACATCCCGCCAAGTGTAGGGTTCTGTCTGTCTCCACCATCGCCACTAACAAGGCCTCCTCCCTTCGGGCATCTCGGATGCCACCAGGTCTGAAGTGGAAAGTCATCAGCGGCGAGTCGCCCTGTGCTTGTCTTCTTCGGCTCTTCCTATGTGTTGACTCAGCTGAAAAAAGATACTGACAACAGCACCCCGAGTCACCGGTAGGCTTGGCAGAAGAATCATTGGGTTTTCTCCGTGTCTGTCCCGGGGTGTGGCACCAGGTCTGGCTCACTTCAGTTTTCTTCCATCACAGGGAAAGGGCTTCCAGTTTTGGCCTTGTCCTCCCTCCCACCACCCCTACTTCCTCCCTTCCTTGCCTCCTTGCTTTCCTTCCTCTAAGGCAGTGGTTCTCAACCTTGGCTGCACGCTGGAATTGCCCAGGGAGACTTAAAAATTATTGAAGCCCAAAGATTCTGATTTCATGGTTTGAGGTATGGCCTAGGAAATAGAGTTTTTTTAAAGTTCCCAAGGTGATTCTAATATGCAGCCAAGGTTGAGAACCACTGGTCTGAGGACACGGAGTCGGGATCCTAATTTTAGCCTCAACTGTTTCTTAGTCTGCTGGGTTTGGAAAAGTGTGAGGCACAGATGTCTATTGGCAGTGGATGGAAGGAAAGGGAAGTGGAGAGAAACATACCTCACCCCCCGCCCCACCTCACTACCCTGTGAGACTCAGGGAGGTCAGTTCTGTTGGGTGTCCAGATGACAGCATGTGACAGAGTGGAGAGGACACCCCAGGACACAGGGAGGCTCCTGCGCGCTAAGGGCATGAGGCCAACAGCCCTGTTCTGGAGCCTCAGGCACTGCAGTTTTGGGGGCCTCAAAAGGCAGCACCCTGGGTATGGGTGGCAGCATTCCCACAGGACAGGCCAGCAAACAAGGTGACCCTGGAGTGACTGTGGGCAGAGCCACGCGGGGAGAGGAAACTTTGGGTAAGACACAGCATCCACTCTCGCTGACAGTCCTGTTCACGAGCACATGTGGGGCACTCCCAAGGGGTCCCCCAAATCAGAGTAAGCCTACAGCAGACAGAAACAAGCACAGTGAATTCTGGTCATTTCACCGATGGGAGCCCAACTGGACCTATGGATGGTGAGGTCTGGGGTCACCGATACAAGCCACAGTCAGGAAACGGTCTGGTGGCGGCAGCGGTGCAGTAAGGTCCAGCAGTTTGCCAGCCTTCTCCGACGTGGCCTCCTCGTTGGGTCAGCCGCCCCGAACGGTTTTCATTCCATATGTTCACCAGGCAGTCAGGGTCTTCTCAACGCTAGGCTTTTCTGCATGCATGTTCTCAGTGTGGAGTATTTGCTTTACTTCCTGTGCAAGTTTTCTCTCTTTTTGAAAAAATCACATTCTCTCCTAAATTAGAAAACCTCTTTAATTGTTAGCAGGAGCTGAGGTTCTGGTCCTTGCATGGACAATATCATTAAACATTGGAAAATAAACAAACTGGAAAAGCTTAAGACATTTTCAAACCCTTTGCTTCCCAGAGGGCGTCTGGGGCCCTGGGCAGGACAAGGTTCTGCTGGCCTGGGTTTATACTGTGTTGATGACTTGACCCCTCCAGCTGTGAGAAGCCACACTGACAGCAGGGTTGTTTTTCCTAAACTTCCCAGGACTGCAAACTTGACTTGGGAGGCACAGGCGCTGATTTGCGCGGAGGCTCCAGCGACTGCCCTGAGCTTCCTCCTGGGCGGGGCGGAGCGCACGCTGGGAGGGGGCCGGTGGCTGTGGTGGTGGCTGACGGCTGCTGTAAACCATCGCTGTCTTCCAGCATGACTACACAGGGCTGGGGAGGACAGAGGAGTTGTGGGAGGGGGCGGCGTGTGAGAACGTTTCTTTCCATCTTGCTGAAATGTGAGTCTAATGAAATGATAATGAGGTTGTGGCCTTTAAGCTCCATTGAGCTTCTTGCGCATTGTAATTTTACCCAGAGTGGGGCCAGTTTTTGAAATGATTAAAACTATCGATTCCTAGACCTGTTCAGCTTGAATCAGAATTCATTAGAGGTCCAGAGGTGAGGGACGTACACGTCTCCCTTGCTGAGCCAGGAAACAGACCCCATCGTGTGAGTCTCCAGCTAGCGTGGCTGCCCCTGGTGGTGCTGGCAGACGGACCAGTTATAGGATCTGTCACCCACAGAATATGTCATGAAGGTCCCATCCATAAGTCCCAGCCCATTTTCTAGGGACTTCTCCCTCATGTTGGAAGAGGGAGGTTCTCTATGTTTAATCTTGGCTCTATTTTCTTACAGTTATTGTAAGTAAAATATCTTCTTCATGAAAAGAAACACAGAAGTGCTCCAAAGTTTTGACTCAAAAGAATACTGGAAACTGGGAGGGGTAGCTGACAATGTGGCCTGAACTTGGCCTCCAAAGCACCAACTTTGTATGGATACAAAGACGGGATTCTCCCTCTGATGTTTGCCACCACTCCGCTGACTCCCAGGAGCATAAGATCGCTCCTTTAAAGTTCTATTCCAAATCCTAGAGCTGAGCTAGGTTAGCATCTTAAAAAGTAACCTTCCTAGCCAGGCGCGGTGGCTCACGCATGTAATCCCAGCACTTTGAGCGGCAGAGGCAGGCAGATCACTTGAGGTCAGAAGTTCAAGACCAGCCTGGCCAACATGGTGAAACCCTGTCTCTACTAAAATTGCAAAAATTAGCTGGATGTGGTGGTGCACACCTGTAATCCCAGCTACTTGGGAGGCTGAGGCAGGAGAATTGCTTGAACCCAAGAGGCAGAGGTTGCAGTGAGCCGAGATTATGCCATTGCACTCCAGCCTGGGTGACAGAGTGAGACTTCATCAAAAAAAAAAAAAAAAAAAGAAAGAGAGAAAGAGAAAAGAAACATAACTCTAAGGCAGTTAAGTCTATATACCTTAACTTTAAGAAGAAAGAAAGAAAAGGAAGGAAGGAAGGAAGGAAAGAAAGAAGGAAGGAAGGAAGGAAAGAAGGAAGGAAGGAAAGGAAGGAAGGAAAGAAAGAAGGAAGGAAGGAAGGAAAGAAGGAAGGAAGGAAGGAAAGGAAGGAAGGAAAGAAAGAAGGAAGGAAGGAAAGGAAGGAAGGAAAGAAAGAAGGAAGGAAGGAAAGGAAGGAAGGAGGGAAGGAAGAAAGGAGGGAGGGAGGGACAGAAGAAGGAAGAGAGAGAAGGAAGGAAGGAAAGAAAGAAAGAAAGAAAAAAGAGAGAAAAAGAAAGAAAGAAAGAAAGAGAAAGAGAAGGAAGGAAGGAAGGAAAGAAGGAAGGAAGGAGAGACTCTAGAAGGGTAGGGCCTTGCTTAAGGTCACCTGATTCCTGGAACTGGTGCCAGGGCTGTGGTGCAGTCTGTTAGCTCTGAGAGGGGTGTCCCTGCCCAGGCCAGCTCTGAATCTTGCAAGGCACTGAACTGCCTCCTACACAGGTGGTTCCCAAGCAGTTCATATCAAGGTCCCTTTTATTATCACCCCACACCGCACCTCCAGCACCCGGGCTTTGAAAGATCTGGCCTACCAAATGAACTGCAATTATGCAGTAATAATGACTCCATTTTTTCTCTCTCTCTCTCTCTCTTTTTATTAATAAAAGACATATGTGACATGCCACTCAGAGCTTTCAGTGTGGAGAAAACAAGTTTCCCCTGCTAGGTTAATAGAATTCCACCCAGAGGCAGACAGTTAGCAAACCACCTTCTCGGGCTGTGGCTGGGAATCGCGCTACACTTGACAGCCGCTTCCATGGCCTCCCCAGCCGCCTGCCCTGGGCCCTGAAGTCAGGGGAGACAGGGGCCATTTCAGCTGCTCGCTTTTTGTGCTCGCTTGCCTTCCCGTCCCTGCCGGAGTCGGCAGACCCTGACTTCTGGAGAAGCGTTACTGCGATGTGTCAGCTGCTCGGGGAGAGGCTGGAGTGATGGATTCCAAGACCTGTCAGGAGAAAGGGTTTACGGTCAGTTAAGAACCGTGAGCTCCTGCCCGTGGAATTGCCGCTGGAATTTTAATACTCTGTCTCCCTCTGTCTGGGTACTTCCTTCCCTCCTGGCCCTGCTCTCCAGGCATATGGAACAGGGCTTATGTCAGACGGTCCCGGGGAGATCCCAGGGCTTCGCTGGGTCCCAGTGTCACGGCCGAAAGCCAGAGGTGAGGCTCCGACAGGATGTGGCCGGCCTTCTTGCTGCACTGGGCCTTGGCCGGAACCCATTGCCGGATCACTGTCCCGGGCTCTCTTCCCCTTCATGGCAGCAGCCAGGCCCTCCCTGCACAGGCCTTGAAGAGAGAGGAAAAATGGAACGCTAGCCTGGCTTCTTGACTTTCTTCAGGCAACGAATCCATCTTGAAGGCCCACTGTGTGCCAGGCAGGGATCCAGGAGCTGGGGAAGCAGACGCAGCCTCTGTCCTCATGGCACCTCTTCAGTGCGGTGCTTGACCCCCTCCCCCATGGAAGGTAGACACAGAACAGGAAAGGGAAAAGAGTGGAGGCCGCCAGGAGGAAGATTTGCAGACTGGAAAGACCTCAGCTAAGAGGAAATGAAGGCCGGGTGCAGTGGCTCACGCCTGTAATCCCAGCACTTGGGGAGGCGGAGATGGGCAGATCAATCGCGGTCAGGAGTTCGAGACCAGTCTGGCCAACACGGTGAAACACTGTCTCTACTAAAAATACAAAAATTAGCTGGACATGGTGGTGCATGCCTGTAATCCCAGGTACTTGGGAGGTTGAGGCAGGAGAATGGCTTGAACCTGGGAGATGAAAGTTGCTATGAGGCAAAATTGCGCCACTGCAATCTAGCCTGGGTGACAGAGTGAGACTCCATCTCAAAAAGAAAAAAGAAAAAAAGGAGGAAGCAAAATAGAAAAACAGGATCTGAAGGGGAGCCAAAAGGACACTGTACGTCCCTGGCTTTCTGATCACGGCTCACTGCAGCCTCAAACTCCTGACCTCAAAGTGATCCTCCTGCCTCAGCTCAAGGGGCTAGGACTATAGGCATGTACCAAGTCTGGGTTTCTTGTTTTTGTTTTTTTTTTGGGTAGCGACAGGGTCTTGCTATGTTGACCAGGCTGGTCTCAAACTCCTGGCCTCAAGAAATTCTCCTGTCTTGGACTCCCAAAGTGCTGGGACTACAGGCATGAGCCATCATGCCTGACCACTTATGTCCTTCCAAAAAAAAAAAAAAATTTCGCCTCAGTTTTCTTAAGCTGCTTGACATTCTGCTATCATTCCAGAGCCATTCCGGCAGGAAAGCTTTTTGTTCTTTAAGAGTTGCCTCTGAAAATGCAACAGTCCCACCCCCACCATCAAAGGGCTGCTGCTTAAATTACATCCCCTAAATCCTTAGTAGGAATGCAGTCTTCTGAGAAACCAGGCCAAGAATTGGGGACCAGGGGAACCTCCAGAGGACATAGATGAGCCCCACACGCTTTCCCACCCCCGCCTGGGCCACACCCCAGTGGGAGTTGTGCTGTGAGCCTCCCGTGGCCTTTGTTAGCCATTCAGAAGTGGGGTGGGGTGGAAGTCCTTCCCACAGAGGAAGGCGGGACCATGTCTCTTGCTCTCTACTGTATCCTCAGCACCTGGTGTTGAGACTGGCACCTAGTAGCTATTGAATAAATGTTTACTGAATGACTGGAAGAAGGGTGCCATTCTCTAGCCATTTCCTCACCCTAGATGGCCTTTGACTATTCTAGAAGGGGCAGAAGGGAAGAAGAAAGAAACTCCTCTCCTCTCTGCTGAAAGCTTGCTCTGCCCCAGGCTCTGTGCTGTGTCCTTGTGAGGCGGGCACATGCACGTCCTCCCATCTCTTCTATGACACCTACTCCTGCCTCTGGCTCTGCACGCTGCCTCCTCTCCCCTCACCATCGCCTCTGACCTCCTCACCTGGCCTCTTTCCCCACGACACCATTGAAACACTCTGATGAAGGGCAGGGGTGATGTCCTGATGAAGCTGCTGGGAAACCCGTTTTAGTCCTTACCGGTGGTGTTGGACCCTGTTGAGTCCTTCCTTGTTCTTGCACTTCCTTCCTTCCTTGATACTATCCTCCCCTCATTCCCTGCACCTTCTGACCTTGGCTCATCCGTCCCCAAATCTACATTTCTTGCCTGAAAATTACTCTTGTGCATCAGACCCTCTACATCCGATGATCTTCACCTGGAGGTCCCAGAGGCAACACATCCCTGACCAAACTCAGCATCTTCCATCAGCTGTTTAATTATAATCTCTGATTTTCTTCTCCTTCTCCTTCTTCTCCACTAGACTATGAGCAATCTGATGCTGGTCCCGATGTCTTGGTTATCTCTTGTGTATCCAGCACCCAAGGTCAGCCCCCGGCATATGGCGGGCATTCAGGAATGCTGAAAAATGACCAGTACAACTTAGAAGACGCAATCTCTACAGATCAGTTTCCTCGTTTTTCCCTGAAACTGCTCTTATCTGTTTGCCCACAGGGAAGTAGCATCCCATGGCTACAACGCTCAAGCATCGAAATGGAACCTGTGAGAGTTCTTCACCCCACAGGGAACTCCTTCCACCACATTTGGGGGGGACTTGCCTTTGTATCCTAAGTTTTCCCCCGCCACCGCACAGGGCTGGATTTGCGTATGTTAATATGGAGAACTGCAACTATTTAATGAGAAGCAGTGGGCCATGTGGGTGAGCAGAATTCCTTAGAGTATTTTTTTCAGATGTCTTAATTCACTCTCTCTTTGTTGTATTTCGGTGGATCCAGGTGTTTGCACTGAGTTGGTCCCGGTCCCCACTCCTGTCCCCCAAATCTCTGAAACCACAGATCTCATTAGATGCCAGGCTCAGCCTTGTTTCTGGACGGTGATGGCGGGCGGAGTGCTCTGCCTACCTGGAAGCAATACCAGGATGGCTGGAAGTAGCCTACTGAGGCCAGAGAGTGCCGGCCCAGAGGTTGGGTGGGGCCGTGCCTGAGCGGGTGGGGAGGAGAGGATAGAATTCCAAAGACCAGAACCTTCAATGGAGACAGCCCTCTGGGCTTTCAGCCCTCCATCTGGGTTCCACTAAAAACACATTTTGCATGTTTCTGTTGTTCTTAAGTCTGGGTTTATTTCAAGGGGAAAATTATAAAGAAACATCTCTTCCTTTATTTCAACAGCACCTTGTGCTTGGGTAGAGTCTCATCTGTCTGGTCTGTCCCGCCTGGAGGTAAAAGGAGTAGGTTGGGGTGGGGGTCCCAAGAGGCCCCAGGAGACCGAGGCTCCAGACTGTGCTTGCCTCCAATGTGTTAGACCAGTGGGTCTGTCACAGGTTCTGACCTTCCAGCTGATAACAACACACACCGCCAGAGGAGACCCTCGGTGGGTTGAGAAAGAAAGGAAGGGACTTGGGGAAGCACAGGGCAAGGAGAGGCCTGGTGAGGTGGCCCCACCTGGGAAACATCCACAGACAGGCAAGTGACCGTCCCCATGGCCATTTGAGAGCCTTCCTCTCTGAACCCAGGGCAGCATCTGGCAGGTAGCCATCCAAGCGAGGCAGGGTTTTGCCCAGGTCAGAAGCCAGAGGCAGCATCCAGTCTTCCTAAGGATTCAGGTTCCAATCCAGCCTGAGAATCCCTAAGATGACCCAGAGCCCTTGAATCTGTCCGTACCTCAGAGACACAAAGAAAAAATGTCAGCGCTCGAAAGTCCCTTAGCCATGTAACCCACTGCCCTCATTTCACAGATGAGGAAACACGCCCAGAGAGGGAAAGCTCCTTGCCTAGGGCACACAGCGGGTCAGCGATGGGCTGGTCCTGCAGCCTCAGTTCTCCAGCACTTTTCTACTTTTCCAGCCTGCTGCTTACAAGGGTAGGCAAATGGCCACGTCTCCACGGAGCGATCCAAGGGCTCTAATAAACATGCCCACTCATAGACTCACATGCATACGTGCACAGAACACGTACACTGGCCCTCAGATCCCATCAGCTGAGTTTGCCAGGACTCCCCCAGACATAACCTGGGTCTCTCCTCCAGGGTCATCTTGGGCACTCAGGCTCCAGGCAGACGTGGGACTCAGGACACCATGGTAGATGGTCCTGTCTTTGCACAGAGCTGGTGCCAGACACAAGGAGAACTTGAGGCCCAGCGCCCAGGCCCCGGCCTTCACCCACCAGTGAGAAATCCTTGCAGAGCCCTCTCTTGCTCTGAGACGGGCCTCTGCAATGACTCAAGTCGACGTGTTTAGGAAGGACTTGATTGCCCCCTGGTGGCCATATCTGACCTCTCACCCCAGCTCCCCAATACCACAGTCCATTCATTTATCAAAGATGTATTGAGCCCCTCCTGTGAGCCAGGGAAGAAATATTTACCCTTATTGAATGAATGAATATCCGCTACCCCCAAGAAGAGGTCAGTCCACTGTAGAAGACTGATATGCAAAGCAACAGTTACAATACAGGCTGATTAGTGCTACTATAGACATAAACTTAGAATACAGTGGAAGCTTAAAAAAAAAAAAGAGGGGGGAGATGTGGGAGGGCGGTGTCATTCCAGCTTCTTTGTAAGGAGCCTAAGGAAGATTTCTCAAGGGGCGTCAGTTGCCGTGCTTCCCGGGGTATGCATAAGCAATCAATAATTACATTAATTTGTCTAAGAGTTTTCATTTTGCCAAAAGATTCCTCTTGCATATCCTGGTTTATCCTCCCAGTAGTGCCATGAAGTATGTATAATCATCCCCATTTTACAGAGGAGGATACTGAGGCTTGGAGAAGGTAAGTGATTTGCTCCATGTCACCATCTGGTAGTTGATGACTATAATTCCCAAACTACTCCCAACTGAATCAGACTCCCACAGGGAGGCAGGTGCACCAGGCGAGGGTTACAGATGGAGGTCAGCTGCCTCCACCACAGGAGAGTTGGTAAGTTGGGGGTCTGGATGGATAAGCAGCTCTCTTCCATCTCCCAGGCAGTGGAGCACAGTTCCGCTCTGGAAGCAACACAATAATGCATGGTGAGCCTCAGCCAGGGCAAATGCAACCTGGAGGGTCCTGGGTTCAGTGGTTATGTCACAGCCTCATCACAAACGTGAAACTGGTGGGCATGAGAGGCAGACGTGTAATTTCCTCTTTACTACCACTGGTCATGTGATTACAGCAGAGCTCAGGAGGGCAGGGAGAGCATTGCAGAAAGGCTGCAGCTAGATAGGATCCTTAGGGCCAGAGCAAGGTTGGGGAGTGCAACTCTAGGAAAAGCTTCATTTTCCACACCCGCTCCAGTTCCAAACACAAGCTGAAGGTCCCAATGAACTCCCTGTTAAAGAAGAATGAAAAATCTGGTGCAGCTATTTAAAAACGGGCAGGCGTCAAGTGGCCAATGGCAGTCAAGTGCAGCCAGGGCAGCGCTCGGGAAAATCATCCACCACCCTCAGCCCTGGAGAAGCAGACCTGGGGTTCCCAACAGAGGCGGGCGTGGGTCCATTTAGGCTACCCCGTCATCTTTGTGCCACGGAGCTAGTTCATCACAGGGCCTTGCTGATTCCTTCCCCAGCACGCCTCAACAATCCCACTGCTCTCCTGAGGCCCAAGCCTTTTCACTCTTTGCTTAGAAGCCCAGCTTTGTTTCCAGACTGTTTTCCCTTTCTCTTCTCCCTACAGCCTCCCTTGACAGGGCAGCTTTAGTGTCCCTGCTTCCCAGAACCAGTGCTGCATACTCACCTGCTGCACTCCCCCAGGATGTACAGACATCTCATAAGAGTGGGGGCTGCCTCTGGGAACGGACTGGAAAAAGGTTAAGGGGAAGGAGCTTGGGGGCCAGCAAGCCCGGATGTGACAAAGCACCGAGGTGGGCTTGAATGTGAATGGCTGTGGTGGGTAGACAGTGGGCTATTGTGCACAGGAAGTTTGGGTGAGGGAGGATTTTAAGACTCTGCTGGGCCAGGTGCAGTGACTTCACACCTGCCGTCCCAGCGCTTTGGGAGTCCAAGGCAGGCCGATTACTTGATCCCAGGAGTTTGAGACCAGCCCGGGCAACATGGCGAAACCCCATCTCTACAACAAACAAACAAACAAACAAACACACAAAAAATTAACTGGGCATGGTGGTGCCTGCCTGTAGTCCCAGCCACCCGGGGTGGGTGGGTAGGGTGCTGAGGTGGAAGGATTGCTTGAGCCCAGGAGGTCAAGTCTGCAGGGAGCTGAGATCGCACCATAGTACTCCAGCCTGGGTAACAGAGTGAGACCCTGTCTCAAAAAGAAAAAGACTGCTGTGGCACAGGTGACTTTTACCTCTGTCAGGGTTCTAGACCTGTATGTTTTCCAGTGAGCTATAAAATGGGGATCCTAGGGAAGGGTATGTTCCAAGGGAAAGACTCAAGACACAAGATCCTTTGGACCAAAGAAACTGGCAAGAGGTGGAGGCTTTACATTTGATGGCCCTTCACTGACAGCCCACCTTGGGCCCCATGCAGTGAGGCTTAGACTTAAGCCCACCGCAGCCTCACCACAGTCCTCTAAAGCCATGGAATTTAGAGAGGTAAAGTAACAAGCCCGCGGTCACAAACCTAGTAACAGTGCTAAGATTCAAACCCAGGCCTCTGATGCCATGTGGTTTTTTCACAAGAGCATCTTTTGACTTTGCTAATTTCTGGATATCATGTGGAGCCTTCCATGAAAGGGTCAAATATTTGGGAAGGCAAACATCAAAGGGAGGAAGTGCAGGTATTTTATGTAAGCGGATTGCCCTGCCATGGTGTCTGATTTCCCTGCCAGCTCTGCCCTCTCCCAGGACACACGTTCTTTGCCATGCATTTGCTTTTGTCAGTGTTCTCTGGAACTGCATTTTCCAGGACTCCGTTACTCCCCAAGCATACAAATGCCTCTCCTTCATTTTTCCTGTTAAGCAGATTTAAAGAATGAACTAAGAATCTTGGCCACCATTAATTTCACAGCTTACAATTATTTGCATCCCCCTCCTTCTTTGCCTGAGTCATTTTAAAAAGCCCTTATGATTTCCTTTAATCCCTTTTGGTAGAGCAATTCCATTCTCTTCTCTCTTAACCTCTTCTCTCCTGAACGCCCCCCCTCCCCCTGAAAGCTTTAAATAATGCAGCAAATTCTTGTTTCATTTCCTTTTCTCTGTTTCCAGATGGATTTTTCTCCCTAGAACATCCCAGGGAATCATTTCTGTCAGACGCTTCACTGGATGTCCCTTGGTCTTTACAGCCATCTATCCTTTCTCCAAACCCCACCTCAAATTGCAATTTGCTATTTTAATTGTAGTTTTTCTTGCCACACTTGGGTTTTTTTTCCCCCTCTTCTCAGTCTTCTACCTCGCTTAGATTTTAATCCCTTCTTCCAGTGCAGAAAATTCATTAAGATTTCTAGATTCCTCCAAATTTGCTTCCTTGATGTTGAGTAATTCTTCTTAGTTTATGTATGATGCTGATGGTTCAGATGTTGAATTAAGTTGCTGAGCAGTGGGGCCAGGAGGCCCTGTCCAAGTGCAGACTGAATCCCCACTCTGGAGTGGAGTTGGGGTGTTCCTGGGTCTGTCTGGTCCCTGCAGTCCTGAGGCTGGCCCTCTCTAAGGCCAGACCTTGGCCCCAGGGCAACCAGCCACCTGTGCCTGCCTCCCTGGCCACCTAATGAGAGGTCCTGGGATTGTCTGTCTTTGGTTCCATGGATTGATCTTTGCAGGCTGGGCCAGGCTGGCCCTGACCATAAACCACCTGGGTCACCTGTAGCTGTTTCCCAGGTGCCTGCTAGGCCTGCGGGCTGGGGCTGCAGCTGGAAATGGGTCTGGGCAGGAAGCGTAGGGGGAAGTAACCTGTGTGGCTGGGGAGTCAATGAGGCCATCATGTGAGGGGAGGACTAGAACGCAGTTCTCTGATGCATTCCAGGGATAAAGGCTGAGTTACTCACCACGGAGAGGAACTGCTGAAAGTTGCCACCCATCCTGTCTGGGCTCACAAACCTGTCCCTGTTCTGTCTTTCGGGTAGGTATGTAGGTCAGTACTGGTGAAGGTCATTTACTGTGGGAACATGTCAACATCAACCTTGAGTCTGGCTCAGTCAGAAACAAGGGGTGTTCTGAAGTGGCCTAAAAGTCCCTGGGAAAGGGTGATCCACTTACAGCTGCTTAACCTGGGGCAGGTCACATCACCCCTCCAAGCCTCAGGGCTGATACGAGACAGTGTGCATGAAAGGTCACTACTTGGGCAACGCTGATATTATGATGCAGGTGACAGGAAGTGCAAGAGACAGCATTCACTCCTTCCTTCATTGCTACCTTGTTCTTAGAGATTTAAGGCAAGAGACACAACTGGAAAATGGACAAAGGAAAAATAATTTTGAGGATATTAAGGATAAGATAAGGTCTGCGATTGTCTCAAGTGGGAGTAAAGGAAGTAGAAGGGAGGGTGGCCCTGTAAAGCCAGGTGACCTCTACCTCCAGGTGAGGAGGGGAAGGCCACAGAGGAGGCCCTAGAAGACCTGCTACAGGATCACTTGGAGAAGTGGGAGGGGCAGAGGGCTGCACATCCCTAATGAGCTTGCCTGCTAATCCCAGACGGTTGCTGCACTGGGAGAGCACAGGCAGAGACCTCCTAAGATGTCTGGAATACCAAATAACATGGCAGAATGTGAGGCAAATACGTGGACTTACAGAACTCTGCAAATAATCCTTTCTTTTCTGTTTTTTTTGAGATGGAGTCTTGCTCTGTCACCCAGGCTGGAGTGCAGTGGCATGACCTCAGTTCATGGCAACCTCTGCCTTCTGGGTTCAAGCATTTCTCCTGCCTCAGCATCCCGAGTAGCTGGGAGTACAGGCGCACGCCACCACACCCAGCTAATTTTTTAATTTTTAGTAGAGACGAGGTTTCACCATGTTGGCCAGGCTGGTCTCGAACTCCTGACCTCAAGCAATCCACTCACCTCGGCCTCCCAAAGTGTTGGGATTACAGGTGTGAGCCACCGCGCCCGGCCTCTCTGCAAATAATTCTGACACCTAGGAGTTGCACTTTGTATATCATGCTTTTAAATGCAAAGGACTTGTTTCAGCATGTCTGTTGCACTTCCTTTAATAGTGCAAGGGCAGTGGCAGTGCCAAGGAGTGACTTGGAGAGGTATGTTTTATGCCCCTCCTCTTCATGAATCACCCCTGCCTCCCCTCCTCCCCCAAAAAAACCAAACCAAACCAAAACAAAAACAAAAAGCTGACTAAAAATCATGTTTTTGACATGGGCAGGGGATGTCTTCTTGATTTTATGGAAAATGTTGAGTACAAGCCCCTTTAGAAAAATTGCTGTAAAGAATCAGTTGAAGGCCAAGTGCGGTGGCTCATGCCTGTAATCCCAGCACTTTGAGAGGCCAAGGCAGGTGGATCACCTGAAGTCAGGAGTTTGACGCCAGCCTGGCCAAGACAGTGAAATCCTGTCTCTACCAAAAATACAAAAATTAGCCGGGCATGGTGGCAGGTGCCCGTAATTCCAGCTACTCTAGAGGCTGAGGCACAAGAATCGCTTGAACCCAGGAGGTGGAGGTTGCAGTGAGTCAAGATGGCACCACTGTACACAGCAAGACTCCATCTCAAAAAATAATAATAAGATAAATCAGTTGACTTCCTACCACAGCTTTGAGACAAGTCCCCAGCCCTGCTTCCAACCAGATTGCTGTTTCTAAGTTTCTCCCAGGCAGACATCCTAGAGTCCTGGCTCCAGAAGTGCTCCGCAATGAACAGAGGGACCAGGAGGTGCTGGAAGAAGGGAGAGCCCTGTGTGGTCAAGAGTTCACAGGGCAGTGGGGATTTCAGCTGGGCTGGATGCAGGGAGGGCAGGGGCAGACTTCCCTCAGCGAGGAGGGCAGAGACAAAGCCTGAGGCAGTGGGAGTGAGTCTGGCTGTTCAGGGAGACCCGGGGTTGGTCTGCTGAAAGGGAGGGTGTCTGGAAAGGAGGAGTAGGTGGTGAGGATGGAGAGATGGTGGTGCCAGATCAAAGGAGGCGTAAGCGCTGGGCGAAGGAAGCAGATCTGTGTCCCTGAGCAGGACCCAGCAGGAGGCTTGGGTGAAAGTTTGGGTGAAAATAGGATTTTAGGAACATTAGTCATATATAGAATAAACTGGAGGATGGGGGAGGACCAGTCAGGAAGGTCAATTAGGAGGTTTTGGCTGTGAGTCCTGTGTGAGATGTAAGGACCTAAACTAGCTCTGTATGGCATAGAAATGAAAGAACAGGCCAGGCATGGTGGCTCACGCCTGTAATCCCAGTACTCTGGGAGGCCGAGGCAGACGGATCACCTGAGGACAGGAACTTGAGACCAGCCTGGCCAACATGGTGAAACACTGTCTCTACTAAAAATAAAAAAATTAGCCAGGCATGGTGGCAGGCGCCTGTAGTCCCAGCTATTTGGGAGGCTGAGGCAGGAGAATCACTTGAACTTGGGAGTGGAGGTTGTGGTGAGCTGAGGTCACGCCACTGCACTC
>NW_012102377.1:769236-772002 GCF_000951045.1 Mandrillus leucophaeus
TGTTGGAGGCGGACTAGTAAACTCAGACAGCACTGAGACGCGGGAAGAGAGAAGCTCAGGAAGAAGAGGCCGTGTACTAGCCCCAGGCGATGGCCAAAGAATCAAAGACGTGGTCCCTGGAGAAAACCAAGCTGAGGGGGAAGGTGTGGGCGCAGGGTAACAACCAGGGGTGGGAATGAAGCTTTGGGAGAGAAAGTCAGGGATCGCAGAAAGAAAAAGGAGCCGGAGAAATGGGAAGAAGCAGAAAAGAGAATGAATGGCAGGAACTGTAGAAGGCAGAGTCTCAGTCCGCAGCGATTCTGATGAACTAAGCTGAGCTAAGGGTAGGTTAACAGCGTTGTCATCTTTCCTCTCCCAAGCCAGCTTCTTCAGCAGGGTGCGCGCAGGCGCGCGCGCACACACACATGTATATGGTTTCTGATTTCTTTATTGCATCACTGTCTGTAAAGTGCTCGGCAAACTCAAACTGCAAAACGCAATGATGTGCTAGGGGTACCCTCTCCTTTACTTCAACTGCCAGGCCCAGCAGACGTTTTTGATGCTTAATTGTAAATATGAGACAGATGGGGACTAATAAGGTCCGCAGAATGCTGAGAAAGTGGTGGGCTCTTTGTGTCTCAGAAGTGAGGTTTCAGTCCCCTGGGCAGCCCATTCAGCATGTCCGGTGAGATCAGACAGTTGTCCTGACCAGGAGCTGTTCCTGTGGGATGGAGCCGAGGGCTGGGAGCCGTTTCCTGCAAAGGGAAGCCTGGCAGCAAATGTTTAGAAGCAAGATTCTCATGGCTATCCAGCAATGACCTCAGACATTCCAGATTTCGTTGGGGGATGGCAGTGGCTCATATACAGTATGTTATGTAAGAAACCAGGGAGAGAGAGAGAGAGAGAGAGAGAGCGAGCGAGCAGCCCACGTTTCTCAATGGCTATGGAAAGCTGAAAACACTCTGATTTTCATGATTGAGGCAAGAAGCATCTGATGTTAACAGTGACATGTACCAAAAGAGTGCGAATCACTGCAGGAAGAAACGCAGCAGTCTTTTGGGCGTCTGGCAGGCAGGTCCAGAGCTGAGGAAACATCATTCCCCAGCCTAAGCTGAAGTTGCTAAGAGCATGGGAAGGGCTGAGCTGTCTGTGTGTTGCCAGGCTGGGACCCACCACAGTCCCACTTCCGGCTTCCTGAGCAGTTTCATCAGACCTTCCCTATTAGCCCTGCATAGCAGTGGCTGTTGAGCCCAATGTCAGCAGCAGGCTCTGGAATATTGCCTGTCCACCGTCAGCATGGAATGGAGGCCCCCTGCCCAGACTCTCCTGGGCAAGACGGTGCTGGGGACAGCTGGCAGCGACGTGGAGGCCTGAAATGGAGCGTTCTCAGCCACAGAGGCAGAAAGGCTTCCAGGCCCCCTTGCAGACACATATAGTGCAGCAGAGCCATGAACTTGGGGGAAAAGTTTGCACCACTCTCTCTCAGCACAGTTCTTCTGAATGTCTTACCTAAGGTTGGTCTTTACTTCATTTGGTCAATCAAACAAAATCAATGTTTATTTAGCTGACATTTAAGACCAGCCCTCAAGGAGCTCACAGTCCAGAGAGTCCACTCTGAGGAACAATGTAACTTATCATCTCGTACTAAGATAAATGCAATGACAGATATTTGAACAAGGTAGAGAAATGGCATAGAAGAGGGGAGAAGTGATATCTGAGGTGGACTTTTGGGGATACATAATAAAAACCAGCATTCTATGCTTACCATGTTCCAGACATGGTGCTAGAGCCTTCCATCAATTAACTCCCTTAATTATCAGAAAAGCCCAGGAGGTAGGTTCTGTTATTCCCATTTTACGAAACAGAGGCACATAGGGCTTAGAAAAGTGATCCAAATTTACATAGCTAGTAAGAGGAAAAGTAGGATTTGATGCCACTCTATATATTTTCTTATATATATATATATATATATGTATTTTTTTTTTTTTTGAGACAGGGTCTCACTCTGTCGCCCAGACTAGAGTGCAGCGGCACGATCTTGGCTCACTTCAACTTGTACCTCCTAGGTTCATGCAATTCTCCTGCCTCGCCTCCCAGGTTGCTGGGATTACAGAGGCACACCACTACTGCCCAGTTAATTTTTATATTTTTAGTAGAGACAGGGTTTCACCATGTGGGCCAGGCTGGTCTTGAACTCCTGACCTCAAATGATCCACTCACCTTGGCCTTCCAAAGTGCTAGGATGACAGGTGTGAACCACCGTGCCTGGCCTGACGCCATTACATTTGACTGCCTTTCTAAGATATTAAATAATGAAGGTGTCTACCTGGGATAAGAAGTAGAGGAAAGCATGGCAGGCAGAGCAAATAGAATACACAAAGCATGGAGGCGTGAGATCACATGGCTCAGTCTTATAGGAGCAGGAAGTGTGAGAGCAGGAAGGAGTGGAATGTGAGGCTGGAGAAGCAGACGGGGTCTGCGAGGTTGGATTTCCTGCTCTCATCATGGGGTGTCATTGAAGGACTCTTAGAGACAGAGTCACAGGTGCACGTTTAAGAAAGACTACCGCCGGGCGCAGTGGTTCATGCCTGTAATCCCAGCACTTTAGGAGGCTGAGGCGGGCAAATCACTTGAGGACAGGAATTCAAGACCAGCCTGGCCAACATGGTGAAGCCACGTTTAGTAGAGGCCCGTCTCTACTGAAAATACAAACATTAGTAGGGCGTGGTGGCCCATGCCTGTAATCCCAGCTACTCGGGAGACAGAGGGTAGAAAATCACTTGAACC
>NW_012102377.1:773482-776817 GCF_000951045.1 Mandrillus leucophaeus
AAAAAAAAAAAAAAAGAAAAGAAAAGAATAAATAAGTCTGGGCACAGTGATTCATGCCTATAATCCTAGCACTTTGGGAGGCCAAGGTGGGCAGACCACAAGGTCAGGAGTTCGAGACCAACCTGACAAACATGGTGAAACCCTGTCCCTACTAAAACACAAACAAACAAACAATTAGCTGGGCATAGTGTCAGGCGCCTGTAATCCCAGCTACTTGGGAATCTGAGGTAGGAGAATCGCTTGAACCTGGGAGGCGGAGGTTGCAGTGAGCTGAGATCGCGCCACTGCACTCCAGCCCAGGCGACAGAGTGAGACTCCTTCTCAAAAAATAAATAAATACATAAGAAGTGAAATGGAAATGATGTGGCGATAGGAGGGGGCAGCCCAAGAGTAGGAGCACTGGAAGGTTACGAGGAGAAAAATGCCCCAGAAGCAGACAACATGGGGACTTGATGTTCCCAGATATATTCCCAGAAGGGAACTAGTTAGTTAGGCTGGTTAGTTTCTGCTGTCCGGTCCTTGTTTATGTGACACAAGAGCAGCAGAGAGATTTTCCACAAACCTCCCCTAGGAGACGGCAGAATAAGGCAAGCAGGGGTTAATATGGTCTGCAAATAAACTGCAGATTAATCCTCAACGGTACTTAATGCAGGGTAAAATGTGATAAATTATTCACATCGTACAGTGTAATAAGCAGGTTGACTCTGTGGCACCAGGCCTCTTGAGCTGTATTTTACACTTAGTTCCTCCTCTTGTTCCTCTTATTTAATCATTTTCAGAACACCTGACTTAAATAGGTGTTTCAGGTCCCATTTTTTTCCCCTGAAAAAATAAATTAGATCATAGATTCATCTCATGACATTCTGACATTTACCATCTTCTTACATTAGAATACACATGATTAGAGAGAGAGGAGCTCAGGAATTAGGCACAGGAGGAAGATGAAATACACTTTTCTTGAGGTTACCCCTTCTGGTCTTTGTGCATGACAGTCTGTTGTGCAGACAGGTTACAGGAAGCTCATTTTCATGTGGGATACAAGCCCAATTTGTGGTTAATCTGAAGGAATTAAATCTGCTATTTAGGGCTGACTGAGATTCTCTCTCCTGTGGAGTTGGGTGTCTGGGTAGAGGTGCTCATAGCCCTCCAGGGTGTCTGTAAAATATATTAAATGAATGGGGCTTTTGTAGCCAAGAGCCTCCCACTCGTGGGCAAGCTTTCAATGGTCCCAGTCCATGGCAGCCAGCTCCCCTAAACTATGGCTGGATTTCTGCCCTCCCTTCCTCAGGCAGATCTCCCCAAGAAGGGCCCGAGCCCCTGCGCCTAGAAGGCTTTTGCGGAGGGACACAGATTATGGACTGAGGTGGGCAACATGCTGAGGAGGAGCCTGTTGGAGGCGGACTAGTAAACTCAGACAGCACTGAGACGCGGGAAGAGAGAAGCTCAGGAAGAAGAGGCCGTGTACTAGCCCCAGGCGATGGCCAAAGAATCAAAGACGTGGTCCCTGGAGAAAACCAAGCTGAGGGGGAAGGTGTGGGCGCAGGGTAACAACCAGGGGTGGGAATGAAGCTTTGGGAGAGAAAGTCAGGGATCGCAGAAAGAAAAAGGAGCCGGAGAAATGGGAAGAAGCAGAAAAGAGAATGAATGGCAGGAACTGTAGAAGGCAGAGTCTCAGTCCGCAGCGATTCTGATGAACTAAGCTGAGCTAAGGGTAGGTTAACAGCGTTGTCATCTTTCCTCTCCCAAGCCAGCTTCTTCAGCAGGGTGCGCGCAGGCGCGCGCGCACACACACATGTATATGGTTTCTGATTTCTTTATTGCATCACTGTCTGTAAAGTGCTCGGCAAACTCAAACTGCAAAACGCAATGATGTGCTAGGGGTACCCTCTCCTTTACTTCAACTGCCAGGCCCAGCAGACGTTTTTGATGCTTAATTGTAAATATGAGACAGATGGGGACTAATAAGGTCCGCAGAATGCTGAGAAAGTGGTGGGCTCTTTGTGTCTCAGAAGTGAGGTTTCAGTCCCCTGGGCAGCCCATTCAGCATGTCCGGTGAGATCAGACAGTTGTCCTGACCAGGAGCTGTTCCTGTGGGATGGAGCCGAGGGCTGGGAGCCGTTTCCTGCAAAGGGAAGCCTGGCAGCAAATGTTTAGAAGCAAGATTCTCATGGCTATCCAGCAATGACCTCAGACATTCCAGATTTCGTTGGGGGATGGCAGTGGCTCATATACAGTATGTTATGTAAGAAACCAGGGAGAGAGAGAGAGAGAGAGAGAGAGCGAGCGAGCAGCCCACGTTTCTCAATGGCTATGGAAAGCTGAAAACACTCTGATTTTCATGATTGAGGCAAGAAGCATCTGATGTTAACAGTGACATGTACCAAAAGAGTGCGAATCACTGCAGGAAGAAACGCAGCAGTCTTTTGGGCGTCTGGCAGGCAGGTCCAGAGCTGAGGAAACATCATTCCCCAGCCTAAGCTGAAGTTGCTAAGAGCATGGGAAGGGCTGAGCTGTCTGTGTGTTGCCAGGCTGGGACCCACCACAGTCCCACTTCCGGCTTCCTGAGCAGTTTCATCAGACCTTCCCTATTAGCCCTGCATAGCAGTGGCTGTTGAGCCCAATGTCAGCAGCAGGCTCTGGAATATTGCCTGTCCACCGTCAGCATGGAATGGAGGCCCCCTGCCCAGACTCTCCTGGGCAAGACGGTGCTGGGGACAGCTGGCAGCGACGTGGAGGCCTGAAATGGAGCGTTCTCAGCCACAGAGGCAGAAAGGCTTCCAGGCCCCCTTGCAGACACATATAGTGCAGCAGAGCCATGAACTTGGGGGAAAAGTTTGCACCACTCTCTCTCAGCACAGTTCTTCTGAATGTCTTACCTAAGGTTGGTCTTTACTTCATTTGGTCAATCAAACAAAATCAATGTTTATTTAGCTGACATTTAAGACCAGCCCTCAAGGAGCTCACAGTCCAGAGAGTCCACTCTGAGGAACAATGTAACTTATCATCTCGTACTAAGATAAATGCAATGACAGATATTTGAACAAGGTAGAGAAATGGCATAGAAGAGGGGAGAAGTGATATCTGAGGTGGACTTTTGGGGATACATAATAAAAACCAGCATTCTATGCTTACCATGTTCCAGACATGGTGCTAGAGCCTTCCATCAATTAACTCCCTTAATTATCAGAAAAGCCCAGGAGGTAGGTTCTGTTATTCCCATTTTACGAAACAGAGGCACATAGGGCTTAGAAAAGTGATCCAAATTTACATAGCTAGTAAGAGGAAAAGTAGGATTTGATGCCACTCTATATATTTTCTTATATATATATATATAT
>NW_012102377.1:781142-786124 GCF_000951045.1 Mandrillus leucophaeus
ACTCTTGGCTGCAGGATGACGTGGGTTGATGCGGGCAAAGGAGAACAGTTAGGAGGCTGTCATAATAGTAACAGTGAAATCACTAGGTACTGTGCTAAGACAGTGAAAGGAGACATCTTTTTAAAAGGAATTTTTGGAAGATCCAATCAACAGGCCTTGGTGGTGACTACATGTGGGGAGTAAGGCTGGGGAGGTGTAGAGGAAGAGTCCTCAGTTTCTGGCTTGGGAACTGCTATAGCCACTAGCAGGTTTGTAGGAAGGGGAAGGAAAGGAACCAGTAAGTTCAATTCTGGACATGCTGCATCGGGGTGCCTGCGGGGCCCCCAAGTATGTGGAGAGCTGCAGGCAACTGGATATGCAAGTCTGGGTGGCCATTGGCCACAGCTCCCTCTTCTCTGCCCCATCCTGCAGACAGTCCCTCACTGGGAGCACAGTGACAGGAAACATGAGATGCTGGAATCTGGCGTTGGCATGGTTGAGTGTGATTAATGCAGAAGAAATGAAGTCAGTATTGGATGGCAACGAACCCAGACTCTGTTAGACGCGGCAGAAAGTGAACAAAGCGGATGGATTAAAGGTGGTAATGGATGCTCAGAATATTCACTCCACTAGACAGTGGGGAGTCTTAAGTGAGTTGAAGAGAGGGGAATTCAATAAAGGCACAACTATCTTTTATTTTTAGTGTCAACATTTTGTGTAATACAACAAAACTTATCGAGCAGTTACCTTCTTCGTTGACTCAGTGTTTATTGAACACCTGCTGTGTGCCTGGGCAGAGCTGGGGATAAATCAGTGAACAAGATAAAAACCTCTGCCCTTAAGGAGCTTATTTCCTGACTAGGGAGGGTGGGGAAACAAATGATAAGCAAAAAAAGAAATAAAATAAATAATCTTTGGGTATCCACTAGCTTATACAACACCTTCATGCAAATTCGAAAAAGGCCACACCTGTGTGTGGGTGGAGGCAACCCTGTGCCAGGTCACAGAGCTTGTCAAGCAGAACCTGGGCTCACTCTTGCTTGGCAAGGCATCCAATCTGCACAGCTTTATCTGGTGGCCCCATATGGAACGCCAATTGTCTGATGGAGAAAAATAAAGCAAGATAAGAGAGACAGGCGGTAAAGAGGGAGAAGGGTTGCAATTCAAAAGAAGAGGGTCAGAGAAGGCCTCCATGAGAAAATGACATTTGAGCAGAGACGTGAAAGGGATGAGGAAGTAAGCCACATGGATATCTGGGGAAGACTCCCAGGCAGTGGGGACAGCTAGTGCAAAGGCTTGAGACAGGAGCATGCCTGGCTATTTGAGGAATGGCAAGGAGGCCAGTGTGGCAGGAGCAGGGAGACCAAGAGGAAGAGAGTAGGGGACTGGATGGGAAAGGCAGCTGGGGGCCAGAGAGTGCCTCCTAGGCCCCTGTAAGAACATTGGTATTCACTCTGGATGCCGTGGGAAGTCTTGGAAGAATTTTGAGTAGGGAGCTACATGATTTGACTGACTTTTTACGAGCTCCATCTGGCTGCTGGGTTGAACATACTGTATAGGAGGGGAGGTGAAAGCAGGGGCTCACTGAGGAGGCCACTGCGATTACCAAAGTGAGGAGTGATGGTTGCGCAGACCAGAGAGGTGGCAGTGGAGGTGAGGAGGAGTGCTCAGATTCCAGATATATTTCGTAAAGCCCGCAGAATTCGCTGATGGGTTGGAAGTGTGGTGGGAGAGAAGGATGACTCCAAGCTTCCTGACCCAGACAATGGAAGAATGAAGTTGCCATTTATTGAGAAAGAGAAGGCTGTGGAAGGAAACACAATTGGGCATAATGTCAAACGTTTTAATTTGAGCACTGATTTGTGAACATGCAAAATGACCCTCCCCTTAACAGGTTCTGACCCCTGCAACAACTCATATTACAGAGGACAAAACCAAGACCCAGAACAACTTGTGTAAATCTTGCCCAGCTCGTAAGTGACAGAACCAGGTTTCAAACGAATCTGTGTGCTTCCACATCTGTGCACTTTGCCCCATACTGCATTGTCTCAGGGAATTCCTGCTCCACTGAGGAAGCCACGGAAATTAGATCGTGAGCTGTCGGGAGCTGAGGTTGCGTCTCACTCTCCTCTGTAGTCCCCATGTTGGGATTTTGTTGGAGGAACCAGCAAATAACACTCCTCCTCCCAACTTGACTTTGAAACCTTTGGAGAAACAGACACAGGAATCATGCAGATAGATAGGAAGATCAGCTTTATCTTTTTTTTTTTTTTTTGAGATGGAGTTTTGCTCTTATTGCCCAGGCTAGAGTACAGTGGCACAATATTGGCTCACTGCAACCTCCACTTTCCGGTTTCAAGCAATTCTCCTGCCTGCCTCAGCCTCCCAAGTCGTTGAGATTATAGGCGCCCATCACCACACCCAGCTATTTTTTTTTTTTTTTTAAGTAGAGACGGGGTTTCACCATGTTGGTCAGGCTGGTCTCGAACTGCTGACCTCGTGGTCCATCCGCCTTGGCCTCCCAAAGTGCTGGGATTACAGGCGTGAACCACCGCGCCCGGCCCCATCAGCTTTATCTTTGATCACTCTGGGGTGGAAGATGATACCTCAGTGTGTGGCCACAGTAGGCTTCCTGATGTTCCCCTGATCAGGCAGAGCTTGGACACTGCAAGTCTCTTCCTGGAGCCTTCACCTGAAGAAGCAACCTGAATGCAATTATCCAGCAGGCCGACTGGCTCTGAGAGAGAAAGGGAGAGGAAGGGGGTGAGCTTCTCATGCTCAGATCTTCCTTTCAAATTCATTATCAGATAAATCCCCTCTCTTCCCATGGGGAGGAGTAGGGAGCGAGGCCAGTAGGGTTGTTTTAGCTGCAGTCCTTCCCCATGGAAACATAAAGCACAGAAATGAAAGTTCCCCCTCCCCCGCTCCAGCACAGCCTGGCACACAATAGGTGCTCAGTGTTGTGTTTGTGTGTGTGTGTGTGTGTGTGTGTGGCTAAAATAAAAGCAGGCACTTCTACCTAGTGAACAATAGAGAAGGCATTCCTTATACACATTCACTTCTCATTATTATCCAAGAGGTAGAAACTACTTTTCTTTCCAGTTTACAAATGAGAAAGTGAAGGTTTGAAAGGTTTTGAACCTGACCTAGGATGGAGCCAGGACTTTAACCTGGTGGCTTATTGGAGTCAGAGCAGATAAGCAGCACAGGTATTCCCCTCACTCTGCTCTGCTGGTGACGATCCCAGGCAGTAAGGACATTATTAGACATTAGCATGAAGTGCCTGGGAAAGCAGGCAAGAGAGCAGTTAATTCTGTCTAGAGCTGGGGTGGGGGTGCAGAGGCAGAGACAGGCAGTCACAGAAAGAAGATGAGAGCTGACTGGAGTCTTCAAAGACAAGTAGGGATTTGCCAAAGGGATAAGACTAGTGGAGGGAGGCGACGGCATTCTAGGTGAAACAGCTTGGACAAACATCCAAGACCTCAACAATGTTTGGGGAGTAGTGAATGGACCAGACTGCTCAAAATACAGATCACAAAACGGCAGCCCACCCTCCGAAGTCAACCTGCAGATGTGAGTTGTTTGGCATGTACAAAATATACACATATTTAAGTTATCTCAACATTTGAGTGATTTCGTCACTCTGGACTTTTGGCTTTTCTTAAAAATCCAGAAGATAACCCTAAGTCACCCTAGGTATGTGTTCCCATATGGCCACCTTTGTTGAGCCCTAAGAAGCTGCTAGCTCCTTCAGATGAACATGTGCTCCCCAGCTGGCCTCAACCCCTGCCCACTCCCCAGCACCTGCATGTTTCACCCATTTACTTAACTAGCCTATCTTGCTCCTATGAGCACTTGAGCTTGCAACACTTGGGCTAGATGTTTGGACCAAGTTTTGAAGGGCCTGCTATGCCATGCCAAGGAGGGGATTTGGGAGTCTTCAAAGGTTGTTAAACAGAGGAGTGCATGATGGGATGAGTACAGAAGATGGGATAGGTGGGAGAGAGATGGACGCAATATTGAAATTAGTAGGCACAAGGGTCAAATGGTTTCTCCTGGAGAATTCTTCTTCAGGCAGAAGTAGTAGCAGTTGTTCCAGGCGGGTCATAGTTGTGGACTGGACTTGGATTTAGACAGCCTAAAATACTGTTTTTTAAAATTTTTTATTTCCATAGGTTATTGGGGAACAGGTGGTGTTTGGTTAAATGAGTATGCTCTTTAGTGGTGATTTGTGAAATTTTGGGGCACCCATCACCCAAGCAGTATACACTGAACCCAATTTATAGTCTTTTATCCCTCACCCTCTTCCCACCCTTTGCCCCTGAGTCCCCAAAGTCCATTGTGGAATTCTTATGCCTTTGCATCCTCATAGCTTACTTCCCACTTATGAGGGAGAACATACAATGTTTGGTTTTCCATTCCTGAGTTTTTTCACTTAGAATTATAGTCTTCAATCTCATCCAGGTTGCTGTGAATGCCATTAATTCATTCCTTTTTATGGCTGAGTAGTATTCTATCATATATATGCATACACACACACACACACACACACACACACACACACACACAAAACACAGCTTCTTTATCCACTTGTTGATGATGGGCATTTGGGTTGGTTCCACATTTTTGCAATTATAAATTGTGCTGCAATAAATATGCCTGTGCAAGTATATTTTTTGTATAATGGCCTCTTTTCCTCTGGGTAGATACTAGTAATGGGATTGCCAGATCAAATGATAGTTCTACTGTTTTAGTTCTTTAAGGAATCTCCACGCTGTTTTCCTTAGTGGTTGTACTCGTTTACATTCCTACCAGCAGTGTAGAAGTGTTCCCTGTTCACTGCATCCACGCCAAAATCTACAATTTTTTGATTATGGCCATTCTTGCAGGAGTAAGGTGGTATTGGATTGTGGTTTTGATTTGCGTTCCCTGGTCATTAGTGATGTTGAGCATTTTTTCATATGTATGTTGGCCATTTGTATATCTTCTTTTGAGAATTGTCT
>NW_012102377.1:786925-787578 GCF_000951045.1 Mandrillus leucophaeus
TTTTTTTTTTTTTTTTTTTGAGACAGAGTCTCACTCTGTTGCCCAAGTTGGAGTGTAACATTGTGATCTCAGCTCACTGCAACCTCTGCCTTCCAGGTTCAAGTGATTCTCCTGCCTCAGCCTCCTGAGTAGCTGGGATTACAGGCATGCGCCACCACGCCCGGCTAATTTTTGTATTTTAAATAGGGATGGGGTTTTGCCATGTTGGCCAGGTTGGTCTTGAACTCCTGACCTCAGGTGATCCACCGACCTTGGACTCCTAAAGTGCTGGAATTACAGGCGTGAGCCACTGTGCCCGGCGGGGATACTGGATTTTGTGGAATGTTTTTTCTGCATCTGCTGAGATGACCATGTGATTTTTGTTTTTCATTCTGTTTATGTGGTGTATCACATTTATTGACTTGCATATGTTAATATATATCTGTATTAGAGGACCTGTATCTAGAGGGCCTGAAATAAAACAGAAGAATGAATGATCCTCCTCCTTTCAAACACTGTTACCTTCACCTCTCCAGTAAGTTCCATCTGGTCTGTTTAGAAAACAAGAAAATGGGCCAGGCATGCTGGTAATCCTAGCACTTTGAGAGGCCAATGTGGGTGGATCACTTGAGCTCAGGAGTTTGAAACCAGCCTGGGCAACATGGAGAAACCTC
>NW_012102377.1:787693-911096 GCF_000951045.1 Mandrillus leucophaeus
GAAAAGGAAAGGAAAGGAAAGGAAAGGAGAGGAAAGGAGAGGAGAGGAGAGGAGAGGAGAGGAGAGGAGAGGAGAGGAGAGGAGAGGGAGAAAGAAAAGAGAGAAAGAAAATGAGAGAAAAAGAAGGAAAGAAAGAACAAAAAAAGAAAGAGAAAGAAAAGAGAGAGAAGAAAGAGAGAGAGAAAGAAAAGAGAGAGAAAAGAGAGAGAAAGAACATAAAGAGAGAAAAAGGAAAGAAAGAACAAAAACTGAAAGAGAGAGATAAAGAGAAAGAAAGAACGAACGAATGAACGAACCTCGGTACCTCTGGCAAGCCACTTAACTTCTTTGAGCCTCAGTTTCCTCCACGGTAAAATAGGAATAGCATTACCATCAACAGCATCTCATGAGGAAAGGTGTTTGAACACATCTGTGGGTCCTAGGGAGTTAGAGGATTGCTGGGGTTGATACAGGAAGGCCCCACATGTTGGCTTGACTCTGAGGTGTCAGACCTCTAGAGGTGGCACAAACCACACAATAGCTGTGGTTCCTGCTGTCCTGGGAGTTTTAACAATGATACAAGCCACATCAAGCTGCTTGAACAAGAACATACGCATAAAGACTTACATCCCCTGCCTCTCCCTTTCCACCCCGTACACCCATGAAGTCTGGGGCAGGGGCAAAAGCCCAGGGTGTGGTCTGAGTTGGATTTGGCTTCTGGATTTGGGGCAGGGCCCAGGGGATTCAAATCCCCTCTGTCCTGCACACAGCATTATGGTGACTTGGGGATGAAGGCTGCACAGTCAGCCTGGCTGGTTGCAGCCTCTCAGCTCCTCCCTCCCTTCTCTGGTCTGCTGCTCCCTCCCTCCCCTCCCCCTCACTGTCTCCAGCCCTGCAATCCATCACAGCTCTGTGTCCCTGCCCTTTGTGACCGTGTCTCTCTGCAGCACTACTTTTGCATTTTGATGTTAAAACAATATTTTACCCAATATATGACAGCACTTGGAGCCTTTGCAAAGGCCTTTCACATCTGTTATTTCATTTGATCCTCACCAGGTTGCTGTCAGGTAGGCAGGGAAGGTATTATTAGTGAAGGTGGTAGTCAAAATATTTAACAGCCCATATACGATGGGCTCAACCATCGGAGTGGATGCAGGTCTAGTGCTGGAGAGGGCCCTGGAGGCATCCTCCCTTAGTTATTGGAACAAGGTCTGGGGGAGGGGGGCACTGGCGTAGGGACCCGGAAGTCTGGGGCAGTCCAGGGTGGCTGGGGACAGACATGAAGGATTCAGGGAAGTGGCTTTTTGCCAAGCAGTCTGGAAGCATTTCTGTTTTTTTCTTTTCATTTCATTTCTTTTTCTTTTTTTTTTTGAAACAGAGTTTCACTCTTGTTGCCCAGGCTGGAGTGCAATGGCACAATATCTCATCACAACCTCCACCTCCCAAATTCAAGCGATTCTCCTGCCTCAGCCTCCCAAGTAGCTGGGATTACAAGCATGCACCGCAACACCCGGCTAATTTTGTATTTTTAGCAGAGACGGGGTTTTTCTATGTTGGTCTGTCTGGTCTTGAACTCCCGACCTCTGTTGATCTGCCCGCCTCGGCCTCCCAAAGTGCTGGGATTACAGGCGTGAGCCAGTGCGCCCGGCCTCGGTTTTTTTGTTTGTTTGTTTTTCGTTTTGTCGTTTGTTTTTTAGCAGGATTGAACTGTACCGGTGCTTACAATGGTCTCTAATCATCTGTCCAATTGTGGTGATGTGGGAACCAGGTCCAGAGAGGTGAGTAACTTGTCCAGGGTGCAGGATGAAAGGAGGGCCAGCAGTGAGGTCGCTGGACTGCTCAAGCAGAGTTTTTTCTGCCGCCCCAGAGTGTAGGCAGATGCAAAGGCTTTCTTTGGCACCTCCTCCTTCCTGACAGAACAGCAGCCTTGGACACTGGTGAACAGCACTCTTGAAATCTGATCCCGGACCTCACACTTCTCTCCACACTTCTGTCACCATGTCTTCTTATCTTCTCACTGTCTCCTCTGTCTCACCCTCATGTGTCAAGACTGCCCCTGAATTCCCTCGCTTGACTGTCTCCTTGATTTCTCCATGGACTCCCACACCATCTGCTAGTACCTCGCTGGGAGCAATTTCCAGAAACTCCCTGAGGCCCTAATTCTGCTCCTGAGCTGAGCATTGGATATCTCTCAGGTGTCCTGCCAACTACCTCAAGTCAACATGTCCCAAAGGGACCTCACCACCTTTTCCTCCCAAACCAGCCCTCCCCCGTGACCTTGCTGTGCCTGTAAATGGCACCACCGTTGTTAATCCTCCTGGACCACATGGACCGCCCACCGGCACAGTGCCCATAATGGCCATCCACCTGCTGTAGCCTAATGCTCTGGAGACCCCAGTGATCAGTTTTGAAGTCGAGACTGAGGCTGGGGTCTGGCTTCCTGCAGCCCTTGTCCTACCCTGAGATCATGACCCCATCTTCCTTTGCACTGGTGTGTTCATTTTTTTTGGTAAATATAATGCTATTTTTTATTGAAATAATTCGTATATACTACTTAAAACCAAATAGTCCTACTAAGTACATAATGAAAAAACAGATTGCTCCCTGTGTCATTTCTTTTCACCTGTGATTACTACTCCTTAGAGGTAATTGCAACATATTTTGCTGTTTCTTCAGGTATTTACCTCCATTTTTCGAATGAGATAAATGGTAATTTTAGATTTTTTCATTCTGGACATTATCTATTGATTTTTAATAAAGATGCTGTCAATATCCCATCTGTATGCCTTAGATCAAGCTTGTCCAACCTTCAGCCACAGGCAACTTGTGGCCCGGGATGGCTTTGAATGTAGCCCAACATAAATTTGTAAACTTTCTTAAAACATTGAGTTTTTTGTGTGATTTTTTTTTTTTTTTAGATGGAGTCTCACTCTGTTGCCCAGGCTGGAGTGCAGTGGTGCGATCTTGGCCACACATTCTCTTAATATCATTGTAGCATGGTTTTTAGTTAAATCAACATTCAGTATGTACATTATTATGACTATGTAAATATTGCTTACAACCAAGCAACATAAGCTAGAATTATATTTTTTAAAAAAGCATTTCCCCTTAAAGTTAATAATAGCTTCTTTTTTTTTTGTTTTCTTAGTTTTCTATGTACTTACCACTAATTTGTCCCCAACTATCTTATAGAGTAGAAATCTATATAGTAAAATAAATAATGTTATCTATATGTTCTATTTTTTCCTTGGAAACCACTCCAGAAGCCTGGAGTTTTCCTGCTCCAATGTGGACTGACTGGTTGCTTTCCTGGTTTGCTACACAACTATTATCCTGGGGCTTCCTTCATTATAATTCTAGAAAGTTCTTTTCCCTCTCTCTCCTGTATGAGTTCCCCTATTGTCTGGGTCCTGTGTCTTCTTTCATGATTTACCTTCTCCTCACATCTTTTATGAGAATGGGTACATCAGAGACAAATTGTTTGAAGCCTGGAATGTCTGAAAATAACTGTTCATGTTTTATCGACAATTTGACTTGCTAGAGAATTCTAGAAAGAAAAATTGTCTCCCACAATTTGGTGGAAATTACTCTACTGTCTTCTAGCTTCTTCTTCTTCTTTTTTTTAAATCATTTTTAAAATGATTTAAAAATTTTTAAATGATTTATTTGGTAATTATTCCCCAAACTTTTCTCAGTTCCTCCTTCTGGAGCTCCTGCTTTTGTTTATATTTTACTTTATATAGCAATTTATTTGAAAAGTATATTTAATACTTAGACATGTATTATTTTATTAGCTACTTTATAATATGATTATACCTTTTTGCATTTGAAATGCTTTATATATTTAATTCCACAATTTTAAAATTTTATGAATTCTGTTTTTTACAATGTTATTGAGGTATATTTTAGTTTTATAAAATTTCCCTTTTTGAGCGTACAATTTAATGACTTTGCTGGGTGCAGTGGCACCTGCCTATAATATCAGCTACTCATGAAGCTAAAGTGGGAAGACTGCTTGAATCCAGGGTTTTTCATATATTGCCTGGGCAATATATGAAGACTCCACCTCAAAAAAAAAAAAAAAAAAGACTTTTACTAAATTAACCAAGTCCTACAACCATCACCACAAACAAATTTTAGAATGTTTCCATCACCCCAGTAAGATCTCTCATGCCCATTCCGGCATTTTTTTCCCAGTGTTTTCTGAACCTCAATCCTTTGTAGGTGACCTAGATTTTCCTCTCTACAAGGTTCCGCTCTTTATTTCTGATATGTTACAATGATGTGCCTTAACACGATTTTTTTTTTACTATCCTGAAAAATTTTCAAAGGATTTATTTAGTAATTATTCCCTAGACTTTTCTCAGTTTCTTCCTTCGGGAACGCCTGTTATTCTGGCATTGAGCCTTCTGGAGTAATTGTTTGATGCTTTAATCTTTTTCTTTTATTAATTCTTTTTTGTCTTTATTTGTCTTATTTTTAGGTGATTTTCTAGTTTTTTTTCTTCTAAACCTATACAACATTAAAACTTTAGCAATCTTGATTTCCAAGAGCCCATTCTTATTCTCTGAAGGTCTATTTTCTATAGCCCCTGATATTGTTTCATGGCTTCAGTGGTTTTCTAGCCCTCTAAGGATATTAAATATGCTGTTTAAAATTGCAGTGAATTATCTGTCTGAATTGTCTCTGCTTCGCCTGAGTTTTCCTCCCTCCCTGCCTCCCTCTCTTCGTCCCTCCTTCCTTCCTTCTTCTCCCTTCTCCACCTCTTCTTCTCCCTTTTTCTTCTACTGGGTTTTGCTTTAGATCCTCTCTTCCTTTCCTCACCATCCATTCATATTGAAGAGTGAGGCACTAAAAAGCTCATTGAAATCTCTGTGTGTTGGGGCAGGGCTGGTTTAGTGGTAGACCACACCTTAAGGTTATCAGGTAGGAAGCTAATGTTTTACTGCGGACTCCCCAACCAATGCCAGTATCAATAGGTCTTTCTCTTGAGCCAGTTTACCCAGCAGGACCTTCCCCAACCTCTTTCCTCTAGAGCGTCAGCCAGGCCTCCAGCATTCTGGGTGCCCCTGCTTTCCATTCCCATGGGAAGGAGTGGGTGATTGCATTGCTCAAGAATGAGACTTTTGCCTGACCAACAGGGTGAAACCCCCTCTCTACTAAAAATACAAAAAAAATTAACCAGCCATGGTGGCACGTGCCTGCAATCCCAGCTACTCAGGAGACTGAGGCAGGAGAATCATTTTTACCTGGGAGGTGGAGGTTGCAGTGAGCCGAGATCGCACCACTGTACTCCAGCCTGGGTGACAGGGCAAGATTCCATCTCAAAAAAAAAAAAAAAAAAAAAAAAAAAGGTGAGACTTTCACTTGATCATCCTGCTTTCTCTATGCTGCCTTTCCTCTTCATCTTCCATGCCTGGTGCCTTCCCCAAATCCAGAATCTCTCTTTCAGCCTCTCTGGAGAGTAAGGCCGTGTTTTGCAGGGTGGGATGAACAAAGCTATTCGACTACCAGGGCTGGAGAGGGGAAGCTGACTTTCAGCTCATCCTTACGTTTGCAGCCACTCCATCCCATTAACTTCACAGTTACCCATACCTCCGTTTTCTAAACTCTTCCATTCTTATTTTTTTGTTGTTTTTCATGTCAAATTGGCTTCCTTTTTGAAAGCATCTCTACCCCTTGCCTGCTCTGCAGGCAGCTTTTTTTTCTCTGCTAAGTCAGTTAATACTCATCCAATGGGATCCTTCTTGCAAAATTCTTTGACATCATCCATCAGCTGTTGTCTCTTCTTTTGTTCTGATAGTTCTTGTGGGTTTAGACTTTACCACTTTACTGTCATTGTAGCAACAGAGTCAAACACATGGGCTTAATGTGCCAAGTCTGGGAGGGGAGAAATTCTCTCCCTGTCCCTGCTGCCACACTCTTTAGCCTGACTCACATTTCCAGTCTGCAATGCTTACTGCTCCCCAAACAAACCCAACTCTTGCTGATAACGTTTCTGGAATGTACTCCTTGTCTCCTTTCCATCAAGACTCACCTTAAGTATCATACCCATGAAACCTCCTCCAATTTACCACTGCTAAAGAAACATCTTGTCCCTTCTAAAGCTCATTGCATGTACATGTTTCACCTCTCCTGATTATCTATGGTATGAACATCTATTGCTCTGCTATACAAGTTCTTTGAGGGAAGGGACAACAGCTTACCGTCTCTGAATCCTCTTCAGCCAGCAGCTGATCTACCTATCTATCTATTATAACAAGAACCATAATAATTAAATGTCTGCCGTACTGTGTACAGGCATTTTAATCACAATGGTCTCTAACACCTACAGTAACTCTACAAGGTAGGGTATTAGATTTAATTTTTAGATGGACACTCTAAGAGGTTAAAGGACTTCATCAAGGTCCCATAGCCAGCAAAAGGCTGGATATCAATTCAAGCACTGGTTTCTTTGTCTCTAAAGTCTATATTTTTATCTCAGCTGCGTTGTTTCAGTTATCTTTTTAATTTTAACATTTTATTGTTACCTTTTTATTTTTAACTTGGGTACTTAACATTTTTCTTTCACCTGTGTGTTACTCCTGCTGCTCTGAAAGTGCAGGTGCAGTGTGGTTATTTTGCTCATTCCAAACTCATGTCCCTAAAGCAAGAACTCTCAACTTGACCCTGTGGATCCATATCTGTCATTTATTGGGCATTTTCTCTCTGTCAAGCAATTAGTAACGAGTGTGGTTAAGGGCATGGGCTCTGAAGACAGGTTCAAATCCTGGCTTCTCCACTTACTAACTATCAGTTTGGGCAAGTTACGACTTCTCTATGCTTCAGTTTCCTCTTCTGTAGAATGGGCCTTAATAATACCTGCAGTAGATACAACATAAGGTAATGGTGAGAATTAAATACGTGTAAACTACTTAGAAGAGTGTATGGCACTTTATAAGCACTAATTGATGTTACCTATTGTAATCACATATTTTGTCTTATTTAACTTACACTTACACCTATGGGGTAAAAATTATTATCCTAACTTTGCAGGTGAGGAGGCTGATATACAGATGCAAATTGAGATCTTCCTGACTCTAAAAGCATTTTCTTTCTTTTCTTTGTTTCTTTTTTCTTTCTTTCTTTCTTTTTTTTTTTTTGAGACGGAGTCTTGCTCTGTCTCCCAGGCTTGAGCGCAGTGGCCTGATCTCAGCTCACTGCAATCTTTGCCTCCCAGGTTCAAGCGATTCTCCTGCCTCTGCCTCAGGAGTAGCTGGGGTTACAGGCATGCACCACCATGCCCGGCTAATTTTTGTATTTTAGTAGAGATGGGGTTTCATGATGTTGGCCAGGCTAGTTGCAAACTCCCGACCTTAAGTGATCCGCCCGCCTCGGCCTCCCAAAGTGCTGGGATTACAGGTGTGAGTCACCGTGCCCAGCCTAAAAACATTTTCTTAACCACTATGCTATACAGCCAGAGAGACAGATGATACTTGTGGACATCCTGCAGGCTTTTAAATTTTGGTGAACCTATGAACAAGAAGATGCTGGTCTGGACACTGGTCTCCAGTGCAACTCCAGAGAGAATGTGGGTATCATTACTGGGTAGGGATGTGCCACCCCAGGCTGGGAGTCAGGAAACCTGCGCTCTAGACCTCCCTGCTGTGTGGACCCCCACCCTCTGCACCCTCCACTGCCACCCCCAGGCCTCATTTCTCTCATCTTAGAGAGGAAGGGTAGCACTGGCCTTCTGGGGCTTCTTGTAAAGGCTCCCAGCAAAACCAGGTAACTGCTGAATGCCAGCACCATCTGGTGGCCAGGGGCCAGAACCCAAGCCCATTGCTCCCCACTGCCACTTGGTGGCCACTAATGCCATCTTAGGTTTGCCAGGCATTTCACATTAAAAAAAGAATCATTGACATGATCATATGCTCTTTTCAGCAACTTGAAGAAATATGTAGGATTTGGTACTATCTTTTCCTGACAGGAAGCTGGGGCCCAAAGAAATTGGGTAAATGGCATAGAGTCACATGGCAAGCTCACTGGCTGTCACAGCCAGGTTTAAAAGGCTCTGATTTTTTTTTTTTTTTTTGAGACAGTCTCGCTCTGCCACCCAGACTGGAACGCAGTGACACGATCTCGGCTCACTGCAACCTCCGCCTCCCAAGTTCAAGCGATTCTCCTGCCTCAGCTTCCTGAGTAGCTGGGATTACAGGCACGCACCATCACGCCCAGCTAATTTTTGTATTTTTAGTAGAGACGGGGTTTCACCATGTTGGTCAGGCTGGTCTCAAACTCCTGACCTTGTGATCCGCCCACCTCGGCCTCCCAAAGTGCTGGGATTACAGGCGTGAGCCACCGTGCCTGGCCAAGGCTCTGAGATATTAAAGCTACCTCTGAAATAGACTTTGCAGGCATATCGAGAATATACCAAGTACAAGATGTGTCACATAGGTCATTTAATTTAGTATGAGCATACAACTGAGACTCAGTGAGGTTTAATTTACTCAGCGTATAGGGTGTGACAGAGGCAGGATTTGAACCCAGATTCTATGACTCTACCCAGCCCTATTTTTCTCCTCCTCAATGTCTGGGGCTGGCCCTGAAGCATACAGAACAATTAAGGCTTCTAACCTCCATAATTCTGTTGTTCTTTAGGATTGAATCCATAAATTTTAGCTAGGCTGATAGCTATCCAGAATATAGACTTCCTTTTCCTGCCTTCCCTGCAGCTAGAAATGGACCAATGGTAAGTCAGCAGGACTGGTGTATGCAGTTTCAGAAGCTGAAGGGAGTGGGCACACCCTTCTTTGCCAGCAGCTTCTAAAACAAGTCCCAGTGACCCTACTTCCTGGAAGTCATGCCCTTGTGTAATTGCCTCCCCTGGAGTATGGGCTGAGCTTGTACTTCTAACAAATAGAGTGTAGCATAAAACAATGGAAAGTAACTTCTTTTTAAAATTATTTGTTTATTTATTAGAGACAGGGCTTTGCTCTGTCACCCAGGCTGGGGTGCTATGGTGTCATGATAGCTCACTGTAACCTCAAACTCCTGGGCTCAAGTGATCCTCTCACCTCAGTCCCCAGAGTAGCTAGTACTACAGGCATGTGCTACCATGCTTGGCTAATTTTCTGATCTTTTGCAGAGACAGGGTCTTGCTGTGTTGCCCAACCTGGTCTTGAACTCCTGGCTTCAAGTGATTCTTCCACTTCAGCATCCCAAAGTGTGAGGATTACAGGTGTGAGCCACCATGACCAGCCAGAAGTCACTTCTAAGATCAACTTACAAAAGACTGTGACTTCCATCTCCCTGACATTCTTGCTGGCTCTTCTTGCTTGCTTGCTTGGATGAAGCAAGCTACCATGTTGTGAGCTGCCTTATGGAGAAGCCCATGTGACAAGGAACTGAAGGCCCTCTGGCCAAGAACCAGTGAGGAACTGAGACCCTCAGTCCAACAGCCTGTGGCAAGCAGAATCCTGCCAATAATCAAGTTAGTGATCTTGGAAGAAGATCCTTCCCAATTTGAGCCTGGAGATTTCTTTTTTTTTTTTTTTGAGACTGAGTCTCGCTCTGTTGCCCAGGCTGGAGTGCTGTGGCCGGATCTCAGCTCACTGCAAGCTCCGCCTCCCGGGTTCCCGCCATTCTCCTGCATCAGCCTCCCGAGTAGCTGGGACTACAGGCGCCTGCCACCTCACCCGGCTAGTTTTTGTATTTTTTTTAGTAGAGACGGAGTTTCACCGTGTTAGCCAGGATGGTCTCGATCTCCTGACCTCGTGATCCGCCCGTCTCGGCCTCCCAAAGTGCTGGGATTACAGGCTTGAGCCACTGCGCCCGGCTGAGCCTGGAGATTTCTACAGCTTGGGCCAACACCTTGGTTGCAGACTCGTGAGAGACCCAAACCAGAGGACCCAGTCAGGCCATGCCCAGAGTCCTGATTTATGGAAACTATAAGATAATGCATGCCATTGATTCATGCCTCTAATTTCTTGGGTAGTTACACAGCGATAGATAACTAATATACCTTCCTTCTTCCTTTCTTCTTCCTTGCTAATTGGAAAACGGATGTGATAGTTGGAACAGACGTTTTGGACGATAGAACAGACTTGAGAATTGAGGCCCTGCGTGGAGGAACAATGAGATAGAAGGAGTCTGGGCCCTGACACAGTGATGATTTTGAACTGTCTTTCGTTCTCAGCTGACTTCAACCCTTCCTCTTTTTGTGTTACCCTTTTATGTAAACAAGGCTATGTCCAGGCAAAATGGCAAAATAGGTCAAATTTGCGTCTGATATCCTGGTTGTTTCTGCATCTTCTTTACTCTTTCCTTGACCTTTTCCTCTTCTAATGCTTAGTCCTCTTCAGTCCTTGCCTAATGCCCAGTCCTGCCTAGGATCCCCTTTAAAGCTCAGATCCTAGCCCTGGACATTTCTCTCCACCCTCTTCTTGCTATTGAGTTCTGGGAGAATGCCCAGTTCTAGGTTCAAAAGATTGATAAGTGATGTGATTATTTGCTTGCCGGAGTACAGGAGCAGTGGCAGGGGTGGGGCTGGAAGACAAAATACTCTAAGCAGATTTCAAATGATAACATTTCTGGAATCGTGAAATTATTAGAAAGAGAAATGTTTTTCTTTTTCTAAGGCCGAAGGAAAGAGGGACGAGGGAAGGCATTAGAATGAATGCATGAATGGAAAGTGAAAGTCAGCTTGTTGTTGAGAATACAAAATGGCAGAGAGTATAGATACTATTCCTTTTATGACTTTGGGAAGCAATTTATGATTCCTGAGTCCCCTCTTTTTTTGTTGCTGTTCTAGTAATGTTTGGATATAAAACATGATTCTTGCTAAAGGTCAGGAGAATTTGACCTTCTGAGCTTCCATAATTTATTTCTATCATGGATCTTGTAAATGTTGTGTTTTTTAGTGTTGTCTTCCTGGCTAGGGATCAGGTACTGGCTTTCATTCATATTTGTGTTCCTGGCAACAAGCGTTGTGCCTGGCACATAATAGGTACTCAATCAATGCTGGTGTATACTGTAAGGGAGATCTTTATTCCTCGATCCCGACTTTGGAAGCATTCTCAGGTTCGTGCATGTGACACCTCCTTCACACACAAATATAAGCTGTCATTGCAGAATTTGTTCATTTATTTAATACAAATTTATGGAGCTCCTACTCTGTGCCATGTACTATTCTAGATGCAGGGAGTACAACCATAAATGAACTACACAAAAGTCTCTGCTCTCATAGTGCTTATGTACTGGTGGGGAAGACAGAAACTTGACAGATAAATAAGTACACATATGGTATGTTGGATGATGACAAGTACTATAGAAAAAAATAACACACAGGAGAGTGGTGACAGGGTGTGGGGAGGATGAGAGTGGCTAGGGAAGACTTCCCTGAGGTGACCGTGGCAGAAGCTGGCTATACTCCCTAGAATTCTGTACTCCTCTACACTCCCTGGCCTCTGTCGTAGTAAAGCAGGGCTGGGTGGCTAGTGCTGGCCAAAGGACTGTGAGCAGAAGGAGCGCATGTCACTTTCAGGCCAAGGAATTCAGAGCCAGTGGGCTTTCTGCGCCCCCTCTTCTGTCTCAGAGCATTTAGAGGCCATGTGTTCAGAAAACAGTGTCACCAGATGGAAAGAAACCGGGTGGATGAACTGGTGAGAACCGGATGGAGGAGAGAACTGCTCCCCATCTTCCTTATATTTATTGCCCTGACTAAATATTTATTGCAGTGACATTTGAGCAAAGCCCTGAAGAAGGTGAGCGAGTGAGCCAAGTGGTTATCCTGAGAGAGGAACACTCCAGGCAGAAGGAACACGAGAGTGACAGCTGGACTAGGTTGAGTCACTTACAAAGAACCAATTTTATGTCTCTGCAGCCTGCTTGGACATTTTGACTGAATGAAGTTTGCATATGTATATATGCAAAGACTCCTGATTTTTAGATTAAAAACCCTGTACACCAGGTTTTGGTTTTGGCTTTTTAAATTATCGTTATTTTCATTATTATTTATTATTTTTGGAGACAGAGTCTCAGGCTGGAGTGCAGTAGCACGATCTTAGCTCACTTCAACCTCTGCCTCCCAGGTTCAAGCGATTGTCTTGCCTCAGTCTTCTGAGTAGCTGGGATTACAGGTGCCTGCCACTATGCCCGGCTAATTTTTGTATTTTTAGTAGAGACACGGTTTTGCCATGTTGGCCAGGCTGGTCTCGAACTCCGGACCTCAGGTGATCTGTCCGCCTTGGCCTCCCAAAGTGCTGGGATTACAGGTGTGAGCCACCTCACCCGGCCAAATTATTTAAATAAGCTTGATTCTTTAGAGTAATTTTAGGTTCACAACAAAATTGAGAGGAAGGTACAGAGACTTCTCATACACTGCCTGCCCCACGCATACATGGTCTCCCCTACCAGAGTGCTACATTAGTTACAGCTGATGGACCTGCACTGACACATCATTACATCATTATCACCCACATCTAGAGTTTACCTGAGGGTTAATTCTCAGTGTTGCACATTTTGTGGCTTTGGACAAATTTATGATATTTCCACTATTATAGCATCATACAGAATCATTTCACTGCCCTGCAAATTGTCTGTGCTCCAACAAGCTCCCTTTTCAAAACAGGAAAAGAGGTCAGTTTATTTTGTGATTGTGAGCAAAAAGAGAAAGGACAAAGGGGTCCATCTCCTATTCTCTGCCTTTTGTTCTCAGGTACAGACATTTTTTTTTTCCCTTCAGGAGAGATGTGGCTTATTCTAGATGCAGGGGTAATAGTGATGTCTGGGTTGAGGTCTGTATCCTCTCTTGGGGAAAGCTGGAGGGAATAGAGCTGGTGTAAGGACACCATCCAACTGTGGCAGCCCTCAGTGGCGCCCCCCTTCTAGCTCCTGTGCACCCCGCAGTCCAGCCCTCACTGCTTCCCAAGGCTCTGAGAGCTCACATGCAACTTTTTTTCTCATTGGCTTAATTTCTCTTAAGACCACTTCGCAAAAGCTCCATTGTAATCACTATCTGCTCAACTGCTTTGTCTTACTTACAGGTTTAGTAAATACAAACATTCTTCTGTCTAGGTCTTACTGACCTGTAGAAAGTTAACTGATGAATGGTACATTTTAAGTCAAAACATACTTTCTGAACCCCAAACATAGTAGAGCTTTTGGTACTCTTTCCAAAAAGAGGAAAATCATTACACTATTCTATATAGAAAAATTTCAATATATAATATGCTGAAACAAATTTTACCTTTCAAAAAAATCTCAATACCTATGTTTAGATAAGTACAAGTGAAACTTTAAGAAATTCCAGTATCACTGTTTCTCAAACTTGGATATTGTTCAGATCCTTTGTAAGGGGAAAAGATTCTCACAGATATCTAGAGTTAGCTTATATATTTTTTATAATGTTGCATACATATATGTGTATGTATATATGCAAACACAAAACTAAGGGCTCCTGATTTTTATAGATTTTATGCATCTATAAAACTAAAAAAATAAATTGAATACAAACAAAACTACTAAATGAAGAAATTCATATCTACAATTTTGATTTAATATAAGGAATGATATTTTGCTGAAGCCAATATTCACATGAATATTGTAATACTGTGTGATGACTCAATTCTCCCACTAATCTTTGTTAGTGCAGCGCACCACAATATAACTTGCCTATAACTTGGTGTGACCACATCATTTGTTTTAAAAATCCTTCTCCGTTTTTTTTTCTCACAAGTCTGTAACAATTCACTCAGTACTATTTGCTAATCAGAAATCCAGCAGTGAAACTGCATTCCCAGAATAACTACAAAGGGCTGAGAAATTTATATAGATATTCCACTCCAATAGTAATTCCATACAGGTTAAAATGAGAGACCGTTTCATCTATCATATTGGCAAATCTTTTTTTTTTTTTTAAAAGAACAAATAAATGCCGGTGGGGGTATGTGCGATGGGCACCCTTGAGCACTTCTGGTGAGAATGAAAACTGGCCCGACATTTCTGGAAGGCAGTTTGACCACGGGTATTCACAGACTTAAGAGTTTTCAAAGCCTTTGAATTCCACTTACAGGTTGGTAGCCTAACGAAGGAAATAATTTTAAAATGCGGTCAAAGATTTATGTATAAGGATATTCATGGCAATGTTCTTGTTAGCAGTAAAAAATAGGAACTCCTATATGTCCAAAAATAGTGGAATAATAGAATACATGAAACTATATCATTAATAATTATGTAGCCATGACAAATAATATTTGTGAACAATTTTAGTGATGGTGGATAGTGCTCAAGATGAAAAAAAAGAGGATGGACTATTAACTATATATCCTATAAATATATAGAATACACAACTAAATATGCAGTTCTACTATGTCAAAAATGTAAATATGCAAAGAAAAAGATCCAACAGAAATAAGCCAAAACAATGAGTGCCTTTTTTCTGGGAAGTGAGTAATTTCTGCTTTAAAATATTTCCTGAATTTTCCACGTTTTCGACAATAAGCACAAAATTTCTTTTTATTATTAAGGCAAACAGCCCTGGAAAGGATAGCATTTGACATTATTTACTGCTGTGAACAGAGGTACATAAAAGGGCTGTTACTTTGGAGAGTTCTCACAGTCAGTCTGGACCATCCTAAAATATTCTTTATTATAAGTTGAAATCTGCTTCTCTGCAACATCCATACACAGCTCCTAGACTTGCTTTCTTTCTACAGCTATCCAGAATAAGTCTACGAGTGTTGTAGAGATATTTCAAAGGGTCAGTTTTTTAAAGTAATGGCAAAAACCGCAATTACTTGTGCACCAGCCTAATAGTTACCTTTTCACTGCTCGCCCCTATGACCCTGCTCTCCCCTACTTCTGCCAATTCCTTTTCCTCTGGATACTTTCAAAAGTTCTCTGTCACACAGGCTTTCTGGTCTCACCAGCTTGCTTATCCTTCTGTAGACAGTCTCCAGTTTAATAACTTTTCTAGAAAAATGTGATATTCAGAACCAAAGGCCGGTTTCCAGCCTTCTTAAGCACTGCTATCATCTTGCCACTCCTCTGCCCAAGTTCCTCTTGAGGCTCTTACCAGAAGAGCAGAACGCCCCAGCTTAGCGTGCAATGTCCTCCTGGATCTGGTCTCAGCCTTTCCAGCCTCATATCCCACCACATCCCTAATACACACTACACCAGTGTCTTCAAACTATGGGTTGTTCTGCATCACTGAATACTGAAATGAATTCAGTAACCAGCACTTAAAAAAAGAGAATAGAATAGAATAGAAAATACCAAGTTGCATTTTACATTCTAAGGGCAATTACTGTCTCAACATTATCTATCTATCTATCTATCTATCTATCTATCTATCTATCTATCTATCTATCTATCTTACCTACCTACCTATCATGCACACTCACACATATACGCATACTGTGTGTATTTTTATACTAGGCCATAGCTGAAATGTATTTTTTTCTTTTTTTTAAGTTGGAGTCTCTCTGTTACCCAGGCTGGAGTACAATGGCATAATCTTGGCTCACTGCTACCTCCGCCTCCTGGGTTCAAGCGATTCTCCTGCCTCAGCCTCCCGAGTAGCTGGAACCACAGGTGCATGCCACCACGCCTGGCTAATTTTTGTATTTTTAGTAGAGACAGGGTTTCTCCATGTTGGTCAGGCTGGTCTCAAACTCCTGACGACCTGCCTCGGCCTCCCAAAGTGCTGGGATTGCAGGCATGAGTCACCGTGCCTGACCTGAAATGTATTTCTTACTGTGAGGAATGATTAAAAGAAGGTTGAAAGCCACTGCCCACACCACGGCTACATCAGGCCAGTAACTAGTTCCCAAACTTGCTTCATACTACTGTGATCCCAGCCTTCCCTCAGCTTGGCATTCTCCCTGCTCTCTGCTACTGAAATCCTTCAAGGCCCCGACAAGATACCACATCCTTCCTTCAGTGTTTCAACTTTTCCCCTTGTCTGTGATCTGAAAATGGTGGTTCAATTGTCTTTCTTTATATTACTCAAAACAGCCTACTTTGTATTTTGTTATGTCTGTACACTGAATTCTTAGACAATAAATATCTGGAGGGCAGGGCAGTGTCTTACCCATCTTTGGGTTCTCTGAAGGCCCAGAAGTCTAGTGAACCTGGCTGATGCTCAAAAATGTCTGCCCAACCGAATGTTTTCTGTATCTCCTTCCAAGAGTTTCTTCTGGTGTTCTTCCTCCTATTTCCTTGACCATAGCCCCCAGCAGGCCTAAAATCTGTGTCCTGGGGCTAATGTTACCTACAGTGATGACTCTAGAAACGAGTCTCTTCTGAAAGCTTTCACCTTTCTTCAGGAGCAATAAGAGAAATAAGCATATGTTTTTATTTATTTTTCAGAAGTTTTCTTTATTTGACACTATGTTTCTCCTATATTTTTGGTGTTAAGATGTATTTTGGGGAGCAATACTGACGATATATTAGAAGATAATAGTTGGTTTTTTAGTATGTGTATGCCTGTTGTCCTTATTTGACAAAATAAATTGGCAATTCTGTGTTCATCTTTTTCTTAAAAAAAGCTAAAAAATATTTACTGGTCGCAAACTCCAAAAGGCAGGGAATCAGTTCCCCTTCTGGGCTGGCTGCAAGTAAGTTCACTTTCTTAAAGGAGGAGCTTTCTCCTCTCACCTCAAGGACTGCTATTTATTCGTCCGCGCTACTCTTTCCACGTTTCCATTCTCTTGGTCTTCAAGATGTGAATCACCGGTTTTTTCCGTGGGGGAAGCCAGCATATCTCTGGCCCTTTAAATAGGGGCGTGGTGAAGAGGCGCGGACCGCTCAGGAGGGGGAGCAGTGTGAGGAGAAAAGCGGAAGCGAGGCCAGTAGTGGTAGGTAGTGCGCGTGCGTGAGGCTAAAGCTGGGGTGCGGTCACGTGGGTCAGCGGTCCAGGGCCAGAATGGCTGCAAGCTCAGGTAACGAGTTTCCAGAGAGCGGGCCCGTGGGGAGGAGACAGGATTGAGGGGCCGTATTCAGGGTAGGAGGAAAGCGCGCGACAGGTCTCTGAGCCTCGGCGCCTCCTCCCAGCGCGACAGCGGCGCGACCTCGGGGAGCGGACAGAGCAGCCCCTAACTGGCTAGCCGGACCCGAGCCACGGGCCGGGCGGGGTTGATTCTTGAGTGGAGGGGCGTGTCCTACGTTGGCCCGGAACTGGGTCGGGCAATTTCCACTTACTGGTTCCAAATGAATGTGAAAATTCAAATGGGCTTAAGTAAAAAGGGATTTATTGGCTCCAAACATGGAAGGGGTTGGGGTATCACTAAATCCAGTGATTCCAGTGATGTATTTGTGTGTCTCTTCCTTTCTGCAAAGGACCAGTAACCCCTCAGTTCCCTATCTCCTTTGCGACTATATTTGCAAGCCTCATTCTGTCCTGTTACAGTCCTGCGACAATTAGGCTGAGGGACTGGGGCACCCGCTCCCCCGACTGTGAGTCTAGGCGGCGGGTGTCATGCCCCTCCCCACTCCCGGGCGGAGCAGGTGTGTAGCCCGTCTGTCGGGCCTGGAAAACAGGTGTGGACCCCTTTATCCTCCAGGGACTGATATCAGGGTGCCTGAGCCTGAGGCTTAGATGGGGTATGCACCTCTTAGGATCGGTGCGCACCCTGTGAGGCTGGTTCCAGTTTGTCTCCACGTGCAAGTTGTGCACCAGAATGAGGGCAGCAGGATGAAAGGTGGACCTCTGAAGTTCGAGGCTATTCCTGTGCCTTGGCCTGTTCTTCGTGCGTGGCACCTGGGGAAGGAGGAAAACAGCTACTCAGAGTGTCTGGGTGTACACAATGGAAGTGCTTCACAGGATAGGGTGGGAGGAGGTAGGATCCGTGAGAGGTTCCATGGCCGTGGGTTATCAGGAATAGCTAGCTGGGGAGCCTTCTTTAAATAAACAGACCCCGTCCACTTCTTAAATTCTTGTTAGAACGAATAGGAAGACTTCTGTCCTCTGCACCATCCACCCTCTACCATACTCAATTTTCCCGTACTAAAAAACCCAAAACCCAAGCCAAACAAGCATGGATGTTAGCTTGTGGTGCTAAACCTTATTCCAAATGTCTGCGTTTGGGAGATAATTACATGTTGTCTGTGTATGTCTATGTCTGCCTGTGTGTGTTTGAGGTTTATCTAATATAAATGTGGATGGAGAATCTGCACGTTTGTGTAAGATATGGGTTTGCTCATGGTTAAATTCAAGCACAGAGTAGGTATTGAATCCTCTGGCAATAGCTGGCCTGTTCTGTAGAATATGCAATAAAGATAAATGGAAAAAAAAATTCGTTGAACTGTTGGGCTTTATATGGTCAAAGAGGCATATGTGAGAAAATTCTTTCCAGAGCTCTTACAGAGTAATATGTTGATTTTTTCCTTATATTTAATGTATTTCCTTCGTATCTGGACCATTGTCAGCAGATAGATGTTTTCTGTCTTCCAGAATATTGGGACATGTTGGTGATTCTTAGTTGTATCTCACTCTTCCATTGACATTTCAACCAGTGTGACACAAAATGTCAGTTATGTATGTGAATGAGAAGTAAGATCTTTTGAACTTAATAAAGTATGTTTAACTTTGGATCTATTGATAGCTTATGTAGAGTTTAGATGGTATGTTCTCTTGATCCACAACTTTAGGTGCCATCTGTACATAGTGGTAAAATCAAACTGTTGTATTCTTAACTGAATCTTGAATGAATATTTGACTTATCTTCACGCTGTATGACATTATTAAACGTGTTCTGTGTATTAGCAAGGAACTACAGCTTTGCGTTGGATTTTTCACTGTTATTATGAATTTCTTAGGTTTACTCTAATAGTAATTACACTTTTTTTAGTCAAAGATATTTCTGTTGCAAGTGACAGAAAATTCAAATGGGCTTAAGCTAAAAGGGATTTATTGGCTCCAAACCTGGAAGGGGCTGGGGTATCACTAGATCCAGTGACTCCAGTGATGGAGTACTTGCGTGTCTCTCCCTTTCTGCAAAGGACCAGTAACCCTCAGTTCCCTATTTCCTCTGCAACTGTAATTGCAAGCCTCCTTCTGTCTTGTTACAATCATGGGACAATTAGGGGATACATTCTGAGAAATGCATAGTTAGGCAAATTTTGTCATTGTGCAAGCATCATAGTGTGCTTATACAAACTGAGATGGTATAGCCTACCACACACCCCGAGTATGTGGGATGGCCTATTGCTCCTAGACTGTAAACCAGCACAGCATGTTACTGTACAGAATACTCTAGGTGGTTGTAACACAATGGCCAAGTATTTGTATATCTAAACATAGAAAAGGTACTGTAAAAATACAGTTTAAAAGATTAAAAGGTAAGTGCACCTGTATGGGGCACTTACCATGAAGGGAGTTTGCAGGACTGGAAGTTGCTGTGGGTGAGGCAGTGAGTGAGTGGTGAGTGAATGTGAAGGCCTAGGACATTACTGTACACTACTGTAGACTTTTTGAACACTGTACACTTAGGCTACACTAAATTTATGAAAATTTTTTTTATTTCTCCAATAATAAATTAACCTTAGCTTACTGTAATGTAACTTTTATGTTATAAACTTTTAAAAAAGTTTTTAACTTCTTTGTGATAAAACTTAGCTTAAAATACAAACACATGGTACAATTAGCTGTACAAATATATTTTCTTTATATCTTTATTCTGTTAGCTTTTTTCTATTTTAAAATTTTTTAATCTTTAAAAACTAAGGCACAAACACATTACCCTAGGCCTGCACAGAGTCAGGAAGGTCCCACTGGAATGTCTGCAGAGGCAGTAACACATAGGGAACTGTCTTACGATAACAGTGCCTTCTGGAATACCTCCTGAAGGACCTGCCTAAAACTGTTTTACAGCTAACTTTTTAATTTTTTAATAAGTGGATGAGTACACTCTAATGATAAAAAGTATGGGATAGCAAATACATAAACTGGTACATAGTTTATTGTCAAGTATTATGTACTGTACGTAATTTATGTGCTTAGCTTTTATACTACTGGCAGTGCAGTAGGTTTGTTTACACCAGCATCACCACAGACACATGAGTAATGTATTGCATTACAACAGCTATGACATCACTGGGCTACAGGAATTTTTCAGCTCCATTATGTGTAATCTTAGGGGACCATGGTTGCATATGTGGTCTGTCATTGACTCAAAATGTCTTTTTGGGGCACATGACTGTATATAAGTGCATAAAAGATGTGACTGCAGACAACTCCTGTGTTATGCCATCCAAGGTTAAGCACCCCAGAATAAAGAGAAATTCCAGAAGGACCTTGATTGGCCAGATAGGACACAAGAATGTGATGTGCCTACTGTTCTGCTCCCGTAGCTAGGCAGATAGGGTACTTGATTGGCAGCACCACCAAAATCATATGGTTGGAATGGAGGAGAAGCAGTTGCCCTCCAGGAAAGATGGCAGAGGTGCTGGGGTGTTTTATCTTTATTTTTTCCGTTGCAATTCAGCAAGATGCTTCCAGTTACTTCTTGCTCTTTAAAAAAAAAAAAAAAAAAAAGAATAAATCTCTTGTGACACTACATCCTTCTTGGTACCTAACCAACAGAAATTGAGATGACAGTTAATTGCAAGTTAATAAAGAAGGCCATCATCCACTCAGCCTTTACCTAAGTGGAATCCTATCTTTTGCGCATTTAACTTATAAGAATTTACCTGCATTAGTTACGTAAAGAAGAAAAGGGAATATATTTCAGCCTACACAAGGCCCTTATGCCTTTTAGAAGGAGTTCTTTGGGGTTGAAGTGGGTCTGGAAAGAGTTTCTCATGATAGTGGAGACAATATTATAGAAGCTGGAAGTGATCATTTTTCTCTGTTATTCATTTCACTTATTACCTCATACACATATTGATATAAAACTGATCAATAAAGTTAGAATTTCTACATTATATATTTGTAGACTTAGTTCTTGTTACTGTTTTGTGTATTGTGATAGGGGATTAGATTTTTCTTTTCTAGACTGGAGCTGATTGCGTCTGACAATTCATAGCAGTAACTTAACACTGTATCCAGATTGCGTCTGACAATTCATAGCAGTAACTTAGCACTGTATACAGGAAGGTCTGAGGCACTATTCCTTCCCTTTTCTTTTTAACATTTTAAAATCTGTATGTACTTATGATCACTCTCGTCATTTAGACGTTCACCAACAGAACAGAAAGAGAAACAGAGTTTGGGCTTTTTCATTGTGGCAGTTCTGGCATTGTGAGCTACAATTACCTAAATGTGCCTTCTTGGAAAGAAATTCCAGGGTCAAGTAAAGCAGCCCATCCCAGTATATAGTAACGTTGCTCTAAATAAGGTCTGTATCTAAAGGCCATGAGTAAGGTGAAAATTGAGTACCCTCAAAGTACTCCAAGAGGGAGTCATATCAGAAACTGACAAGTGTTGGGTCTCTCAGGAAGCCCAGTACAGCCAGATCTTGTTTTTCCATGTTGGAACTGCATGGCGTTTGTTATTTTGAGCACAGGTGACATGAATTGCTTGGGTGTGAGGCATGTGAGAACTGAGACATAGAACAGCAGCTGACCGTCTCCTATTCTGTGCTCACTATGAAGCACGAAGTTATTGAGTGGAGGTATGCAGAGTCTCTAGCTCTATGTGAATCACTTCTTTTTCTCTCCTTCCTGTTGCTGAAGGTAATAGATGAAATCCTGTAAATTGAATGGAAGTATGGTACATTTCCACTGAATTCATCTTGGCCTCTAGGCTGAATTAACGTAAAAGAACATAAAACATCCGAGATCGTGGGGTTTGCATCATGTTATAAATGAGCTAAATGATTTAAAAATATCTCTCCTAGATGCAAAGAATGGAACTTGCACAGATGGAGGCGTTTTGGAGTAGTGTAACTAACCATACTTTATATTACATGACCAGACTGCTATTTGAGATTCTGGAAGCCAGTGATGCAGTCTTGCTTGGGTATTTACCCAGGGAGGGAGGGTTGGGTGGATTGATCAGCTACCGTGTCGTATCGGCACAGGGAATAGAATGGTGAACAAGGCAGGTCTGGTCTTTGCTCTCCCACGGAACCTGCATTCCAACTGGGGGCAAGGAATGGTGGTTTAGACAATGAGGAAATGATTACAATGTGATAAGTGTAGTAAAAGAGGAGAACAATGTTATGGGTGCATATTAACAGGGAACATAGTCTAGTTGAGCAGGGCAAAAAAAAGGGTTTTCTAAGGAAGCAAAGTTTTAGCTGATAGTTGATAAATATGACCTGCAGTGGTTGACAAGCTTGACTACATATAAGTAATATTCATTTATAACTTGGCTTACTTATTATGACATAGATTCCTATATGCTGTGAGTCAAATAACATCCTCTGGAGCTTAACAATTACAAGTAATAACACTTATGTATTTAATTTGCAACACAGATGTTGTTCCAGTCTCTAATTCCCATGTTAATCAAACATTTTTTGAATGTCTCCCTAGCTGTGCAAGCCAGTAAGCCCAGTGTTGTGGAATATTCAAAGAAGCATGGCCCCATTTTTATTATATAGCTGGGGAGAAAAGATAGTCACGTGGTAAATTCACTAATGAATCAGTATGAGGAAAGAGCCAAGCCACTGTTTTAAAAGAAGACATGTTTTCTGAATTCAGAGGATGGTTAGGGAAGGAAGAGGTCATAGGCAGATCCAGTTTGAACAGTGCCTGGAAGGAAGAAAGGAAGTTAGATAAATGTAGAGAAAAAGGAAAGGAAAGGGAAGGTGAATCAGCTCGAGCAGACATGGAGGGAAAGTGGAAGCTATCCATGAAGGATGCTTAGTGCAAAAATAATAAATTCAATTGTAAGGGAAGAAGCCAGAGGGATCCGCTCGTGTGATAGCTGGAGTCACAGGCTTAGAATTTGGGATTTTATCCTAGAGGCATTGGGAATCTGTTAAAAATAAGTCCACTTGTGCTGGGCACAGTGGCTTACACCTGTAATCCCATCACTGTGGGAGACTGAGGCGGGCAGGTGGCTTGAGCCCAGGAGTTTGAGACCAGCCTGGCCAACATCATCTCTATGAAAAATTCAAAAAATTAGCTAGCCTTGGTGGTGTGCGCCTGTAGACCCAGCTCCTTGGGAGGCTGAAGTGGGAGGATTGCTTGAACCTGGGAGGCAGAGGTTGTAATGAGCCGAGATCATGCCACTGCACTCCAGCCTAGGTGACAGAGGGGGATCCTGTCTCAAAACAAAAAAGTCCGTTTGCCAGAGGAAGGTAATAGAAAACTAATAGAAGTTAACTCACTATTGCATTTTTTTTCTTTTACAAAACAAACCACAAAACAAAACAAAGGAATGAAGAGAAATGCTTGGATTGGGAAGGCCAAAAATAAAGTTTGCATGTAATGTTGTTACTATATCATGATTTTGTGATTTTTTTTTCTAGTATTATATGGTAAATAAAAACTTGATTCTATTTCATTGTAATGTGAAAAAGTATCTCATATGACACTTTTAGGAGGAAAAGAATGTCAGAGAATTAAATAGGCTCGTGGAGCTTGAGAACAGTTAGGAATAAATGTTTGCCGAGATGAAAACTGGTGAGAAGCCAGGCATGGTGGCACAGGCTGGTAGTTGCAGCTACTTGGGAAATGTGAGGTAGGAGGATCACTTGAGGCCAGGAGTTTAAGGCTAACCTGGGCGACATAGGAAGATTCCATCTCTTAAAAAAAACTGGTGGAAGTTTAACTTGGCCTTATATAGGTCAGACATTCTAGAGTTCTTATTCAGTTAGCCAGTGTCATAATTAAGTCATTGCTGTTTATATGGCATATATCTTTTTTTAATAGTCCTTGAATCTATTAAGTGGTTGGAAATAACAAGAGGAAATAACAGAATTATCAAGATGTCAGATAATCTTATGTCTGAACTATTAAAATACTCATTTATCAGCACTCAGAAGAGGACAGCGTACTGGGTAATTGTGATTCCGTGACATATATTTCTTACCAGATTAATCTGATTTCGTTCTAAGAGAGATTAAGAAATACTTCATGTAGCCTGTTTTGTTATGTGCAAGTACTGTCTGGTATGGCATCCCCTTAAGAACTATAAAAACACTAGCTCACATGATGGTTGGTTGAAGAACTAATTGTAGAATTGCATCCCAACAGGAATTTATGAGTGGTTCATTATCCACCTTTTACTGGGATAACATTTAAGAGATAGCTGAAGCAGGATCGGTATCAAGTGTGAAATATTAAGCATCATATATTAAGCATTTCATCATTGGTGCATATATTGGAATGAAGGGCCTACTTAATAAACACATGGCAACACCAACCCACAAGAGAAGGGTTAATATTTCAGAATGTTGGATATGTGACCAGAAACAAATTAACTTATATTTATTAGTACAGTTGACCCTTGAACAATGCAGGGGTTAAGGGCACTGCCCCCTCAACCAGTGGAAAATCCGAGTACAACTTGTGACTCTTCAAAAACTTTACTGCTACTACCTACTATTGACCAGAAGCCTTACTGATAACATTAATGGTCATTTAACACATATTTTTTGTGTTATTTGTATTGTATACTATATAGTTACAATAAAGTAAGCTAGAGAAAAGAAGATATTAAGAGTCTAAAGAAGAGGAAATATATTTGCTTTTCATTATGTGGAAGTGGATCATTATACAGGCCTTCATCCTTGTCTAAAGGTTGAGTAGGCTGAGGAGGAGGAGGAGGGGTTGGTCTCCCTGTCTTGGGTGGAAGAGGCAGAGGAAAACCCACCTGTAAGTGGACCCTTGAAGTTCAAACCTGTGTTGTTCAAGGGTCAACTGTCTATTCATTTTCTATTGTTGCTGTAAATTACCGTAAAGTTAGTGGTATAAAACAATGCAGATTTATTTTACAGTTCTCATTAAAATTAAGAGGTCAAGACAGGACTTCAGTCCTTCTGGAGGCTCTAGGAGACCATCTGTTTCCTTGTCTTTCGCAGCTTCTGCAGGCTGCCTGCATCCTTGACTCCTGAGCCCCGTTCTCCATCTTCAACGCCTGTGACATGGTGTCTCTCTGATTCTACTTCTCGTGTCACATCTCTTTTTCTGACGTTCTCTTCTGCCTCTCTCTTCCACTTTCAAGGACCTCTGTGATTACATTGGACCCACCCAAATCATGCAGAATAATCTTCCTGTCAAGGTCTTAATTTAACCTGCAAAATCCCTTTTGCCATATCAAGTAACATATTCATAGTTTCTGGGAATTAGGACTGTCACTCTTGGATGCCTTTATACTGCCTACCACAGGTAGTTTCCCAGCTCAGGTACTTTCTGAAAAATTCACAGAAGCTGCTCATGTGAACTCTCCTTTTGAAAAAATGTGAGCATGATGACATTTTGATTCATCAGGTCTCTTTGGTTTGGAAAAATTGACTAAAATGAAGAAAGGAGTAACTGCTAGTAAGTGACAAAAGAGGGACTTGGAAAGGGGACGTAGTTGGCTTCACTAATAAAACGTAGACTAATGTTGATGTTAAAAAAATCCAAAACATGATTTTAGAATGAGTTAGTAACAATAAGACACTTCTGTTATAATGAAAGTTTTTATTAAGTGTCCCTGTTGTTTTGGTGGGGGCTGTGCTACTCTTAGACAAAACCCCTACCATTCAGCTCATGAAGAACTGCTATGATACCCAGGATATTGTTCTGATATGCTTAGCACTGGCTAGACCTATACAAAAATACTGGATTTTGTTTTAGAATCTTTAACTTTAGAAAAATTTGAAAATCTTGAGGTTTTAAATATAATAGCTAATATCTGTTGAAAATTATGTCCAGACATTATTCTAAATACTTTATTGTCATATCATTTGTTCCTCACAGGAGCCCTGCGAAGTAGGTAGTTGCATTCATAAGAGTCAGGACTCCCAATTTTATGTGCTAAAAGAAAGGGGGAAGTTGGGAGAGTATATGTTGGCTTATGTAGCCAAACTGCCACAAGGCAATGGGCAGAGCTAACTTCATGGAAGACTAGAATCTGAGGTTTGAATAATATCAGGACTTTCTTCTCTATTTTGTTTTTTTTTTTAGAGACGGAGTGTTGCTCTGTTGCCCAGGCTGAAGTGCAGTGGTGCGATCTTCTTGGCTCATTGCATCCTCCGCCTCCCAGGTTCAAGCAATTCTCCTGCCTCAGCCTCCTAAGTAGCTGGGACTGCAAGCACACGCCACCACGCTTGGCTACTGTTTTTTTTTTTTGTATTTTAGTAGAGACAGGGTTTCACCATGTTGCTGCCCAGGCTGGTCTTGAACTCCTGAGCTCAGGAAATCCACCCGCCTCGGCCTCCCAAAGTGCTAGGATTACAGGTATAAACCACTGTGTCTGGCCTCTACTTCGTTTTTTAGATAGGTTTCATTCTTGCTAGAGAATCTGTACCTAGAACCTAGTTCTGTCAATAGAGGTACATCTCCAGTGACAGATGCTTAGCAAGTGTTTAGTTAGGTGTGTGTTAAGTGAATGATTTCTTTTCTGCAGAAGAGAGCTGGGTGGGGAGTGTGGGGTCTGCTCAGCTGCGTTATTCGTTGTATAGAGAACAGGAAATACCTGTTCCTCATCAGTTCCATTTTAATGAATCCTGGTGAAAGACTCTGGCTATCACATAATCCCTTTTACCAAAGGATTTTTGACCATTAGCCTCTACAAGAACACAAGGTTTGAAGGAACCCTTCCCAGAACAAGAGGCGCTGTTCTGAGCAAACAACGCAAAGTCTACAATATTCCATTTTAATGATATAGAAATAGAGAGGTTCAGAAAAGGTAAACAAATTGACCAGGGTTACAGATGGGATGTCATAAAGGCCAGATTCAGACTTGATTTATTTATTTTATTTTTTGGGGGATCGGGGTGGTGATAAATGTTTATTTCCTGGTCATTTCTTTTTTTGAGGCAGTCTTGCTGTCTTGCCCAGGCTGAAGTGCAGTGGCACCATCTTGGCTCACTGTAAGCGCTGCCTCCTGGGTTCATGCCATTCTCCTGCCTCAGCCTCCCGAGTAGCTGGGACTACAGGCGCCTGCCACCATGCCCGGCAAATTTTTTGTTTTTTTTTTTAGTAGAGATGGGGTTTCACCATGTTAGCCAGGATGGTGTCGATCTCCTGACCTTGTGATCCGCCTGCTTCGGCCTCCCAAAGTGCTGGGATTACAGGCGTGAGCTACCACGCCCGGCCTATTTCCTGGTCATTTCTAAGAAAAGTGGCCACAACTGCAGGCCTGAGTTTAATAGACTCTTTGGCTTGTGTTCTTTCCACTTTGCCACCACATCCCATCAGTAAAAGGAGTTCTGTGAAATGAAGGACAGAAATGGGGCAGGGTAGCTTGGCAGGATGAAGTCTTGAGGGAGTGCTTGATCACCTGACACTTCTTCAGTGTGATATTGGGGTTCACAGATGCTAACTTGTTATATGGTCTTGGAACCTCTTAATAACTCCAGATATGAGATAAAAAGAGCTGGAAAAAATTGTTTTTCTTTATGAGTTATTTTGGAGAGACAAATATAAAATATGAATCATTTTAGATTATTAAATCATTTAAATAAATATTATTTTGCCATATGGTCTTTCCCACTATTTTTGAAAAACGTATAAGAATAAAAGTTAATAACTATCTGTAGGAACCACTGAAAGTGAATTAGATTGCGCGTGTTTGTAAATACTTGTTAAATAATTGCAACCATTCTTGCTTAGTGATACAAATAGGAGTTGAAAGACTTTATTAAAAAGTAATTTGTCATGAGCCAAGGTCTTTGAAGAAATGCATATAAACATTAGTATTGCTACTGCATTTGGGTTATTGCAAAAGGAGCCCTATATTTAGAACCTGATGATGTTGGAAAGATACTTTAAAATGTTGCCAGGCAAAGAGTGGCCTCAGTTATGTGTTCTAGGAATGTGTTTGATAGCATGTGTTTTATAGGACATGACTCTATAAACAGAAAGCCTACTTTCTGTAGCATGTGAAAGAAATTAGTTTGTATTTGGTAATATACCAAATAGTGTAATAGCTAGAAAAGTTGGTTTCAGCTCTTGAAAAGTCAGTTTCATGAGTCCATGATTTATACAAAGTAAAAATTCATTTCTTTTAATATGATAAAAATGAAACATGAAAGGAAGTGAAATTAATTATAGGTACTAAAATAATGAGCTTCATTAGATAAAATTGTCAGTGAATTTTTGGCATATTGTTTAAAAGCAACTAATCTCAGTTCACTTTTTAAAAAATTAGTTATTTCAAGCCAGGCATGGTGGCACATACCTGTAGTCCCAGCTACTCAGGAGGCTGAGGCTGGAGGATGGCTTGAGCCCAAGAGTTGGAGGCCACGTTGACAATATAGTGAGACTCCATTTCTTTTGTTTTTTTTTTTTTTTTTTTTTGGAGACCGAGTCTGGCTCTGTCACCCAGGCTGGAGTGCAGTGGCCGGATCTCAGCTCACTGCAAGCTCCGCCTCCCGGGTTTACGCCATTCTCCTGCCTCAGCCTCCCGAGTAGCTGGGACTACAGGCGCCCGACACCGTGCCCGGCTAGTTTTTTGTATTTTTTAGTAGAGACGGGGTTTCACCGTGTTAGCCAGGATGGTCTCGATCTCCTGAGCTCATGATCCGCCCGTCTCAGCCTCCCAAAGTGCTGGGATTACAGGCTTGAGCCACCGCGCCCGGCCGAGACTCCATTTCTTAAAAGAAATTAAGTGACTCAGTAATTGCAAGCCTTTTTTTTCTGCCTTCACTAACATGCACAATCTAATTTACTAAGAGAAGCTGACTACAGCGCAAGGGTTGTTGGTGGTAGTGGTGTTTATACCCACTAAGGGCAATATGTAGTTTGAAAGAGCTTTGCACTGAGAATTTTGCCAGTTGTTTGGTACTGTGACAAACATCTAGTTTAGAAAACAAAATGATCTTTATTATTATTATTATTATTATTAGGGCATTGTTTGTGTTTTCATGTTTTTGCTTTATTCTAAACAGATAAAGCTAATTGAACTTTTTAAAGTTAGGTCCCTTGTAGCCTAGTTGAAACACAACGTAAAATCATTTAAAAGCAAATTTAATTATTAAACTTACAGTAATGTTTTAAGTATATTTAACTTTCTAAAAATGACAGTTTTGCAAGTAAACCAAATTATCTGTGATTTTTGATATAAGAGCGATCTATCATTTAGAGCTGTGAAATAATAAAAAGCTATATACTTTTCTAGTTTTCTTTAGTATCTTATTTTTCTCTGAAAGTATCCATGTTTCTCTATGACTAGCTCTCTTTCTAGAACTCTCTGGTAGGCTATGGAATTATTTTATCTTGGGGTCATTGTTGTTTCCTTTAATAGATCTGAACCCCTAGGTTTGCTTGTGTTGTATTAAATAGCTAGTTGTTCATCCCTGGTGTTTCTGCTAAACTCCCAGAGACATCTGTGGCCCTGTGCAGAGGCCAACAACAAAACTGGTTTATATGCTTATTTCCAGGGGAACTGGAGCACTACCCTGGGGTTTGGAATGTAAGGAAGGCATTAATTGCAGCTGTTGGCACCGATTTACCCTTATGCTGTTAGGTAAATAAATCTAGTTGGTACCAGGTCTAGTGGCTGAGCCTGTTAAGTTATCACTATCACCAGTTTCATGACTTTGGGTGGCGGGCCACTTCCCAAAGTCCTTGAGCCCAAGTTAGGTGTTCCTCCTTTATGCTGTCATTGAAGCCCTCTCCCAATAATATACCCTGTACCCTGCTGTTAATTTCAGTTTGCCTGCAATCAGATGATTAGGTGAAATCTGACCAAGTAAATCTTTGGAATGTCTAATTGACAAGGAGGAAATCTAAATTACACTTTTTTTTTTTTTCTTTTTTTCAAAAGAGATAATCATTCAGGTCTTTGTGAGCTAAGGCCAAACAAACAAAAGAACACTTGCTTTGATGGACTGAATACTGTTATTAGAAGTAAATATGGAAAATGAACCAGACCATGAAAATGTGGAACAGAGCCTCTGTGCCAAGACGAGCGAAGACGAGCTGAATAAGTCCTTCAATCTAGAAGCTTCACTTTCAAAATTCTCTTACATAGATCTGGACAAGGAACTGGAGTTCAAAAATGATCTGGTAAAAATTTCAACTTTTGTCAAGTGATAATGTTTAACCAGTGTTGGTTAGAGTACGCTTTGTGACCCAGAGGCTCTAAGTCTGTCGTTTTTGCATGGGTTAATAGGAGTCTGTGTATAGTTTTTTTGTTTGTTTGTTTTTTGCTTTTTTTTTTTGTTTTTTTGGATACAGGGTCTCACTCTGTTGTCCAGGTTGGAGTACAGTGGTGCAGACATGGCTCACTGAAGCTTCAACCTCCTGGGCTCAAGTGATCCTCCCGCCTCAGCCTCCCAAGTAGCTGGGACCACAGGTGTGTGCCACCACGCCCACCTAACTTTTAATTTTTTTGTAGAGAGGGTCTCGCCATGTTGCCCAGGCTTGTCTCAAACTCCTGGACTCAAGCACTTCTCCCTTCTTGACCTCGCATGTGTGTAGTTTTATGAGATGACATTACTCTTCATCTGTATAGTCCATTACAGTTTATGAAACAATTTGATTCATGTTGTCATTTGAGCTTCACAACTCTCACAACACTCTGATAATCCATTGTGTAGATGAAGACACTGGCATGCAGCTATGTAAATGACTTCTCAAAGTCACAGAGCCAGTGGTAGGTTCCTTATCTTGCACAGCATTTTTTTCTCCCTTTGATTTAATATTATGTTAATGGGTTTCTGTGAGTATGAGGATATTTAATGACAAGTTGCTTGACCTAATTATCTCTCACCATAATTTATGAAATAACTAAGAAATATGATGTCAGACTTTTGCTTATTGCTTATGACTTATGCCTAAACTTAGAAAATTAGGGGTTTTCTTCGATGTTGTTTTGTCATGTTTAAGAAAGCAGATGCAGAAGTCTTTCAACAGAAGTTTTCTGGAAAGTAGGCTGAGCGTAGTGGCTCATGCCTGTAATTCCAGCACTTTGTGAGGCCGAGATGGGCGGATCACTTAAGGTCAAGGGTTCAAGACCAGCCTGGCCTTATGGTGAAACCCCACCTCTACTAAAAATACAAAAAAAATTAGCCGGGTGTAGTGGCGTGTGCCTGTAATCCCAGCTCCTCAGGAGACTGAGGCAGGAGAATTGCTTGAACCTGGGAGGCGGAGGTTGCAGTGAGCTGAGATCGCACCATTGCACTCCCCTGGGCATCACAGCGAGACTCTGTCTCAAGAAAAAAAGCGTTCTGGAAAGGGCTGTCAGGATAGTGCAGTTAGTGCATATATGTCCTTGATAGTAACTGAATGTGTAGATAGGAAAGGAAATCACTCTGTAGTCTTGACTTGATTATTACTATGGATTTTTGAGTTGATCATTGTGGTGGTAAGTTTGTCTTTCAATTGATGGTGATTTTAATAAACTGAAACCCCTCACAGTTATAAAGGGAAAGGCATCATTTTGTGAGCATTATTTTTTTTCTTTGTTTAGATTGATGACAAGGAGTTTGATATTCCTCAAGTTGATACTCCTCCAACACTGGAAAGCATACTAAATGAGGTAAGTGAATATTAATGATTATTGTCATTTCGTGGCATTAATCTTAATACTTTTTGGATTAGTTATAAATGCACCTAGATGCGCACTCTCCAGTAGGGTAGCCACTAGTCATGTGTGTCAGTTTAAAATTTAAATTAATTATAATCAAATACAAATTTAATTCCTTGGCTGTACAAGGCACATTTCAAGTGCTCAATAGCCACGTGTGGCTAGTGGCTACTATGTGGCTAGGGGACAGCATAGATAAAGAGTATTTCCATCATCACAGGAAGTTCTCTTGGATAGCAGTAGTCTAGATTGTGAGCTTCTCAAGGGCATAAACCATCTCTTGTTCATCTTTAGTCTCTGTGCTCAGAACAATGCCTAATACTTGGCAGACTTTAAAATATATATTATTAAGTGAATTGAGATGCAAAATTTATGTCACTTTTGAGGTTTGTATTATGTGTTGCTAATGGTTAAGTTTTCTCTACCACTGATATTCAAATAGCTTGTCCTCTGACACTAAAGAACATCTTGCAACCTTATAATAAGCTTCATCACTCTTCTACATGGAGAAAACTAATCTTTTATAGTTTATCTTATGAATGCCATTTCTATTGAAAAGTTTTTCAGAGTTTTGAAATGATGTTATTCTTTTCTGAATTGGGAGATGAAAGGCTTTCTAAAGGGGCTCTGTGAGAGTCCATGGTTGGTGAAGCACGCCTGTTTTATGTACCCTGCATCTGCTGACAACCCTTCAACTCAGTCTTCTTCATCTTTTAAAACCTTGCTTGGGACTTCCCTTGGAGGTTTTAGCTTCTAATTTGAGAAAGACCTTGCAATGTATAAATCTATTTCAAATCCGCAGTTATGTTTTCCAAAAGATAAGGACCCAAAAGTTCCCTGACAAAAATGCCCACGTATACCAAAGCTCTGAGTGAGTTGGGCCTCTGTCTATCCTATTAGGGTTATAGGCAACACTTTATAGGATACAAACTACTTTCTCTGTCAATTGTGTCTTTTATTTTTCTCATATGGCTTTTATTTCTGTTTTTTATATCAGTTTGATGTTGCTGTTACTTTGAATGTATTTTAACTTTGAATGTGTTTTAACTTCAGAAGTCTTCTATATGTTCTGTGTGAAGACTTAGGCATTTTTAGTTTTGACAAAGAAGGCTTTGGTCCATGAAAGAATATTCTGTTACAGTGAAATGTCCTTTATTTACTTTCTAATATAGAGAAAATCTTTCATTTAGAGGTGAGAAGATTAATTTTAGTCAGTTTTGTTAAAATGGCCTTAATTGCGTCCTCATTTCAATTATCTTATTAAGTGTAAAATAAAAATAATCTTAGAGAACTGTGTATAAGGCCTTGTTTGTACATCATTATATAATATCAGCAAAGAAAATAATGCTCATATGAATGAGCTGTAGTTCCCAATGAAGGAAAACTGTTCTTGCACAATAACTTTCTTATCTATGAGTAACAGTAAGTATAGTCATTAGTGGTTTACTAAGAAGATAACACTGTTATCATCCTCAATAGTAGTTTGAGTGCCTGGTGTATTTGGGTCATGGTGTTAGATGTTGGGGTTATAAAGTGCAATATGACTATCTCTGTGCTTGAGAGGAAAATGAGGCTGGGAAGTGGCCAGACTTTACACCTCCAGGGAACCAGGCAAGTCGTAAGTGGAAGAAAACATAGTTCAAATTGTAGACCATTATGAAGACTATAAGGGGGCTGTGGGGAGTAATAAAGAAAATGACTGAAGAGACAATGAAACGGGCCGAAGTAGAAAATGTAGATAAGCCCTTTTCTCAGGATATGTGGATGCATATATTCTATAATGTTCATTAATATCAACCTTAAGGGAGACTGGGAAGAAATGGACATCCAAGTTTTTTTTTTTGTTTTTTTGTTTTTGTTTTTTTGAGATTGGAGTCTTGCTCTGTCACCCAGGCTGGAGTGCAGTCGCACGATCTTGGCTCACCGCAACCTCCACCTCCCAGGCTCAAGCGATTCTCATGCCTCAGCCTCCCAAGTAGCTAGGATTACAGGCGCCCGCCACCATGCCCAGCTAATTTTTGTATTTTTAGTAGAGACAGGGTTTCACCATCATGTTGGCCAGGCTGGTCTCAAACTCCTGACCTCAAGTGATCTGCCTGCCTCAGCCTCCCAAAGTTCTGGGATTACAGGCATGAGCCACCATACCTGGCCAATACTTTTTAAAATAGAAATGTAGAGATTACTGAGACATCCTGGATCTCAGAATTTAGGGCATGAAATAATGTTACTAGATATTGCCATCCTTCGAAACTATGCTTCTTCTGAGATTTTAAATTTTGAAATTCCATTCTCTAACTATCACCTTTTCACCCTATTCCCTTCCATTGAACCTGTGTTTTGGCCTCATTAAGATCAAGTCTTTTGACCCTTTCTAATCTCCCAGTCTCTGATAATAGTCCTGGGTTTACTTCAATCCTGCTATTGGATTGTACAGCCAGAAATTTCTTTTGAACTTTTCATTGAAGTATATCATACATAGAGGAAGGTGCACAAATCATAAGTGTACAGTGTGGTGAATGTTAACAAACTGAACAACCTGTGTAACCAGAATCCAGATAAAGCAACAGAACATTACTAGTACCCCAGAAGCTCATCTTGTGTCCTTTTAGTTCCCAAACCCAGAGTAATTACTACTCTAACTTCTACTAGCATTGATTACTTTGCCTGCTTTGAACTTTATATAAATGGAATTATATAGTGTGTAGTCTTCTGTTTCTGACGTCTTTCCCTTAGTATTATGTTTTTAGATTTGTTCACATTGCTGTGTAAAATTCTTTGTGAATATACCTTTATTCATTCTACTATTGATATGTATTTGTGTAGTTTCTAATTTCTGGCTACTATGAATGCTGCTGTAAATTTTCCTATTCGTGTGTTTTGGCATATACATACTTACACACATTTCTGGGTTTTGTCTGTTTTCATTTTGTTTTTTTTGAGACAGTCTCACTCTGTCACCCAGGCTGGAGTGCAGTGGTATGATCAGGGCTCACTGCAACCTCCTCCTCCTGGGTTCAAGTGATTCTCGTGCCTCAGGCTCCCGAGTAGCTGGGACTACCAGCATGTGCCACCACACGTGGCAAAGTTTTTTGTATTTTTATTAGATACGGGGTTTTGCTATGTTGGCCAGGCTGGTCTTGAACTCCTGACCTCAGGTGATCTGCCTGCCTTGGCCCCCCAAAGTGCTGGGATTACAGGCATGAACCACTGTTCCCAGCTTTATAAACATTTCTGTTGGGCATATACCTAGGGGTGGAATTAGTGGGTCATCAGGTATAGTTATATTCAGCTTTAGTATATATTGGCACAGGTTTTCAAAGTGGTGGTTTGATATACACTTTCAGGAACAGTGTATGCGATTTCTGATTACTATATCCTTGTAAACTTTTGAATTTTTCTGTCTTTTTCACTTTCATTCTTTTTTTTTTTTTTTTTTTTGAGACGGAGTCTCGCTTTGTCACCCAGGCTGGAGTGCAGTGGCGTGAAATCGGCTCACTGCAAGCTCCGCCTCCCGGGTTCACGCCATTCTCCTGCCTCAGCCTCCGAGTAGTTGGGACTACAGGTCGCGCACCACCACGCCCGGCTAATTTTTTGTATTTTTAGTAGAGACGGGTTAGCCAGGATGGTCTCGATCTCCTGACCTTGTGATCCGCCCGCCTCGGCCTCCCAAAGTGCTGGGATTACAGGCGTGAGCCACCGCGCCCGGCTTCACTTTCATTCTTAACAGATGTGTAGTGCTATCACATCATGGTTTTAATTTGAATTTCCCTAAAGACTAATGAAATTGGGTACTTTGACATATGTTTAGATATCTCTTTTGCGAATTGCTTTTTCATATAATTAGCCCACTTCTGTTGTTTTATTTTTAAAATGATTTATAGGAGTTCTTTATGTATGCTAATACAAGCCCTTTATTTGATATACATATTGCATCTTCTTTCTTTCTGTACATTACCTTTTCACTCTATTAATAGTTTCTTTTGAGGAGCACAAGTTCTTAATATAGTTCAGCTTATTAAAAATTTCCATTTGTGTGCATGTGTGTGTCCTATTTAAGAAAATTTTTCCAATTCCAAGGTTATGATGATGTTACCCTATTTTGTTCTAACATTTTCATTGTTCCTGTCATATGTAGATCTGTAATTCATCTGGAATTATTTTTGGGTGTGATAGTGTGAGCTATGAGCCAGCAGCATGTACTAAAAAGAGTATTCTCGTCTGGTGTCACTTTTGTTATAAATCAGGTGGATATATAAATATGTGTGGATCTGAGTCCATTGGTGTGTCCATACTTGCCTCAATCTCACGTTCTAGTGATTGAAACTTTGTAATAGGTCTTGGTATCTGGTAGTTCAAAAACTTTCAGCTTTAATGTTATTCAAGATTGCCTTTTTTTTTTTTTTTGCATTTTCATGTAAGTTTTAGAATTAGTTTATCAGTACACACACACACACACACACACATACACATACACAAATCAGCTGAAATTTGAAAGGATTGTGCAGTTTTTTTCACATCAGTTTGGGGATAATTGATACTTTTGCTGTGCAGCAGTAGTTTTAAATTCAGTCTTGACATCTTCACTTCTTTTTTTCCCTTCACTTTTTCTTTCACTTATCTTGTAAGCCTGGCTTAATTCATCTGATCCATTTTCTTTAATTATGTCTCCAGACTTTTTAAGAAAATCAAATAACATTTTGATTGACTCTCTTGTTTAAGATCTTGATGCTGCCATACTTATTTTTGAATTATTTCCTTCCCTTTTCCTACAGCAATTGTTCCAATCTTTACAGCACTCAAGCAACATATTGTCTTATTGCCAGTCCTAACCCTGTTCTTAGAAGACCTATGTGTAGAGATATCTGGAAAGCAGTTATAAATTTGGACCTAAACCTTGAGAAATGTTGATACTAAAGACACAGATTTTGGAGTCATTAGATAACATGGTTCTTAAAGCTATAGATATGGGTGAGCTTACTCAAATAGGAAGTACATGAAGTAGGAAGAGAAGAAGAGAGCTTAGAGTATAATCCTGAGGGACAGTCGTATTTAAAGGTTGGGCTGAGAAGAAGCTAGCATGTGACTAATAGGAGGACACATAAATTAGCGGAGAACCAGGAAGGAGAGATGTACCGAAAACCAAAGGAAAAGAAAATTTCAAGATGTAGGGAATGAGCCAGGCGTGGTGGCATGCACCTGTAGTCCCAGCTACTTGGAGGCTGGAGTGGAGGATTGCTTGAGTCCAGGAATTTGAGGCTCCAGTGAGCTGTGATTGTGCTGCTGCATACTGGCCTGGGTGACAGGGAATGGTCAACAGGGTTAAATGATGCCTGGAGGACAAGAACACACTAACAGAAAGCAGACCAGTAGATTTGGCTAGTAACATCAGCAAGGTTGGTAGGAGCTTGTAATGAGTGGAGTCAAGGTAGTGAGTAGACATTAATCTCTCAAGCACATTGATTGGAAATGGTAAGGCAGAAGGTAGTGCAGCTGAAAGAGACGGTGAGACATCATTCTCTGATATTTGTCACCCAGAATCAACTTGTGCAAAGCCAAGTACCTCATCCTGCTTTATCTGCCATTTGTCTGCTTTCTAGTTTCAGTGAGTAGAATCACCCTTTGCCTAGTTATAGAAGCTGGAAACCTTGTACTCTTCTTTGACTTCTCCCTTACCTCTCCTCCCATCTGTACCCCTACTCAATCCCCCATTTCAATGGTAACCAGAGACGTTTGATTTTTTCTCAGTAATGTGTTTCATCATTCCCTCTGTTGACCTCTTCTGCAGCTTCTTAGGTTGGGATCTCCTGTTTCTCCTTGATAGTGCAATGGCCCTCTTACTGGTCTTTAAAGTCTTCTTGTTTCCCCTCATCCATTCTTCATACTGCCCCACTCATCTTTGTAAAACATGGTTCCCATCATGTCTTTCCACTTCTTAAAAATGTCAGTTGCCTTCCCACTGCCTGCTATATATAGTATACTGAATACTCATTAAATGAGTACTGGTTATGTGTCAGGCATTATACTAGGCACTAGAGGTACAATGATGAACAAGATAGACATGGGCCCTGCTGCCATCTAGTGTAATGGAATATAAGGCTTTTTATGGTTTGGGTACCAGCTTATCTTTCTAGGGTCATCTCCAGCTTCTGCTTATATCCTCCAGACATTTTGGACTACTACTTTTCCCATGGACAAAATCTGTATTGTGAAATCACTGAGTCTTTCTGTGCTGTTTCCAACCCGAATGCCTTTCTGCTGTCTGCTTGTCATATTTTTTTATAGTAGACTATTTATAGTCAGATGGTGTTTGTTTTCTTCAAATGAGCCATTGGCTGTTAGTTAACTGCTAAATCATCTGTAAAAGCTTGATTTTTAAGAAATATTCTATAGCTAACAGTAATCTGCATAACGGCTTCTGCTTCTTCCTGCTACAAGAAAGAAGTTTTTGGGGTGACTTCTTTGTAGAAAGAAATAGCTATCTAGAATTTAATACTAATAATTCTGTATGGTGCCTTTCTGGTCAATAAGAATGCATGGAATGGAGGTGAAAGGCAGAAATAAGCACTTGTGTGCTCTGGAGAAACCCATTAATACCTGTCTTATTTCATAGAGTATTTGGATTTTGAATGTATTGATTTATCTTCTTCCAATTTAGACTGATGATGAAGATGAGTCTTTTGTTCTTGAGGATCCTACATTGTTAAACATTGATACTATTGATTCTCACTCCTATGATACTTCATCTGTGGCAAGCTCAGATAGTGGTGACAGGACCAACTTAAAGAGGTAGGTATTCATGTAAATCATACTTGCTTACAATTGAAGTATTTAATTGTTTCAAATGTAAATATTGTACTCTATTGTACTTTTTAAAGTACAATATGGTCTGTTGAAGCCTTGCATAGGAAGTAGAAGGGATATAATATCTTGAAGATTTTGGCACCATTAAGGAAGAAGGTAAAAGGGTAGGTGCTATGACCACTTCGGTAGGAAGCCATAATGATAGCCAGGGACTCCTGGAAGCAGGAGAGCCCTTGGAGGAAGTACAGATTAAACCTGGCACAGTGTCTGTGGTGGAAACATGCAGCTTGGTTCACTACCCTTCTGTTCTGCGCACCCTCCCGCACCTCCCTGTCACCTGCATTCTCTAAGATCGGCCTTCATTCTCTTGGAGTGGGTTCAGAGAATCACAAAGATGATTAAAATTTCAGGAAGAAGACTTCTAAACCTAAATAACTTAAATTTGGGCTGCTTTTCACCTTCCAATTCTTGGAGAGAATATGAAAAGGAAAGAGAAGTGGAGAAATCGTAAATACATTATTGAAGTCATGTGTAACTTTAATATTGATAAAGTGATCTGTTTTTCTTCTTCAATTTTGCCGGTGTCAGTGCTCTTTTCTTTAGGTTATCTCTTATGGGATAGGGGACGTTGCTGAACAGGACGTTATGTTAACCTGTTCAGCAATGTGTCCTTCAAATAGATAACTTAAATGTTTTTGATGATCTGGTTACTACCTGCTTAAAAGATACGGTGTCATTGGCCAGGCGTGGTCTCTCACGCCTGTAATCCCAGCACTTTGGGAGGCTGAGGCAGGCGGATCACGAGGTCAGGAGATCAGGACCATCCTGGCTAGTACGGTGAAACCCCGTCTCTACTAAAAATTCAAAAAATTAGCTGGGTGTTGAGGCAGGTGCTTGTAGTCCCAGCTACTCGACGGGAGGCTGAGATAGGAGAATGGCATGAATCTGGGAGGCAGAGCTTGCAGTGAGCCAAGATCGCGCCACTGCACTCCATCCTGGGTGACAGAGGGAGACTCCATCTCTAAATAAATAAATAAATAAATAAAAAGATATGGTGTCAGCTTGTCACCTACAAGATTAAGTCAGAACTCCTCTGCATGGCCTCAGTCTGGGCCATGCTTACTGTTTTGACCTAATCTCTAAGCGCTCGTACTTCAGCCCTCCTAGTCCATACTTTTTGTGTGTGTATACCCCAGACACACTGCACACCTTTACATCTTCATATTTCTGCCCATGCTTTTTGCCTGACAAACTCCTAGTCATCCATTAAGGTCAAATTAGTCATCTTCTCTTTTCTATAGCTATCCTTAATGTCCCCCAAATAAACAGAATTAAACTGTTTTTCATTTGCATTTATATGGCACTTAATTCATATTTCTAGTGTAACATTCATTCTTTAGAGTTACTTCTCAGCCTCTCTAAGCTGTGAGATCCTTGACAGTAGTAACTGTGACTTTCTTATTTTTGTATTCCCAGAGCATACTTCTAGTCATACAGAGTAGGTGCTCAGTAATGTTGGGTAAAAGTTTAAAAGTTACTTTTTATATGAGGATGAGTAGAAGGGGGATTTGAGGAAGTGGTTGAAGAATGAGAGGATGGTCATAGGAGGAGCAGCAGCGCAGGAAAGGTGAGCAAGGGTAAGAAGGCAGTAGGGTAATGTAGACTTGCAGGCCGGAGGAGTGCTCTGTAGTCAGGCTTCTGGAGAACATGAGAACCTACTGTCGCATTTCCTAAGGTGGGCATGGAGCAGTTTGAATTGTGAGAAAGGAATGGTGATTTGATTCATTTTCCTGCTTGTGCTTCTTTGAGGTTCAAGGCGGGTTTAATACATTTTAAGGTGAGATTGTTAGATACTTCATACATCTTTTAAAAACAGATCTAACAAGTAACATACAATGTTGTCTTCTGCTTTTTGTGCGTGTGTGTTTTCTTTCAAAGCATTGGGACCTCGCCTTTTCACTTTTTTTGTCTGTTTTTAAATGTTTTTCTTTATTTTTAGGAAGAAGAAATTACCTGATTCTTTTTCACTCCATGGATCAGTTATGCGCCATTCACTTTTGAAGGGAATTTCTGCCCAGATAGTGTCTGCAGCTGTAAGTATTTTGTTTTTTTTCCCTCAACTTTGTAACCTACAATGGCATAATAAAGTAGGAATGAGCATAAAACAAAATACAGCACTTCTCTTGGCCCGAGGCTTAAGAAAAATAGAATCTGGCTTTCATGGTTTTTGTGTGACATGGCTACACGTCTTGACATAGAAATTAGTGCAGCCATGAAAATAAAGTTCTGCTCAGAGTCTAGGCTGTGCCTAAATGAAATATGGCAGCAAGCCGAAAATAAATACTGTCTTTTCTTTAAATTCCTTTTCTGTTTAGTTGCCATCTTGTGTATTTGTTGAGATTCTGTGCTTGTTTTTTTTTTTTTTTTTCACTCTTTTCATATGGGGAAATGATCAGAATCTTTTACAACTTGAATGATTTTTTTATAATTCACAAAAGTATTTTCATGCCCCTTATTTCTTTTATTCTTACAACTTGGAAAGTAGGTAAAGCTGTTTTCTATTTTACAAATGAGAAGATAGGCCCAGAAAGGTGATAGTAACTTGTCTTAGATCATTCTGTTAGGAGGTAGCAAGGCATTTATTCAAAACTGGGGTTTCTGGCTTCAAGTGTAGTGCCTCTGTTGTGAACTGGAGGTGGCACTGGTGAATGTGGCGAATGTGTGAAATGGCTGGAACAGAATATTTGTGGCCTTTTTTGAAAATTATGTAGAGCACTGGGTTAACGTAAACAGTATTTAACGGTCCATAGATGGCAGACTTTTCGTTTGACACTATCAGACTTTTCTTTTGACCTCACAGCCGGTAGTTTTATGTAGTCTTTCAGTTTTGGTTTTCTGAATACAATGTATAGATTCTATATATAATGATAATGACAGATTTATACTCCAGGAAGTTTGATGTGTTTTTATGTTCTTTTTGGGGCATTTAATCGGCATTTTGCATATCCAAGTTGGACAAGAAATAAAAGTTTGGATTTTTCACGAGGGTGAGAGATTGATACAGAATTACAAGATACCACAATTGCATTTCAATTTTCAGGTTTATCAGAAAAAGCCCTTAGTGCAAATACCAAAAAAAAAAAAGTATTTACTATTACAGTTGGTGTATCCTGACCTAGCTCATATATCATGAAGTAAATTTAAATAGAGAGATGCTCAACAAGCAATGGAGGAAACCTGGGCAATTGTTTTTCCTCTTTTAGGTGGAGAGTAACTCATATTTGCTAGAATGGGAACCACCTGTTGAGGATTACATTTCCATGACGTTTTCTGAATTTAATCCTTATGTAGGTGATGAAATTCATTCCTTTCAAAATCAAGATGAACCAGAACAGTCATTTGACCCACCTGTGCAGTTTTAAAAATATTTTGAATATTGGAGACTGAGCTAAAACTCAGACTCTGAACAATGATTAGATAAATCTGTTATTTAAAAGGGTTTCTCCTTCCCCTTGAAGAGGAGGGGAAATTCTAATAAATCCCAGAGTGTTTGCATTCTGTTTTTATTTCATTGCTATGGCTGAGCTCCTTTGGTATGTTAAAATGAAAACTGCCTTTCCTGTGACAGTCATCATACGGTGCCTTCCTATTTTTGGATTACCAGCTCAATTTAAATTGCATGCTTTCCTGTGATGGTTGGTTTATTAACATGTAAAGCTAGTTATATTTTTGGATATTTCTTCCTGAATAATTGCTCAATAGCGCCTTCAACCATATGGTTAGTGATGTTATTAGGCCTGCTTTGGGCCTTGATCACAGTTTTGGGGTTCATGCATGGAAAACACTTAGGAGAGATGAAATTTTTGCAGTTCTGAAGCTTGTTTTTTAATTTGGGATCCTTTTCAAAGTCGTATGACATGTGACCATACTTTAAAATAATTCAAAGTAACTTTTTTTTTTTTAAGGATCTTTATTATTTTTACGATCAACTTTAAACTACTAGAGATAGCTTATTGTAGTGTTTTTTTCAAAATGCGTCCGCTGTATAACAATCTCCTAGGGTACTGATTAAATTGCAAATTCCTGGGGCTCACCCCAGACCTAAAGAATCCCAGACATACAGGCATCCCAGGTGATTCTCATGCATTTTAGCTTTTGAGACCCACTACCCTTAGATATTGCAACACCAGTACTAAAATTCTGTAATCTCTACAATGCTGCCAAATATCTGTGTTTTTTTAGCTTTTGAAGTCAGGCGACTTCTGATTTCATTATTCAGGCTCTATTTTGAATGTAGAATAGGCCTTCGAATAACATCATTTTGTTCAATGTCGTTTTGTTATAATGTTATTGAAGAAAAAAACAATTGGTTTAAGTTGTTTTGCTTAAAGTCACAGTTTTCAAGAACTTACTGACAACATTAAGTGAGGTCTTACTAGAGTTTATGACCTTTATCTGCTGTCCCATTTCTCTTTTTCCCTGTCTAGATGCAAATTAATCATTTATCAACTATGTATTACATGCTTCTTAATTGTCGAGCATTATGTTAGGCATGTTTGACACACAGATATATATATACACTCAAAGTTGGATAGATGCTGCTATATGCAAGCTCTTTGCTACTACAGTACTGTATCACTACAAACTCTTAGGGTTATTTAAAGCTATGTAAGCATAGAATTGATACTCTTCCATATTTATCTGATTCTTCACATTTAATTTGATCCTCAGGACAGCTCACTGAGGTAAATAGGGCAGTATTTGCTATTTCTTTGAACAGATGAGGAGACTAATATTCAGAAAAGTTAGGTGACTTTTTGAATGCCATGTAGTTACTGGTAGGGAGGTGGGACTAGCACTTCTTTATGTTTTAGTTTCTTATGCTTGAGAACTGACTTAATATACCCTGTTGGGGTTTATTTAGAGGTTATTGGGTAATTGCTAGATAGGAAAGTCCTACTTAGTAGTAGAAACATCTTTAGCATGTTTACTTTTCTCAAATCTTTATGTACTCCTACTGTTTTGACCCCATAGTACTTATAGTTTATTCAAGTACAGAAAATGGAACATCTTTCCTCTTTTTCCTTTGCATTTCCATTATAATCAGTACCCTCCCTGAGGCATCTTACTTCGTAAAGGCACTTATATACTTAGTAAAATAAAGCAATCCTCTTTCATGCCCTTTGTATTTTGTTGGTATATATAGCTTTTGTGATTTCTCTTAGATGGGGGCAAAAATAAAGGTTCCACCTCTAATCGAAATTGATTTGGACCAAAGTGTCTGGAAAGCAAGAGCCTTATACAATTTTCTGTTTTAAAAGTGAGAATATTTTTCAAATACTTTCTTTAAAATTTCATTTAGGACAAAGTAGATGCTGGCTTGCCTACAGCAATTGTAAGTATACTTGAACTTTTTAAAGGTAAGCTTTTTATTTGATTGGGTTTTCTTAGATTTATTATTACATGGTTCAAAATATTACGTAAATTATTATGGTAATAAATTCATAAGTCATTTTACTACCAGTAATCAGGCTTAACATTTGTCCATGTTGGGTGCTTTCTTTTTTCCTAATTTTTTACTTTTTAGGGTTTTGTTTGAGAAGCAGATAATGGAGTAATACTAGCCTTCTCCAGGTTTGTTTGTGGTACCACCCTGCCCAAGTAAATTTACTTCTTCTGTGATTTGGCTCCCCTTCCATAAGGAGTGGAAAGCATCATTTGATAGGATCACTTTGTGGTAAATAGCACATTTAATAGCTCTGGATTGCGTTGGCAGGCTTGCCAAATAGAACTCTGCTGCAGTATTGTAGAGAACTAGGGGATATTGAAAACATACTGGTTCTCTCTCTTCTTGTCGTCCTCCAGTGCCTTTTTAGCTTTCCTTTTAGTCAGTCTTTGGTAAGGAAGTGGGTGAGTTTTCAACACTTTGGATGCCTTTAGGCTCCTGTGGATAAACTAGAGAATTGTGTTCTCATCTCTTCCCCAGGCCTTGTAGGAAGCTCTTGGTTGGGTAGCATAAGTGCCTCTTACTTTGCCTGGACCCCTGATTTTTTATTTGAAAGTTGCTTTAGAGGAAGCTAAGTGGCATGTTATTGCCTATAATGTTGAACATATGATATTTTGATAGTGTTACTTCTAGAGTAAATTTAGAGGGATTCTCAGAAATAAAATGTCCTGAGTTTCATTTCCCGTTTTGCCTCCTGGATGAAATTCTTCTTATTTACAATAGTTTGTATGTCATCTGGTGCCTAGAGGAAGGAAGACCAACAAATTCAACTCTGATTATTTCAAGATTCTTAATGTAGTATCTTAAAATGTAATCTTCCCTTTTGTTTTCAGGCAGTGTCCAGTCTGATAGCAGTGGGTACATCTCATGGATTGGCTTTAATATTTGGTAAATTTTTTAAGTGCTTTCCTGCTTTTAAATATTGTCCTTTTGGGTTTTATAATGTCCTTTAATCACAGTTTATATAGTGTACTTGATCTTCTTGAACAAAACCAGAAAAACTTGAAAAGTAGCAGTCAGTATTTTTATAGCTAAAAATTATTTGAGTCACAGCTTTGTTTTGCTGCTTATTGCAAGTTTGTTTTCTTCTTCATGAATTTATAAACTGTCATATCTATTGATCTCTCTGCAAACCTAGACACAAAGAATAAAGTTGAGGGGAACCTTGGGTTATCATCTTGTCTGCTTCCAGTTGTTGGTGGTGGGAATTTTTGATTCTGAATCACGTTCCCGTAATGGGTATTCTAAAAGATCTTCCGGAAAACAGGCTTTCTCAGTAATTTTCAGGAGCTCTCACTGACAATAAGCTTTTTTAAAAATTTCCAATGTAAATTGCTCTAAACCGAAATTTTTTTGGCCTGTAATCACATTGCTTTCTTGGTTGAAAGAGGACTAGTTTTATTTGTATAGTAGCAGATAGTTGTATTTTCTCATTTTTTTCTACCTGAGACTAAATGACTATAGTTTCATTAAACCTTCTTTGTTTTTGAATTCAATGTATGAATAGAATATTTTGTTCTTTTTAAATTAAAAAACTATTAGATTTTTGTGGCCGGACACGGTGGCTCATGCCTGTAATTCTAGCACTTTGGGAGGCTGAGGCAGGTGGATCATCTGAGGTCAGGAGTTCGAGACCAGCCTGGCCAACATGGTGAAACCCTGTGTCTACTGAAAAAAATTAACTGGGTGTGGTGGCGGATGCCTGTAATCCCAGCTACTCGGGAGGCTGAGGCAGGAGAATCGCATGAACCCAGGAGGCTGAGGTTGCAGTGAGCCGAGATTGTGCCACTGTGCTCCAGCCTGGGCAACAGAGTGAGACTCCGTCTCAAAATAAATAAATAAATAAAAAATAAAAAACTGTTAGTTTTTTTGAGGGGTCATTTTTAGTGTTCTCTTCTGGATATTAAGTTGTTTCATCTCCCTTAAATGAAAGACTTGATGACACTGTATTTAGTAAGGAATCTACAGACTATTTTATATGGATTACCTGAGAATTCTTAATAGCAGAACCACAATTTGACTTCTGTGGGGCCTTGCATCCTTATTTACTGTATAAGTGGATAACTAGTTATTTTCTGTTGGTTTTGAATGATTTGACTTACTATTATGAATTTTGTATTATGACAAAAGCTTTTTAAAATGTAATTGTAAAACCTAGTCTTTTCAAAGGCAATTGAGTTAGATAATAGAGTTTTATTATTTGGGGACCAGAAGAGTAGAAACAAAATTATAATTCCCTTGAAGGAATTTAGAATTGGTTGAAAAAGACTTAAAACCTAGATAGTTGATATATATTCATAGTAGAAAATATAGATGAGCAAAAAGTTGAAGATATACCAAATCCTGCCATCCAGGAATAATCCCTAACATTTTTTGTATGTAACCTTTTAGTCTTTTTCTTCTGTACTTGTATATATGTATCTATACATCCTCAAATGGGATCATGTCAATTTGTAAACTGCTTTTCATGATAATGAATATCTTTCCATGAAGTTATATATTTTGTCTGTAACATTTTTAATGGCTACATAGTATTCTATTAAATGGATTCTTCCTAATTTACTTAATCATTTCCTACTATAAGACATTTAAGTTGTTTGTAAACGTATAGTACTGTGATGAACATCTTTGTTACTACATTTCTGTGTCCATGATTACTTTTTTAGGACAGATATTCCTAAAAGTGGAATTGCTTGGATTAGGAGATGAACATTAAGAATTTTGATATGTATTATCTAATGGCCCTCTAGAAAAGTTCTATCAGCCTTCTCTCCTATCAGGTGTTCAGAATGGTGGTCTTCCTGTGGGGCATAATTAATGTTAGATAAATAGAATTTTGGGAAAGAATCTTAGTCATTTAGTTCAGTCCCCTTATTTTACTTCTGAGGCTGTTGAGGACCAGAGAGGTTAAGTGACATGCACAGAGCCAAGTTCAGCCAAGTTCATTGAGGAATGCTGAATCCTATATAAGTGTATTTCCACTGTTCTAAGCAATTCTGCTATCCTGAGAGAAAAGGAGGCCAATTCTAAGATAAGAAGAAAAGAATAAAAGAACTAAGGTGAAGGAGAATAGATTATAATGCATATATTTGTCAGCAAATTGCATGTTAATTTTTTGTTCCCACTTACCAGTACTCATTTCTCACCTCTATCTGCTTTAACATCCTTTTCTTGTCAATGTTATAAGAATATGTGACTGCTTATAATCAAACTCAAGTATAGCTTACTGCAAACAAATTAAAATGAATACTTTACAAACAAAAACTAACAGAGGAAAAGACAACATTGTCTTTTGATACTGTCTTTAATTTCCTTGGGCCTGGTTCCTGATTTTTTTTTTTTTTTTTTTTTTTAAAGACCCAGCAGCTTTCCTGTAGATATGAGAAAATAATAATCTTTCATTACAGTCTCATGGAAAAGAAAGTATGTCAAAGTGAACATTTTGAGAAAGAATCATAATATTCTGGTTGTGCTTTGGGTATTAATAGTGTGGCTAATAAATTTTACTCATTACTGTTTATAGGAATCAGATGTTTGGACAATGTGTTTTAACAAATAGATTAAAGTATGCTTGAAAGCCTGGGAACAAATGGCAGAGTAATAATACTATAAAGTGTCTAGAGGCCTGGGTTAGATCTCATCTCTGTTAAACATCTGTATTGATCATAGGAGAAAGTGTAACAGGAAGAGCTATACTTGTTTAAGTACTATATGTTTCTCTTTGAAACAGAGGCCCAGGTCATTAAGATAGAAACTATTATAAGTTTCTTGAAGACTAATGTTTATTGCCTCTTCTTAAGTAATTATAGGCATATAGCTTTTTAAAAAATATGTTGGTACTTACCTTATACAGAGTCTCAAAAGTTCAAATCTTAATAAAGATGTTTCCCCTTCCCAGGGGGCCTTAGTTTTCCTCTTTTTTTTTGGTTGTTAGTGTACTTTAGTAGATTATCTTTTTGAAATTGTTTTTGTATTTATCTCACTTAAACATGGATTTACTTACTTTGCTATAATGAGAGTATTATGGATTTTTTTTTCCCATAACCATAGCTGAGCATAATCATAAATGCTAGAGACGTCACTTAATCACATTTAGTATCATTCCCACAGATAACTAAAGCTTGTCACGTATATTCTTGAAATTTTTTACCTGCCTTTTCTTCGAACTTTTGAACTGATTTCTTGCTTTTGTTTCTCTCTCTTGATCTTTTCTTCATGGATTCAAAAGGAAAAGGTATAGTAAGTAATTTTAGTTTGCATGAATGATTTCTTTTCTTTTGGCTTTTTTAATGTTAGAAGAATGCTACCAATTATAGTCAGTGTCCTCTTGTGAAATGCTTATTGGAAAAAAACCAGCTAATTGAAAAATTAGTTAAGCAGGAAATTGTGAAAAACTATAAGTATATATATACCTTCAATGTTTTAACTGAAAATACATAAATTTTCATTTATCCTTGATCTTTTGTTGTAGTCCCAAACTTTTTCTTTGAGTTTGTATTTGCCCCTTGGAGTCCTGAAGTATCTTTTTTGGCATAAACTTTATCATTAATGGGTCATGCAAAATTTGCCATTTTAAGTTTTAAAAATGAGGTAAAAGCTTAAGCACCTGTGAATCAATCATTGCATGCAAAATCCTGTTATATTATGAACACCTTATTTTGTGACAGTTTTGTAAAGAAACTCATCTTTACCAAGTTTTTCTAAACCATCCATTTAATGTTCATGGAAACAACAGCTCTTTCTTTTTCACTCTGTTTCATTAGTTTATTTACTGTTTAAGTTTTAAAGTACCGTAACATTACAGTGGCATGAACAGGCTTGGGAATGAACACAGCTGACTCATAGTAAGCATCAGCATTCTGGAAGATATCCAACTAGCCATGGGGATTCAGTATGCCCTGGCTTCAGTCAGTAAGCCTTACAGAGGGAAGGAGAACTTGAATTCTGTGAGTTGGTTTGATGGAGGTCAGGTAAAAGTGCTTCTGTTGTTTTATGATCATTGATGAAAAATGTTTCCTGATTAGATCTTTTCTCCCTTGATCCTAGAGAATATTTTAGTGTGAATAAAGGATAAGAAAAGGCCAGATGTGGTGGCTCACGCTTGTAATCCCAGCACTTTGGGAGGCCAAGGTGGGCAGATCATTTGAAGTCAGGAGTTCAAGACCAGCCTGGCCAACATAGTGAAACCCGTCTCTACTAAAAATACAAAAATTAGCCAGGTGTGGTGACATATGCCTGTAATCCCAGCTACTTGGGAGACTGAGGCAAGAGAATTGCTTGAACACAGGAGGCGGAGGCTGCAGTGAACTGAGATGGTGCCAGCCTGGGTGACTGTCAAAAAAAAAAAGGATAAGAAAAGAGTAGCATTAAAGAATAGTGAATATTGGCCAATAAAGGTAGAGTTCCACACACACAATTAAATTGGATTCCTGCTAGGATGTAGGTATTTCCTTCTTCGATAGTCTTTAGAACTAATTAAAACTAATTGAGGGTAAAGAAATAGAAGATTGGGCTAATTTTGGTATATGGAAAGAGTTAACAGAAATTCTTGAAGTATGTTCAAATTTAGATTTTAGGGCTATTACAGACTTTGTACATTATTTGAGACTTTTCTTTGCTATTCAGCATGTTATTCTTAAGTCCAGAATATGCTGAGGAGATCTACTCTAAGCAAAGTGTACTTTGAAAGACATACTAATAAAAGATACAGATATAATTCAGGGCAATGCTAAATAGATGTGCTGTTTGTGATATTTGGCCTTCAAGTTATCTAAATTAATTGGTAAGCTATATTACTGTCATAAACAATAATTCCTTGCATTTGTGCCATTTGATGATTTTCTAATTTTTCATAGGCAAAACTCTTTGTCGACTCAGTGAAGTTTGTAAGAAAGGTGATAGTCTCATTTCATATTTCTTGCCAGGGTAACCATTATTAAGACCCACTGCAATTTTTTTAAAACACAAATTTGACAGTACTAATCAAAGATACCTTTATATGACTTTGAAATGAAATTAGATATACTGTTAATTTAATAACTTTTTCCAACTGTAAACAAAGGAGACTTCAGAGAGGAGGAGGAGAAAAGAATTTTTCCTTCTAAATTCATGAAATGAAGAGTAATCTGGAGTGGCTCTCATTTTCACCTTCTGTCCAGGTCATTTTGTTCTTTACATGTATCCATGGAATTTAAGTGTTTTGAAGAGGTTTTATGTTTATTTTGCTCAAATACCATTTCCCAGAATTGTCCAGAATTTTCTGGACTACAGAATGTTTAGTTACTCTAGCAGGAGAAACCTCTTCAATAAGACTGCTTTCTTCTTTCCACAGAAAGTCTACCTTTTCTGAATTTAGTCTAGATTATATAACAGCAAGTTTGTTAAAATGGTACTATAAGGATAGAATGTATGAAGAGGAGTGGCCGGCCACAGTGGCTCAGCCTGTAATCCCAGCACTTTGGGAGGTTGAGGTGGGCGGATCACGTAAGATCGGGAGTTCGAGACCAACCTGACTAACATGGAGAAACCCCGTCTCTACTAAAAGTACAAAATTAGCCGGGTGTGTTGACGCATGCCTGTAATCCCAGCTACTTGGAGGCTGAGGCAGGAGAATAGCTTGAACCCGGGAGGTGGAGGTGCTATGAGCTGAGATCATGCCATTGCACTCCAGCCTGGGCAACAAGAGTGAAACTCCATCTCAAAAAAAAAAACAAAACAAAAACGAATGTATGAAGATGGTAACAAGAGTTTGATAAATATCTTTATGGAGTCAAAGTAGATTACATTTGTTACACTGTCTATCATGTCTCTCACCATCCCTGCTGATTTTTTTAAATGTATATGTGAATGTAATCTATAGATTAGTTTGTGATGAGCACTTAATACTATTCAAGGGACACTGAATTGGTTCCTTGGTGCATTATCTTACTTTACTCATTTATTCCTCTTAGCAACACAGTGAGATAATGGGCATTTTCTACATTTTACAGATGAAGATAGGGAGGCTAAGTGAATTTAAGTAACATTCCTAAAATTACCAAGACATGCTGTAGTTGTAAGGCTCGTAACTATCTGTGGGGTAGGGGTGGAATTAAAATCCAGGTATCTGGTTTCATAGTCACGATACCTTCTAAAGGGACATTATAAAAACAACAAATACATTGTAAAAAATCAAGAAAAAAGTTGAGAATGTTTCCATTAACAGATTTGTGGGCTGTGAATTTAATCCATATTTCAGGAATGGCTAAGATTGATAATTTACTTCCCTGTCTTAGCTAGTTGATGGTATGTGGGAACAGCAGTCAGGAAGGCATGGTCATGTTTGGTTTTTAATCTGGAAGTTATGTCCTTTTCCTTCCCTCATTTCGTCCATTGCCACTCTTTTCTATTTCCTCTTCATGGTACCCTTACTCTCTTTGTTATCATATCCTCAGTTATCCTATTCATACTTCCTGTGCCTGAAATAGTCTGATATAAAGTTTAACATTTAACATTGTTAAATTAGAAAGTAGTAGTGAGCCGGGCGCGGTGGCTCAAGCCTGTAATCCCAGCACTTTGGGAGGCCGAGGCGGGTGGATCACGAGGTCAGGAGATCGAGACTATCCTGGCTAACATGGTGAAACCCCGTCTCTACCAAACATACAAAAAACTAGCTGGGCGTGGTGGCGGGCGCCTGTAGTCCCAGCTACTTGGGAGGCTGAGGCGGGAGAATGGCGTGAACCCGGGAGGCGGAGCTTGCAGTGAGCCCAGATCACGCCACTGCACTCCAACCTGAGAGACACAGCGAGACTCCATCTCAAAAAAAAAAAAAAAAAGAAAGTAGTAGTGAGAGTCTTTACGTATTGGTGAATCAGAACTCTGTGAAGTTTGGATCTCAAAGCAGGGGCTACAGAGGATCTTGGTAGTATGCTGCTTAGACATCGCTCTGTGCCTGGAAGGCAAGCGGCGCAAACTCCAGGGTATGAAATTTCATACCAACTCTTTCCTTGTCCTCTTACTTTCAGTCCATCTGTTAGCTATACATGTGACCCGGAGTAGAGGTATATATGGGATACTATTGCCCAACCATCATATCATGACAGTTTGCAAATTAAGATATGTGGAAAATCCACTAACTATACAGGGTGGCTCTGATGAAATAAGGATCATGCAAAACATTAAGTAGGTAGTTTTGGAAGAGCAAAATAAAATGTGATGTTATATTTAGAGTCAGGAAAATTATAGAATAAAGGGAAGTTTTATAATTTGGATTAAATCAAGGAAGGGTGAAAAAATTGTAAGGGGGAGAACAGTCAGGATGTATTGAAAAATATCTGTAGTTGTAAAACTCTAGATGTGAATAAAGACAGTAACTTTTAAAATACATCAGACCTTGTATATTTATGAGTTTTATTCCTTTTCAATGTTCACCTTGGAAAGCTAAAATCCAAAATGAGTGAAAAAAATCAAGTATGTTCTGTGTGCTATGTAGTTACACTCATTGTTTCAGAACTCCTTTTTGGGAAGGGGGGATTTCTATTTAAGTCTGTTTGTGAGCACAGAAAAATACTCTTACAGTATTCACTTTGAATGGACAAAAGGACTGACCTCATATTATTCCTTAGACCTGAGAATGAATGACTGTGTCTGATAACTAGATTTACTCTTATAGAAGGAGAATTGGCAAATGTGAAAGCTTTTCAGATGATTGTCAGATGCCTTCTAAGCACAAGGCATTAAGCAAGGTACTTTGGGAGTGTTAATTCAGCCATAATCTTAGCCCTCAGAGAGGTCATAGTGTAATAGGGAAAGTAAGACATACCCCCAAATTTGCATGTAGATAATTAAGGGAGGCACAAACAGTGCTGGGGAAGTTGAGAAAACTCCAGGTTGTGGAAATATGGTGTTTTTTGCTTTTTTCTAAATAATTATATTTTGTAGGCATGCCTTCTGACATTTAAATTTTTAAATTCATTGTTTTCAAGTGTGTATAATAATGAACTCTAGACAAAATAAACATTGCCTAGGAGAAACCCTAGAGAAATTTCTATTAATTATTAGATAGCAGAATTTAGTAAATATTTGAGTGCCTCCTGGAGAAATCAGAGGTGATTAAGGCAAGATCCTCGCCCTTATCAAACTTAATCTAATAGATATTTGAATTACTTGCTTTAGCTTTTTGTTGTTGTTTTTTGAGACAGAGTCTTGCTCTGTCGCCCAGGCTGGAATGCAGTGGCATGATCTCGGTTCACTGCAACCTTTGCCTCCTGGGTTCAAGTGATTCTCCTGCCTCAGCCTCCCGAGTAGCTGGAATTACAGGCGCCCACCACCACACCCAGCTATATTTTTTATATTAGTGGAGATGGGGTTTCACTGTGTTGGCCAGGCTGGTCTCGAACTCCTGACCTCAAGTGACCCTTCCTTCCTCAGCCTCCCAAAGTGCTGGGATTACAGGTGTGAGCCACCATGCCCAGCCACTTTTAGCATATCAAATTTTGATGTTTGAAATAATTTTCTGAAGTCGTTTAAATGTTTACTCTGTAATTTGCACTGTTAATTTGCTTAGTAAATTTTCTTTATGGATAATATAAATGTAAATTTCAGCCAAATTCTAAATTAAATTTCTTGAGTTTTGAAGTTTTGTAGTTATTTTAAAAGACGATGGTATTCCCCATAACTTTGCATCTTAAAAATAGCAAGAAATACAATTCTAGGATGAGACAGATGACGGTTTGTTTAAGGAGATACAGATTTCATATGGATTTTTTGGCTTATCGTTAGCATTTTATATTATGCTTTCTTGTAGATCTTTTTTTTTTTCTGTATTCTTTTTTATTTATTTTTTTTTTTGAGACCGAGTCTCACTCTGTTGTGCAGGCTAGAGTGCAGTGGTGTGATCTCAGCTGACTGCGACCTCTGCCTCCCGAGTGTAAGTGATTCTTGTGCCTCAGCCTCTCGAGTAGCTGGGCAGCCTCTTGAGTAGCTGGGACTACAGGCGTGAGTCACCATGCCCAGCTAATTTTTGTATTTTTAGTAGAGATGGGGTTTCACCATGTTGGCCAGGCTGGTCTCGAACTCCTGACCTCAGGTGATCCACTCACCTCGGCCTTCCAAAGTGCTGGGATTACAGGCATGAGCCACCACGCCGGCCTTTTTTTTTCTGTATAATTCAATGCCCAGCATCTGCTAGTTGCCCAGTAAATAGATTTAAAAATGAATGTGACTTCATTGTCTGCTGCTTTTGATTCTTGTCACTTCCCAAGTCTTTGAAAGCATGCCTGTACTAGATGTATTCACACTCTTGCGTTTCTTTCACTTGACTTTAAAAACTGCTTTCTTTAGATCAGAATCAAGCTTTGCGACTCTGTCTGGGTAGCACTAGTGTTGGAGGTCAGTATGGCGCTATCTCTGCCCTCAGTATCAACAATGATTGCTCAAGACTTCTTTGTGGCTTTGCTAAAGGACAGGTAAGATATGAACTTCCTTTAATTCATAAGACAATGTTAAAATAAGATCAATTTAAAAAAACTAATATCTTAGATCAAAGACCACAAAATATGTGTTATGAAGTAATATGTTTGTAGAGCTAACCAGAGATTGCTGAATCTGATTTTTGTCTTGGTCAAAATTTTACTGAATTGTTATCAACTGACCCAGAGTCTGTAATTTTTTTATATCCTAGTTCATGTGTCTATTTGGGTAAATAATTTTTGTAAACCAACCAGGGGTGTTATATAAAATGTACTTCCTTACAGTCATGTAAATAATGGAGGCTGCTTTTTAGAAAGATTCTGCATTCCTGGATGATGATTTTTGCATTTTTTTCTACTTCTGAAACTGGCAGTAGGTTATGGTTTTTTTCATCTTCCGATTTATACATCCCTAGCTAGTTTGGCAGTAAGGCCTTCCTATACTTTTTACCAGTGCTAAACAGATTGACTTATTAGAGAAATATCTTTTGTCTCTCAGTATGAGAACATTTAAAATCTAAAGGGAAAAGTAGGATGGACAGGATGGGGGTAAATGAAGATCGAATAAAGGCTCAGTGCTTTAATGGATCTGCAACCTTTAGGTATGTTTTAACTTTATAGTTCTTTGCCTGCAATGTTTATAGTCAAGGAATAGATTATCCCAACCAGAAGACAGGATACTTAAGTCCAAAAAAGAGTAATAAATTTGTTTTTAAAGCACTTAGTTGTCTTATAGATCACCATGTGGGATTTGGCCAGTGGAAAACTTCTAAGATCAATAACAGATGCTCATCCTCCAGGAACAGCAATATTGCATATCAAGGTAATAGCTTTGTTTTCTTTTTCTAATAATTTTTTTATTATGCCTTTGTATTTATTTTAAAGTAAATTTCTCTATATTGATAATCAGAGTCCAAAAAATGTATTTAACATGAAGCTGAACATTACCTCGTAAATAGAATCCATAACATTGAGCTGTCTTTTATTTGACTGGCCAAACACGATGTTTTTCCAGGTTAAAACTGGAGATGGGCTAGTATGGAAATATTCAGCTTCAAGTTGCACTGAAGTCTAATAGATATAGCGGCAAAAAGGGCAAATTGGTGTGTTGCTAGACTAGAGTTTGGCAGTAAAGACGGGCAGCCCCCTGCTAAAATTCATATGGAACTCTTAAAAAGTCTTTTTACCTTTGTTTAGTTCATCCAAATTTTATTGCTGAGGTGGTGTGCTCTGTCACCCTTTTTTGGGAGTTGCCTGAGGTTTAAGGCACAGATTGTGAAAGAACCAAGGTTTGGATTATGTTTAGAAATGAATCTGTTGGTTTATTTTCTTTCAGGCCTCTAAAGGGAAAGCATTAAGATCCTAGTCTTGGCTTTCTCCTTACAGGCCTGAAAAAATAAACTGACTTAGGTAACAGATTTCATTTATAAATACAATGTGAGTGTTGATTCTTCCATGCTGTCAAGCTCATGTTCAGAAGCATAAAAGGTAAAGGATTATAACTAGAAAAGTCTAAAATCAGATCTTCTAGATTTTAATCATGTACACATTTTGTTGCTTAGCTCTGCAGAGCTCTGTCATCCGTAAGTATCCTTTTTAAAGTCTGGAAGCATCTGGAGTTTGTATGTCTGTATCTAGGTTAGTTACAAAAAGTCTTCTGTGACAGAGCAGCGTTGAAGCATTTAGTAACAATGAAAACAACCAAGACAAGTAAAAAAGTAAAAGTGGAGAGAATTTCCAGAGCATTATGGCAATATATCTTGACCTCTTTTCATATGGTTTGTGCCGACTTTTAATATGTTATAGTTGTTTGTATATAGGTCTTCTCTCTCTTAGTAGATGAGCATCTTTGAAATCACAATCTGTTTGTCATTTATTTTTGTGTTTTACCCATAGAAGCTCTCAATAAGTACTTGATTGAAGGAAAAACTAGATGGTGGTGTTTATACAAGAGCAATCCTTTTGCAGAGAAAAATATTGGGAGAAAGAATAAGAAACAGAAGAGATAAAGGCAGAGAGAAAAGAGAAGAATGCAGTTGAGATAAATAATATGTAGTAGGAGCCATCGTGTTGCCTGACAATGGTGATGAAGGTGGTACATGTAGTAATAACACTGGAGTAAGATACATAGGGTTGAATATTTCTGAAGTCTTCTATTGACATCAGCCACTTGCATTTTAATACTCCTACACGTTGTTCTTCAAATTTAAGCCTGTATCTCATCAATAACAATTTGAAATTTCATTCTTTATGGGTATTTATGTGTATGTGTGTATTTATATGAATGCACTACTGTACTAATTTTTATGTACATTATAAAGCACATACACAAGAAATAGAAGATTAAACAAATACAGGTTCTGTTATTTTTCCTGCACTCCGGTGGACCATTTCATGCACATACTTAGGGTATATGCTTCTCACTCTGGCAACTGCTCATCTAGGCCGTAAGAGCAAAGTTGTGGGGCTTTTTAACTATGCGTGTGTTTGGGTAAAGGAAGAAGAATTTTACAGTGACCTCTAGTACCTCAGCCATCCCTGACTGAGAGCCTGAGGCATGCCATTTAGGATGGTTCACCAACCTTTGAGTTTAGGGAGGATAGTCACTGTAAATGGCACAAGTTCACTTTATTCCATTTTGTGTCCTGCAACATTGACCATACTTCAGGTCACCTTAGGACTGTCTGTCATTGTGAACATTATTTATTATTCTGAGTTTTCTAAGTTAGGTAGTGATAACTGATGTATTTGCTGTGGAAGAAGATCAAGGAGGTAGCACATTTTGGGAAGAGTTGTATATGAAAAGTTAAAATGTTTTAGATACAGTGGACTTACTTTTCAGTTATTCAGAAGACATCTTCAGATAAGTTTATTTCTCAGAGATACCAAGTATTTTTTAGAGTCGCTATTCTTGAAAACTGGGCGGGTGCAAATGTAACCAGAGGATTTCATTTATTTAATAATAGCAAGTTACAAAAAGTTATTGTAAGAACCCAAGTACAGAACTTTAGAATTTTTATCAATCATAGTTTGTATTTTTCTTTTATCCTGATGAAAGGTGGTTTTGCTTTTTGAAAGCCTCTGTTTTTTTTAAAGATTTTGGACCATTATTACTCTAAATAAAGGTAAGTTTGTATGTTTAGCGTAATGAGCACTAAATCTAGTTTAGGTTATTTCAAAAGCTATTAAATGTGTATATTGTAGTTTTTCAAAATTGTATAATTTTTTCCTTCTTAATACTTGACTGTTTAAAAATCTACAAGAAAATAAATTCCTTCTCTGTTTAGTTTACAGATGACCCAACTCTTGCAATTTGCAATGACAGCGGAGGCTCTGTTTTTGAATTGACATTTAAGTAAGAGACTGGTGGACATCTGTTGACAAATGAAAAGACTAGCTCTGTTTAAATGATTTGAAATTGAACATGAAGAGGTCTAGAAAGCCCCTGTAATTGAGAGTAGACTATGATTGTGTATTACAATTAGCTGGGAAGGCTTATATTATTAGAACAAACAGAGTTCTGGGCCTGGTCCTCCCGAGTTTTATCTCAGTAGGTCTGAGTCGGGATTCTAGACTCCTATTCCCCGAGAGATTCTTATGTGCTGTCAAGCTTGGGACCACTCTTCTGGAGTAGCTCACTAATTTTGGTTTAGGCTCAAGGCCCAGTTGATTATAATCAAAATGGGCAGGTGTAAACAGGTTTTTAATTATCTTAGAATTGCCATGTTTGCTCTTTAAGAGCAAAGACTGTATAGACATATCAAAGAGCGTTTAGGAAGCAGAGTTTTTTGAAAAGTAGAACATAATATTCATTGTGTATTATGTTTTCATAAGTTCTCCAAGGTTGACAACTATCTTTGTTTCTTGTGTTTCTCATAGCTTCTAACAATGCTAAGCACAAAGTAATTTCTGAAAAAAACATACTTCTTATTCAGTTAATGTTTATTGAGCATCTCCTATGTGTAGGTATTTATCTAGACCCCAGAGTTTTAACTGTGAACCAAGCAAAGTTTCTGCTCTAAGAGAACTTAGATTCTAGCTGCAGTAAGGGTAAGGAAACAGCAAACCAGCACATAAATGAAATCACTTCAGATGGGTCTAAGTACTGCGAAGAAAACAAGACAGGGGATAACTCTAGATTGCACTTAAGGATGATTCTGGAATGCCTTTCTCAGAAGGAGCAACATCTGGAAAAATACCTGAATGGTGAGCCAGTCAACATATGCACAGATCTGAGGGAAATATTCCAGGCAGAGAACATTCAGACACAAAGGCTTTGAGGTGGCCACAAACTTGGCCTGCTAGAGCGATTGAAGAAAGCAGGCATGGGTTGAGTGTGACTTTGTCAGGAACACAATAGTGGGAGAGGAGTGAAGGGAGGAGCCAGATCATATCCTTTTAAGACATGGGAAAGAGTTTGGATTTTATTTTTTATGTACAGTAGCAAGCCAGTAGACTGTTTTTGGCAGAAAAATAAACGAATCTGACTTGTATAATAAAAAGATCATGCTGCAGTCCTGTGGAGCTTGGATTGTTGGGGGTTAAGAATAGGAGGTAGGAGGCTATTAAAGTAGGCCAAGCAAGAGATAGTAGTGGCTTGAATCATTGCTAAATTGATTCTGAATTTTCTAATTACATTTTCAGGAGAGTGATGGGAGTGAGAACCTGTGAATCTAGATGTCTGTTCAGTGGTTCCAAGGGTGAAGTCTGCTGTATTGAGCCTCTGCATTCTAAGCCTGAGTTGAAAGATCATCCCATCACACAGTTTTCATTATTGGCCATGGCATCCTTAACAAAAGTAAGTGCATTTAGAAGTTAAAACTCAGAACTTTTAGAAACTTTGAATACCAAATATTTGAAAATTACAAGGTCAATATTGAAAACATATTTTTCTCTTAAAGATACTGGTCATTGGATTGAAACCATCCTTGAAAGTATGGATGACTTTTCCCTATGGCCGGGTGAGTAAGTCCCTCCATCTTATTGGCCAAAGGAAGGACCATGTCAGGAGGTTGAGAGAGATGACTTGCAAGGGGTGAATTCTATGAGATTGTCAGAAAACTAGACAGGATGAAAGTCAGTACTCCAGAGATCGTTGGCTGGACTTGCCTTAAGGTGATCAAAGCATTATAAGCTGATGACCAGCACAGTGTCCTAGGGATCATGAGATCTTGTACTTTTCTACATTTATCGCTTTAAGCTTTTCTCTCATAGACAGCATACAGTTGGCTTTTGTTCTTAACCTCAACTTGACAGTCTCTGTATATTGCTGTCCTGGCACTCTGTGGTCACACCTAACTTCATGCATTGGAATTTCCTACTTCATTCAGTGTCCTTCTGAGGGCAATAAAATTCCCTTACCAGATTTAAAGTTGAAGGATAAGTTGACTTATTGAGTCCAAGCCTTGATTTTCAGTGTTTAAAAGATACTTATTTTTACATGGCTGCTGTGCTGAGACAGGCTTATACTCACTGTCTGCAGCTTTGGCACTGAACTGTGGATAGAGTAGACCCCACTGTCATATGTGCTGTAGATTGCTACTACATGTGCTGTCCCTGGCTTCTGCCTCTGGTATTTTACTTTGGAGGATGATACTTCCTGGCGTGTGTTATTTATATACCAGTTTTCCCTTTCTTTTCTTCTTGGTTATTTTCAGAGTTGTGATCTTCCAGTGTATATATGAGGAGAGGTATTGATAGGATGGGATGGAGATTGGTGGTACAGAACTCTGGCTGGTGCAGAAAGCATCCCCTATGGTGAAGGAACTCACTTTTGTTTTCCTGTTGGTACCCTGTGTGTCTCTGGGCCCTAGGGGAAGCAGGTCTATCCTTTCAGATGGCAAAACTGGCTTAGATGGCCATTAACATTTGTTAGATTAGCTTCATTGGCAAATTCACATTTTTTTTCATGGTAGTATGTGTTTGCTTTTTAAAAATGTTTTTATTGTTTTTTTTTCAACATTTTATTATAAACATTTTCAAACAAAATTGAAAGAATTTTACGTTGAATACTTGTATAGCTACCATCTAAATTCTATATATAACATTTACTGCCCTTTATTACATATCTTTATTACATACCCATCCCTCTGTCCACTTATCAAATTATATTTTTTATATATTTCAAAGGAAATTTCAGAAACCAGTATTCTTTCCCCTAAATATTTAGCATACATATTATTAGCTAGAGTTTAATACTTCTTTAGGTTTTTCCTTAGGTGTAGAATCTACATACAAAGAAGTGCACAGATCTTGAGTGTACATTTGCTGAACTTTGACAAATGCTTAACACTTTTGTAACTCAAATTCCTATCAAGGTGTAGAACATTACCATCAACCCAGAAAGTTCCCTCGTGACACTTCCCAGTTAGTTCTTGCTTTACTGAGAAATTGGAGAAAGTTTTTATCAAGGAACACTAGTCAGATGCTGTTTTTAACCACAGTTTTCTCTTTGTCCCCTTGTTTATCAACTGTGATGATGTTTTTTTTCCATCTCCCTACTTAGATGGATCCTTCCAGTGTGCCACTGCTGGCCTGGCACTTTGTAGCAGTGCAAAATTATGTGAATCCCATGCTTGCCTTCTGCAGAGGAGATGTCGTTCATTTTCTGTTGGTAAGTCCTAATTTGATGCTACATCCGTTAGAAAGCCTCTTGTAGTTTTTTTTATTCATCAGTAATTTAATAATGTGTCAAAGAAATTTGTGTTACTATCATAAGTCTTTGGAGAGAGTGTAACCTATTTTATTTTTATCTGAGGCTTTAATGATTAGCATGGGAAAAAGGTGATCACTCTCAGTTCCATAACCTTTCATGGTTTATTTCTCAGCTCCATTTCTTTGACAAATAATTAATGGTGTATGTAAATGTGTAAAGGTATGAATGTGAATATGTGTTAATGTATGTGTAACTACATATGTGTGTATTAGAGAGCAAGTATCGTTGAGCACCTGTTGTGTCCTCTACACTGTGATGGGCACAAGTAGCAATGGAAGGAAGGAAGTATACAACGTAATTTCAACTTTCACTCAGCTTATAATCTTGTTTGAAAAGCAAAATCAGTCTGTTCATTATTACTACAGAAAATGGTTTAAGGATTGAACTATGTGATGAAAATCAAGCTGATACAAATTCAGAGTACAAAGTGATTAGTATGGACTAGAGAGGGTATTAATGGCTTTATGAAGGATATACTGCAACTACTGCAGGAAGGCTGGGTATGCATATTGTTGGAAATGAGATGAACTGAAGTCACAGAGGCAAGAATGTGCCTTTGTATTAATAATCTCTTGGGTTTCCTAGCTCAGTGAAGCAAGTTCACTACTGTCTACCTACTTCCTCCAGCCAGAAACTTAGGAGTTACGTTTCAGTTACCTTTCTTTCTTCATATGTGCCCTATCATCAAGCCCTATTGACTCTACCTCCAAAAATCTCTTGAATTTCTCCTTTTTTGTCTCCTCCATTGCTCTTTCCTTAGTCTAAATCATGTACATGTCTAGCCTGGATTCTGCCATGGCTTCCTAACTAGTCTCTGGCCTCAGTGCCTTTTACATATACTGTTGCCTCTGCCAGAAAAGTTTTGTGCTATCTTCCATTGTCTCCCAGCTCATGATTAACATGGCCTTCCCTGACCTCTGAACTAAGTTAGTTATATACATCTTTTGATAATATTCAGCACTTAAAAGAAAAACAAAAACAAAAGAGGGGCGAGGTATTGTGGGTCTCCAACTGAGGCCCAGGCTGACTCTCTAACTCCTGGCCTCAAGTGATCCTCCCGCCTCAGCCTCCCAAATATTGGGATTACAAGTGTGAGCCACTGTGCTTGGCCACATTCAGCACTTTTTAAATTATTTGTCTAATGTTTTTCTTCGCCACTAGACAGAAAGCTCCATAAATCTAGAGACCATCTTTACTGTTATATTTCCAGCCACTAGAACAGTGCTTTATATTGTAAATAGTCAATAAATGTTTATAGAATTAATGACAAAGAGAAGGTTGTAGTGGAAAATATAATTGAATATATGGGGTGGATTGAGAGTAGGGGTTGGCAAACTGTGGCCTGTGGGCCAAATCTGGCCAGCCATCTGTTTTTATAAATAAAGCTTTGTTAGAACATCCCCAATACAACATTTGAGAGTCCTGCCTTCAGTTTCAGCTCAAAACATTGAAATATTCCTTCATCATTTTCTCCCCAATCAGTCTCTTTTCAAATGTTTCTTGATTCTAAAATGCAAAGTCAGAAGTGGGATGTTTCATTCATGTCCTTCAGTCTCTAGATCCAATATGATGAGAAGACTTATTTTTCCTTGAAAGTTGTCATCCCTTAACTCTCACTGCAACTAACCATCTTTGTCTAAACACCTTACACCTGCCTTATTGAGAAAAACCTTTAATTTTTCTCCTGCCTTCTGTATGTATGCTTTTTGCTACTTCTAGACTGATCTTCCTAAAATGTCACTTTAATCACATCTTTATGACTTTAATTACTTAGGAACCTGTGATGATGACTCCATTACCAGTCTAGGCCAATCATTATTAATCTAGATGAGGGGTTAGCAAGCTTTTTGTGTAAAGGGCCACACAGTAAACATTTTAGCGTCTGTGGACCATATATTCTCAGGAAACTGAGAAAGAGTAGGTGACTGCCTTTGGTCACACGGGTATAATAGTGGAACTTAGAATTAGACATATGGCTCTAGATCCCATGTTCATTTTACCACAGGATCATTTCTTAAGGGAGAAGTGATTTAGTGAAATGAAGGTGGGTGCACATGAAGGGCCCATGTTAAGTGGTCTCAGATTTCTGTTAAAACATCAGGCGAGGTCACCACTGTAAGTGATGGGGCCAGAAGGCAAAGAGAATTGTGACTTAAAGGGAAAGACATCTATTATGCTACTATGGAGACTGTCCAAGAAAGCCCAGGTTGAATTGAATGCCATGAATTTCAGGTGGTCAGGCGCATCTTGTGGTTTATGTTTCTTCAGTGTTCTGTTACCTTGGAGCAGAAGGGGAGAAGGATGACTGAGGATATAGAGTGTATTTATAGATACGAATAAATAAAAGATTGACACTCAAGGTCCTTTTGGGAAATTTTGGGATGTTAGAATTACACAACGGAACTTCAAAAAGTTTGTGGAAAAATGGAGTTAAAAAATAAAAATAAATTTTATTTCTCAACATAAGCTTCATCTTGTTCAAGATACTTTTTAAAGTGCTGATACCAGCCATATAGTCCATCCCTAAAGAACTGAAGGTCTTGGGAATTTAATCATGTCAATGCAGTCTTTTTCACATTATTAACTAAAGAAAAATGGGTGCCCTTTATAGACTTTTTCTAGATTAGGAGACAGAAGTCAAAGGAGCCAAATCAGTACTGTATGGTGGATCGAAATGCTCTCAGAATTGGCCTTGTTTGATGAGAGCAGTGAGCAGGAACATGGTTGTGGTGGAGGACAGTCTGGTGAAGCTTTCCTGGGCATTTGTCTGCCAGAGCTTTGGCTAACTTTCTCAAAACACACTCTTAATAAGCAGATGTTATTGTTCTTTGGCCCTCCAGAAAATCAACAAGCAAAATGCCTTGAGCATCCCAAAAAATTGTTGCCATGACCTTTACTCTTGCCTGGTCTGTTTTTGCTTTGGCTAGACCACTTCTGCCTCTTCATAGCCTTTGTTTTGCTTGTGCTTTTTCTTCAGGACCACACTGGTAAAACCATGTTTTATCTCCTGTTACAGTTTTTCAGAGAAATGCTTCAGGATCTTGATTCCACATGTTTAAAATTCCCGTTAAAAGCTTTGCTCTTGTCTGCAGCTGACCTGGGCACAACTGTTTTGGCACCCGTCAAGTAGAAACTTTGCTCAGCTTTAATTTTTCAGTCAGAATAGTGCAAGCTAAACCAGTTGAAATGTCTATGGTTTTGGCTGTTGTTTCTGCTGTTAATCATTGATCTCTTTCAATTAGGGCATGAACAAGATGAATATTTTTCCTCGCTAATTGATGGGTATGGTCTGCAATTGCAGGCTTCACCTTCAGCATCATCTTGTTCCTTCTTAAAACAAGTTACCCATTTGTAAACTGCTGCTTTCTCTGGGGGCATTGTTCCCATAAACTTTTATTAAGCATCAGTGATTTTACCATTCTTCCACTGAAGCTTCACCATAAATTTGATATTTGTTCTTGCTTCAATTTTAGCAGAATTTATGTTGCTCTTTGGGGCTCTTTTCAAACTGGTGTCTTTCCTTCTTAATGCCTCAAACTAGATCCTTTTCAGACATGTTATCGTAAGTTAGTACGAGTTTATTTTGGTGCAAACAATTTTTGAGATCCATGCATAGTTTTTTCATTGTATGCATTTTCCATGAACTTTTTGAAGTGCTCTCATAATAGTATCATAGTTCAGAGAAGTCTGGCTCACATCACTGCAGCATCTTTTTTTCTTGAATGGACTTTTGACTTCCTCACACCGTGTCACCATTCCTTTTTGTATTTTTTTTTTTTTTGAGACAGAGTCTTGCTCTGTTGCCCAGGCTGGAGTGCAGTGGCGCTATCTCAGCTCACTGCAAGCTCCGCCTCCTGGATTCACGCCATTCTCCTACCTCAGCCTCCCGAGCAGCTGGGATTACAGGTGCCCACCACATGCCTGGCTAGTTTTTTGTATTTTCAGTAGAGACGGGGTTTCACTGTGTTAGCCAGGATGGTCTCGATCTCCTGACCTCATGATCCGCCCACCTCGGCCTCCCAAAGTGCTGCGATTACAGGTGTGAGCCACCGCGCCCGGCCCTTTTTGTATTTTAATTATAGTCATTGATGTGATAAAGTTAGGTTGTTCTGAATTATAACAGAGTGAAAACTATGTCACAGCATTTGTCAATACTGACAACTAGACCACTTCCAGATATGCCCTGCATTTTGGTGTAAATAATGGAACAAATAATTTTTTTTCTACTTTCATAATCATTTATTTAATTATCAGCACTTTTGGCTTATCTACAGTGAATGGGATAACGGGTAAATGTGATATTCTAGGTGGAGTATAATTAAATATCTAAAAAAGTCCCTCAAACAGTAGTTGGTTTTTAGGTTGTTTTTATTTCATCATCAGGTAAAGAGAGACGAATCTGGAGCAATACATGTTACTAAGCAAAAGCATCTTCACCTATACTATGACCTCATCAACTTTACTGTGAGTATTATTCAAATTAAATATCCCCATTTAGTTCATGTAATTGTTCTGAACCTATGATATATTAAAGCTACCAGGATTTCTGCCAAGAATTATTACCTTTAAGATCATATAAAATATGGACAGTCAGGCACCCAGGCTCGTGCCTGTAGTCCCAGCTACTTGGGAGGCTGAGGTGTGGGATAGCTTAAGCCCAGGAGTTCAAGGCTGTAGTGCTCAGTGATCGCTCCTGTGACTAGTCACTGCACTCTAGCCTGGGCAACATAGTGAGACTCTGTCTCTTAAAAAAAAAAAGTGTATATATATATATATATATATACACACATACATACATATACACACACACACAGAAAGGAAGTCCTGGTTATATTGAATAAAGTCTGAATGTGGTGTGATGCCATAAATTATTGCCTTTCAACCTATGTCCTGCTGAACACAGGCAGGATTAGAAATGTAGTGTCTCGTTTAGCTCAAAGGGGAGTTTGGCTTCAGAAGAATTTAGGTGAGTTTTTTGAGGATCATTGCCCTGCTTTCTCTGTAAAACATTTTTTGTATTTTTGAGCTTTGTCTTAAATTGGTTCAGCAGCTCATGCAGCCTCTTTTTTTCTTGTGGCTGAAAACTTTGCAGAGTTCTCTTTCTACCATGCATCTCAATCCTGAGTGACTTCTTGTTTTTTTGTTTTGTTTTTTTTTTTTTGAGATGGAGTCTTGCTCTGTAGCCCAAGCTGGAGTACAGTGGTGTGATCTCAGCTCACTGCAAGCTCCGCCTCCTGGGTTCAAGCGATTCTCCTGCCTCAGCCTCCTGAGTAGCTGGGACTACAGGCGCCCCCACCACCACACCTGGCTAATTTTTTGTATTTTTAGTAGAGACGGGATTTCACTGTGTTAATCAGGATGGTCTTGATCTCCTGACCTCGTGATCTGCCCGCCTCGGCCCTCCAAAGTGCTGGGATTACAGGCGTGAGCCACCACGCCCGGCCACTTCTTGGTTTAAAAAGAGAGAGATTTCTTTTTGTATCAAATTTTATTTTTTCTCTCTCAAATAGTTTGTTAATTTTGAGAACAAAGTAATTATAATATTTCTGGGTTCCCATCATTAATACATTTTAGCACATCCATGTCTGGTGTCCGGTAAAACATTCTGTAGATGCATGAATATAGGCAACCCTAAATGTAAGGCAATTCCTCATTTTTCTAATAAAAAGACTGAAAAAGAGTTTTTTCCTCAACTTGATAACATGTAATTTTTTAGAATATAGATGAAATAGATCTTTTCTTTACATAATTTATTGATTTAGTTGTACATTACATTTTTAACTCACAGACAGTTGTTTAGAAATAATTCTTTCTTCCATACACATTTTATGAAATAATTTTGTTCAGACTCTTAAAAGACATCAGTGTTGTCATCACCAGAATTGTCTTGTTGAATCATGTCATACAGTTTTTCAGAATTTATCATCATCACTTCTGTTTAAGATGTTTGAGATACAGTACTTTAAAAATCTGCACGAGTGTATGTGACCATTAACTGCACTGTTTTCTAAATTACCCTTAAAAGGCTTATTTACAACAGTGTCAACACTCGCAACTCTGCGGGTCTAATCTCAGGAATAATTACAAAACTTACTGAAGTTCCTTTTTTTTCTGCCATTCTCTCGTTTTCTTTTAACCAGGTGACCTGTGAGAGTACCTAAGAACTAGCACTGATTAAGGTTGTATAAGGCTAAATAATGTGATTTTTCCTAGAAAATACTTTGTTTTTCTAAATAAAATAATTAAGAGAGCACCTTATAAGAGCTGTCTGTAAAATATTTGCATATCAAACTCCCTGTTTTCTGAAAGATTTTTTAGAGGAGGAGAGGGGAACAAACTCTTCCCTTAGGGTGGCTAATATACAGTAATAGAGTGTATTTTTTAGCATTTTCAACTTGGTTATCTTTAGTTGGACATTATGCAAATAATATCTGATGACATAGAATAGAGCATACAAATACACCAGTGTGAATACCAGAGACATAAAGGGCAGAGGAGGCACTTTGTTCTGGCTACTTCTGAATTCTGATTGAGCAGATTTTAAGATTTATTTCTTGGGAAAGGATTGGGATTGCCAAAAAAGAATTTGAAAATAAGAAATCTGATTTTATACATAACCCAAGAAATTTGTTAAAATGGCATCCTTCAGAAGATTTTTAAAGTTATTATTGTTAGTACTTTAAAAATTATAATAGTACTTATTAAAGAAAATTTGGGAAATACAGAGAAATAGAACAAAGGACTCTCGTAATTTTAAGAGAGATTTTGAAGGAAGTAGATTTTTAAAATAGCTTCTATTTTAAAATATATATTGCTTCAGTGCTGACAATTGTCCTTTGACCAGCTAGGTTTATGGGCTTTACTTTGTTCTTTTGTTTTAGCAGTATCATAAAAACTAGAAACGCAGAGTTTGTCATGATACTGAAGTCATTTGTGCCAGTTGCTTTAAAAAATCTTTTGTAAAAAACGATATGCTCTAATCCACCTAGAGCTTTTAGTCTTCTTTTACACTGTGCAAGTGTCATTTTAATATTTTCAAAAGTTAGTAGTATATTGTAGCTACTGTTCTCTGGCCTGTCACTGAGTAATTCTTGCTTTGATTGTGTTGCCATGTTAATTGTTAAATGGATAAAGTCCTCAATGTAATTTAATCGAGGAGCCAAGCTTTCTTCTTGACCCGAATGATGATGTGGGTGTGGTCTCTCTTTTGTTTTGTTGTGTGCTTGAATTACAGTGGATAAATTCACGCACAGTTGTGCTCTTAGACAGCGTAGAGAAGTTGCATGTGATTGATCGGCAAACACAAGAGGAATTGGAGACAGTGGAGATCTCAGAAGTTCAGCTGGTCTATAATAGCAGCCATTTCAAATCACTAGCCACTGGAGGAAATGTTAGCCAGGCACTGGTAAGGATAATCACTTCTCTTGGTATTGCTTTGATAAACTTGGTATTTTGTTGTATTTGTTTTAGAAATAGGAACTCTGGGGAGTTACCTTTTTCTGTCTTGAGGTGTTTATTTAAAAGCCACTAGGTTGAAGTGGGTGTGAATGTGCTTGTAAGGTTTTAAGAATACAAGCTAAAACAATAATTTTTGTTCCCTTCTATTCAGAAATGTTACTTACTTAATACCACTTTTAATTTTTATACTAAAATAATGAAGTATGGAAAATTTGTGAGAAAAACTGTAAAGTCAAAATATTTTTAGAAAGCTTAATTTGGCAGTAATAAGCCTGATAGATTTAAGGGATAAGTAACTACAGACAGGTACCCTATGAGGCTTTGGAAATATTTGAGTGATAATGGTAAAGGCTTGAACAGGTATGGTTGCTGTGGGTATTAAAAAGCAAAGATGGCTTCAAGAGAAAGAAGATACTCTAGAAATAGGTAATAGATGAGATGCAGGAGCCTAGAGAGAAGGAGGACACAACAGAGTTATGGCCTTAGCATTAATTTTATTGTGTCGTTAAGCAACTACAATAATGGCCTTAAGCAATTTCCACAGATAGTTTATAGTTCAATCAACTTGAATTGTGATCTCATGTTCCTAAACCACAAATCTTTAAGTAGGAAATTTAGACCATTGTGAGACTTCCTTGGATCATTTTTTGAAAAAAATAGTAATGATGGTAATATTTAATGAGTGACTATAGCATGATGTGTAGGCTTTGCTCAAATCTCCCTCATATTAAAACTTCAGAGCGTAAAATATATATGGAAGGGTCTTCCAGCCTCCCACTTTAAAAACCAAGAAAAGTCAGAATAAGAAATAATAGTGCAATATAATTCACTAAGTGATAATGATAATTACTGTTCCATACTTTATTTTCTTGTGTTTGAATGGTATTAAAAATACCAGTGGACTTTGAAATTGTACTTTTAGCCAAGATAGAGTTGTGGTGAATTAGATTTACTCTCCTGCTTGAAATAACCGAAGAAGGTGAAGGAGGAGGGAGGGGGAGGGGGAGGGGAAGGGGGAGGGAAGAAGAAGAAGAAAAGTAAACAGCAGTTCTTAAGACACTGGACATCTGTAATGACGGACAGCAATCTCTCACAAAATGGGGAACAAATGCTGTGAACTCTGTGATTGTCCTAGCTTCCAGCCTCCAGAGGGCATCTGGGCTGTGGAGGAACCCAATTGGAGCCTAGAAGACTCCATGAGTTGAGAAGACACAGCTGAGATTGCAGGAAGACAAAATTGGGTTGAGTTTGCAAGAGAGAGTACTGGAGAAAAGAGCACTATGAAAGAGTCCCCCTTGAGTGTTCATCAGACTCCTAATCAGCAAATGCATAGAAGGAAGCTGCCCAAGGACCAGGAAAGAGCCATTTGAAAGGTTTAGAGGGAACCGTATCTAGTGCTTACACAGGGCCGGAAACAGTGCTTGTTACACCAGCCAGAATGGAAAGCTTCATGATTCACAGGACAGTGGGTAGAGACCTCAGAGTCGTCTTGCCTCATTAGGACTAGAATAAATGGCACACTGGTCCCAGCTAACACATCTTAAAAGTAAGACCAGAAAGGATCAAACTGTTTCCAAATCACTTATCTTCTAGAACAAAGCACAAGAATATTGGCCGGGCGCAGTGGCTCACGCCTGTAATCCCAACACTTTGGGAGGCCGAGGTGGGCGGATCACAAGGTCAGGAGATCGAGACCATCCTGGCTAACACAGTGAAACCCAGTCTCTACTAAATATATAAAAAATTAGCTGGGCGAGGTGGCGGGCGCCTGTAGTCCCAGCTACTCTGTAGGCTGAGGCAGGAGAATGGTGTGAACCTGGGAGGTAGAGCTTGCAGGGAGCCGAGATCACCCTACTGCACTCAAGCCTGGGCGACAGCGAGACTCCGTCTCAAAAAAAAAAAAAAAAAAAGGAATACAGAAAGATCCAGAAACCAACAAGTTAAAATTCACAGTGTCTCTCATCCAATTAGAGATTACTAGGTATGCAAAGAAGAAAAACAACCTATAATGAGGAGAAAAATAAAAACTAACTCACACCTGACATAAATGTTAGCAGACAAAGACATAAAAGTTATTATAACTATACTCTTTAGTTAAAAAAGTTAAGTAGAGACATGGAAGATATTTAAAAAGATGCACATCAGACTTCTAGAGATGAAAACCAGTGCTTATAGATGAAAAAAAATGCACTGGATGGGATTAATGGCAGATTAGGCAACACAGAAAAAAACGATTAATGAATTTGAAGATACAACAGAAATTATACAAAATGAAACACAGAAAAATAATTTTAAGAAATAGTATTAGTGAACTGTGAGAACACGTCAGATAGCCTAATGTATGTGTAGTTACAATCTCTAAAGGAAAGGAGAGAAGAAATTGGAAAAAATAATGGTCAAAAACTTTTCTAAAACTGTAGACACACACGTTTAAGAAGCTCAGTGAACCCAAGCACAACTAAAATAAACTGTATATGAATTGATCAAAATTAGTGATAAGGAGAAAAATTTTAAAGCAACCAGTGGGAAAAAAAGACACATTAAATGCAGAGGAGCAATAATTATGAGAACACATTTCTCATCAGATAGTCGGCAGTGATCTGTAAAGATTTAGAAGTGGACAATGAACACTTGGGGCACTGCTCAACATCATTAGGTATTAGGGATCAAATACCTAATCAAAATCAAATGGAATACTGCTTCACACCCACTGGGAAGTGGGAAGGCTATCATAAAAAAAAGAATAACAAGTGTTGGCAAGGATGTGGCGATATTGGAAGCCTCATAGATTGATGGTAGGAAACCAAAATGGTGCAAATGCTGTGGAAGATGGTTTGGCACTTTATTAAAAAGTTAAACATTGAGGCCGGGCATGGTGGCTCTTGCCTGTAATCCCAGCACTTTGGGAGGCCGAGGCGGGAGGATCACCTGAGGTCAGGAGTTCGAGACCAGCCTGGCCAACGTAGTGAAACCCTGTCTCTACTAAAAATACAAAAATTAGCTAGACTTGGTGGTAAGCACCTGTAATCCCAGCTACTCGGAAGGTGGAGGCAGGAGAATCGCTTGAACCTGGGAGGCAGAGGTTGCAGTGAGCCGAGATTGTGCCACTGCACTCCAGCCTGGGGTACAGAGTGAGACTCTATCTTAAAAAAAAAAAAAAAAAGTTAAACATTGAATTACCAATCTGACCCAGAAGTTCTGCTCCTAAGTGTGTTTCCAAAAGAGTTGGAAATACATGCTTATATAAAAACTTGTATATGAACACACATAGCAGTATTGTTCTTTGTAACTGAAGAGTGAAAACAATCTAAATATTCACTAACTGGTAAAGGGATGTACAAAATGTGGCATAGCCATTTAATAGAATACTCTTCCACAGTGAAAAGTATGACAACTGATACTTGGCTACAACATGGATGAACCTTAAAAATACTAAGTGAAAGAAGACATACAATAAGAGCACATTTTTGTTTAATTCTGTTGATATAAAATGTCTAGAAAAGGTCAATGTAATTTAGAGACAGATGTACATTAGTGGTTACCTGGGTTTGGAGGTGGGAATGGGATTGACTACAGATGGGTACAAGGATCTTTGCAGAGTGATGATAATGTTCTCAAAATGGATTTTGATAATGGCTGAACAACTGTGAATTTACTAAAAAATCATTGAATTGTGTGCCTAATGAGTGAATTTTATGGTGTATGTTATATCTCAATACTGTTGTTTAACAAAAGCAATTGACTGTCTAAAACAAAAATAATGTGTTGTGAAGTTTATGATCTATAGAAGCAGTATATATAACAAAAATAGTACATAGCGCCGGGATGTAGGAGATGAAAGTACATCATTGCAAGGTTCTTACAGCATATGTCAAACATTATTTAAATGTAGACTGAGATAAATTACACATTGTAAACTATAATCACTAAAAAAGACGTGTAACTAGTAAGTCATTAATAGTGATGAAATGTTAAAAAATACATTAAATACAAAGGAATTTTTTTTACCTTTTTTGTATGTATGTTTTTTTTCCAGGCTTTGGTTGGAGAGAAGGCTTGTTATCAATCCATCAGTAGCTATGGTGGTCAGATCTTTTATTTGGGGACAAAAGTAAGCTCTTTTACTCTGTGAGTTGGTATTTCTATGTATCGGGGTAGTTGAGGCTGAAGGAGATTGCTGGTAAAGAGGGCAGTATATTGCGAAGTGAATATTGATAAGCAATTATCCAAAATGGTTTGTGGTTAGGTAGTCATAATTTTTAGTTAATTATTTTTTTTTCCTCCACTTTTAGACATATTCTTTACTTTTGTTTAGGTGCTGGCTAATAGGATGCTTATTTTCTTGATTCAGAGTTGTGCTTTTGTAAGCTTCCTTCACATTTATGTTTTTATGATCAGGCAGCTACCTAATCGTCGATATTTGTCATGTAATTAAGATGGCTTTTAGCTTAGATCAGCCTAGGATGCTGATTAAAATGCATTGAGGTATTTGACTTAGAATAGAATTGTTGGAATAGGAACTTTTTGTATCTCAATTTATCTCAATTTGTTCCTGTGCTTTTTTAAAAATATAGAGAAACATTTCTTCATTATTAAAATTTAACCAAAATATTGCCAAGTCAGTAGAGGGAAATGAGCTTGGGCTTTCCTTGCTTCTTGTCCATGGAATTAACTCCTTCTTGGACTGTAGGCCTTTAAATATTTGACTTACTCTTTAATGTGGGTTCTAGGCCAGATGCGTTGGCTCACACCTGTAATCCCAGCACTTTGGAAGGCCTCGGCGGGCAGATCACATGAGGCTGAGAGTTCAAGACCAGCCTGGCCAACATGGCAAAACCCTGTCTCTAGTAAAAATACAAAAATTAGCCAGTTGTGGTGACAGGCGCCTGTAATCTCAGCTACTCAAGAAGCTGAGGAATGAGAATCATTTGAACCCCGGAGGAGGAGGTTGCAGTGAGCCAAGATCCCGCTGCTGCACTCCAGCCTGGGCGACAGAGCGAGACTCTGTCCCAAAAAAAAGAAAAGCGTTCTTGAAGACCCACTAGTAAATTCTAAGATATACTTCTAACTGTATTATGAAATGTTTTACTTAAAGAGCTGTCAAGTGAGATGTGGGACTATGACGAATGTATCTCCCAAAGAAGTCTGTTAAGGGTGATCATTTTAATTTCCATCTCTTTACTTTCCAGTCTGTTTATGTGATGATGCTGAGGAGCTGGAGAGAGGTGAGTTCCAAGTAATTTCACACGTCAGAGTTGCTGAATTGATAGCTTCTTAACATTTCTGTTTTGACTTTTCAGAAGATTATTTGGTAAGCTTCTTAATTTCAGAATGTACATGAAAACTATTATAGCTGTTAGGTACTTGATTTGCTAGAACTGACATTATAAGTTAGAATTAGGTTTGTCTACATATATTAGAAAATTCAAAATAATAGTGGCTTAAATAAGATTTCTGTGTCATGTAAAAGCAACCTGGAGCTAGGTGGTCCGCAACTGTTGTAGGAATTCCATAAGCTTAAGCGTGCTGTCCTGTTCCACCATGTTTGTCTTTGATGTTCTGGTCTCAGGGTCATTTTATAATTCAGTGTGGTTGCTAGAGCTCCAGCTGTTACCACATTTTAGGAAGGAAGAAAGAGAAAAATAAAGGATGTCTCCTACCTCTTAAGATGACATCCCAGAAATACCAGACAACACTTCCACTTGTCATTAGCCAGAGCTTAGTCACATTGTTCCCAGTGGCTACGAGGTAGTCTTAGAAATATCCTTCAGCTGCTATATTGCTGTCTCAAATAAAAATGGGGTTTGTTACTACCAAGGAGGGAGAAATCAATGTTGTGATAAACAACTAGCCATTTCTCCTGCAATGACATTCCAGCTATTACCCCTTTTCATATTTAGGCCCTGTGGCTGTCTATACTAGCCTATACAGTCACTATACTATCTAGTGCTTTAAGATATTTTTCTCTGAAATAAGATATTCACATAATTATTAAAATAATTTTTGCCACTAAGCAGCAACTTCTGGAAAGATTTGAGGTGGAATAGGAATTCTGACTGGTGACTGGTCGGACAAAGGGGTCTGATTTCTCTCATTTTTCCATTTAGAGAGTGGATCATCTCCTGAAACAAGATTGTCTTACAGAAGCCTTGGCTCTTGCGTGGTCTTTCCATGAAGGAAAAGCAAAAGCTGTAGTGGGTGAGTAGACAGAATTACAGTGTAGTAGACATGGTTCTCCTGGAGTAGAGGGAACGGATAGTACTAACCACTCACAGGACACTTTTAGCTGAGTGTTCAAGTGTTTATAAATTTATAAACAGGATGCTATTAAACCTTATAGACTTTCAGTTAAGAAGGTTAAGGTGACAAATAGAGGGTATAGAAATTAAAATGTCACTTTAAAAATTATTTTGTAAGGAAATTACTATTAGAATGAAAGAGAAGTACATTGATGTGCTATCTGGTCCAGTAGATTTGAGGTGTTCCTATTATGGTGTATTATCCAACATTTTGATACCTAAGGATTGTTACAATTATACCTGATGTTACACGTTTTATGAATATGAAACCAGACATAGTGTCACTACTAAAGATATGGACTAACTTTTGTTTTTTTGTTGGATTTTCCTTCTTTGCAGGATTATCAGGGGATGCCAGTAAGCGAAAGGCTATTGTTGCAGACCGGGTGAGTGTTTTAATAGGGCCTTTACTAGAATGCAGTACAGATTTGCTTTTGGCATTTGCTCATATCTTTGGGCATGAGTAGGTAAATGGCTACAATCTAGGAGAGAGTGTATTAAACACACACACACACACACACTTGGGGTCAGGGGTTCAAGAGTAGCATGGGCAAAATAGCAAGACCTCGTCTCTACAAAAAATTAAAAAATTAGCTAGGCATGGTAGTATGCACCTGTAGTCCTAGCTACTTGGGAGGCCGAGGCCAGAGGATCACTTGAGGCTAGGAGTTCAAGGCTACAGTTGAGCTATGATTGCGCCACTGCACTCCAGCCTGGGTGACAGAGTGAGACCTGTATCTAAAAAAAAAAAACAAAAAAAAATTCCGGTTACAATTCTCTGTGTCATCTTGAATACTTTTAAAATTCTTTCTTAATCACCTTTTCTTTTTCCCTTGCTCACTCTTTTATGAAGATAATAAAGTACATAGCCAAAAGCCAGCAGGAAGGAGGAGGAAGAAAACCTGGGAATCTGGATTATTTCTGAACCAAGTAATAGGCCAGAGAAAATTGACATTTGTCAGTTTTTGTGAACTTATTAAGTAACTATGAGAAATACTGAATGTGCAATGTTTGTGTTGGCCAGAACCAGCAGGGAGGGTTAATGTTTTAATGTTATTATCAATTAGCATCAATATAATTGATGCTATTTAATACTGACTTTCCGTTCCTACTCCAGACTGGGCTGAATTAATTGACTATAGTATTTCTTCCCTTTTGTTGTGTAAATGCATTGGTAAAAATTATATTCCAGATTAATAGAAACATTTGTAGAAAACTTGGATAGAAGTCGGTCACTCCTTAGACTCCGAATGATTTGCTCATCTGTGCTCTTTAGGGAAACACCTAAGGCAGAGGATTACTGAAGAATTTGAATGTTTCATTTTCTGAGCAGTGTAGATACCACTGAGGTCTAGAACATAGAGATATTTCTTAAGAAAGATTAGCAAATTAGTACTAGCCCTGAGGCTGAAAGAAATGAGACTAGAGTTTTAAAAAGCTGGTAAATAAAGCCACTAACATTTTCAATTATAATTTTAATATAATAACATTCGAATTCTATATTATTTAGGAGGGCCACATAAATATTGAAAAACTTTAGAGATATATTTTAATGGCTATGCCAGGCTATTTTCCTTACAGATGGTAGAAATCCTATTCCATTATGCAGATCGAGCTCTGAAAAAGTGCCCAGACCAAGGAAAAATCCAAGTGATGGAGCAGCATTTTCAGGTACACGTTTGCATATGCTTCTGGTAGACAGTGCTCTGGATAGGTCTAATACTGCTCTTTTATGTCACTTGAGAATGTGACTTTCATTTTTGGTTAAACATGTTTTTAGTATTCAAAACTTTATTGAAGGGCTTGTAGAACATTCTAAATGATTATATTTTTAAGTAATGGGTATAAATGAGTAAAATGTTGTGGAGTGTTACTTAGCACTTAGCTACTTAGTGCTGTGTGGAAGGAAAGGATATACGTGTGAAGATCCTTTCCTGTAAACTGATACCTTATAGTGGCTGACATCTTGCTGGTGACTGATATTTATGTTAACTAGATTATTTAGTACTGCCAAGGTGTAAATTTAGTTCTCCTAGGAGCACCTATAACTTAAGAATAATAGATCAATCACAAAAAATATATATATGATCTATAAAATATGCTAACGAAAGACCTTTAGTTTATCTTGGAACTTAATGAAAATGAAAGCCGAAGAACAATGTACAGACGTGTATAGTATTTATTATGCAGGTTTTTCTTTCTGCAGTGCTCTCCGGTTATATTCGTTGCACATCTCTGTTCCCCATTCCTACTGCTCCTTTCCCTCTCCCTACTTCCTCTTTTAACAAATATTTGAGTGTCCAACACAGGAGTCAGCAGACTTTTTCTAAAAAGACTCAGATGGCAGAGTTTAGGCTTTACAGGCTACAGTGGTCTCTGTCACATCTTTTTCTTCCTTTTTTTGTTTTTTGATTTTTTAAGCAACTCCTTAAAATTGTGAAGTCCATTCTTAGCTGTGAACAATACAGAAACAGGCTTTGGGCAGGATTTGGCTAAAGTGTGTGTCCTGTGGTCTAATAAGTACTTGGTACTGGGCAATAGTGGGTGGAATTTACATGATCTTTACTCTCTTAAAGTTTGTAGTCTAGTCAAAATAATGGTTTTTTCTGGTTTACATTAATGGAAATATTTAGAAGAAATCTAGGGATTTTGAAGTTCTAAAGAGCAGGCACAGGTCCTATCTTTTTATATTCTATTTGATGCTTGTAACATTGGAAGACAAGAATAGATATGGCAGTTAAGAGTTGGCTGGTATCAGAGAAGCATTTGGCTTCCTGAACTGTACTGTTCAATGCCACGCTAGTGAGCTTCTGGTACAGTAAGTGTTATTACTCTGTTTGACTGGATGCTTATTAATCAGTAGAGAAGGAGAAATAAGCCTAGATAATAATTATAAAAATAAATAAGAAGACATATGGTAGAAAGAAAGCATTTGGGAACAAAACTGTTTGGAAACAATACCTTATATATAAATACTTGTGTATACCAACGCAGTATAGATAGAAAACTTAATATTTGTGACAAGAATATACCTATCAGCAATACGTTGTAGGAACTCTGGCCATTGGAAGGTATATTTTGTTGAAAAAAATCATCTAGTAGAAAAAACTAGGAGGGGTGAATGGAATGAGTATGTGTGTGTGTGGAGAATATAGAAACCACCATGTCAGGGAAAACGTGGTAGAGAGCGTCTTTCTAAAAGACGAAAGGAACAAAGGTGATGTTCTGATGGAGAAATAGTAAAGAGTCTCAGATACAGGAACTGTAGATGGTAGTTTCTGATGCAGACTGCAGAATGTACAGAGAAACAAATGTTAGTAGTAATGTGCCCTGTAACCATCTAGCTACCTGTTAGAAGTCTCATTCTGTTGGTAGGAATATTTGATAAAATTTTTGATTTATCAGTGATTTAGTCTCATAGGAGGTAAAGGAAACAATGGAGGCGGCTATTTCTCTGGATTTAATTTTTACTAATGATTGGGGAAGTAGAAGAGATAGACCCTTGAGAGAAGAATTATCACTTTATTTTAACAATCATAATAATGATGAAAAATATACATAGCATGAGTCCAGTATTTTAGAAAGCAAATATCTCAGAAAAAAATACGGATATAATCACATGGCTACAGGCTCCAAAAAAAGAATGAGTTCACAAGGAACAGGAAATTCTAAAATTTTGACCATTCAAGGAGAAAGTAATGTTGAAAGAAGGTTCTACCTGCAAATCACAGAACATCTATAAATATGGAGAAAGGTGTGTAACTAAAGATACATACCAGAAGTATCATGAACTTGTAAGACTGTCAGAAAGGAGAATGATATGGCCCAGACTGTGCCTACCAAAATGCTGTGGAGTACAAAATAGGGATTTTTAGCAAAGATTTACTGAGCACATACGATGTGCCAGGTACTATGTAAAGTGTGTGACATGTATTTTTATTCTCACAACAACCCCAGGGAGTAGGTGTCGTTTTTAATCCCCATTTTATAGATGAGGAAACAGGCTTAGAGGAGTGAAGTGAAGTGAAGTTACAAGGTAATATTATAGTAAATGGTGGAGCCGGGACTCATATCCAGGTCTTTGTGACTTCAAAGCCCAGTTCTTAACTAATCATTGTATTATATTGTTATTTTAAGAGCAAACACAGGGAGAAGATGAGTGAGAAGGGGTGATGTTAACAAATGACCAAGAATGAGAATTACAGCAAGCATCTAAACTGTTTAATACTTAACTGTGTGGCTGGCACTGTTACAGACCCTTTATACATGTTTATTAACTCATTTAATTCTTATCATAACTCTGTAAGGTGGCTGCTGTTATTATTCACATTTGTAAATGATGCCAAGACACAGAGAGGTTAAATGATTTGTTCCAGGTCACAAAGCTAATAGAGAGCTAGGATTTGAATTCAAGCAGTGGGCTTGATCCTGACTGCCGCACTATACCATAGAACAGTGCTCCTCATTTTGACTCCATTTTCGTGACCACAGAGAATGGTTTTAAAGTGGAAAAGTCCAGATAAGTGTATTTAAAAACTGAAGCCTACCGTATCCGTATGTAATATGTAATATCATTATGATTGTTCACCTCTCAAGACCCAGTAGAATTATAATCCATGATACTGTTGAAACAATCTGGGCCAACATGAATAATTTGCAAGTAACTTTTCATTAGTTTTCAAGTAAGGCATTCTTGATTAGTGTGGAGTATATACAGGGAGATACAATTTATTCCATTCAGGAGGACAGTTTTCTTCTGGAAAACGTGACCTTCAGTGCATTAGGATGGGCGAAATGCATGCACTGTCAGCCAGTGCATGTTTGTTTTGTTTAATCATATTTAATCATAAAATAATTATATAGGTTGACTTTTAAAGTGGGTTTTTTTTTTTTAAGTCGAGTGGACTTTGGAGACTATCTGCTGACATCCCTGATGTGATTTGTGAATGTTTTCCTTGAATTCACCTCAAAACAACCATGTTAAACTCATATAATTACCTTTTTGAAAGGAATATAAAGATAATATATTCCTGGAATGCCTGTGATGTAACATAATTGATTTCATTAAAGCATTTGCCTAATTTTTCCATTATCTTTGTGGCTGGAATAGATTAGTAAATAGCAAATAGATTTGCAACTAGATAAATATTTCTACCCAGAAATATTCTTTGCTGGCTTAGTATTAGTTACATCTTAGGACTCTTTCATACCCAAGTTTTTATCATTGATTTGGGTGAAAATTTAGTGACTGGCCTGTCAAATCTAGGTAGTGTCAAGAATCAAAGTTCAAAGTGATTTTGACAAGAAAGTGCAATCAAAATCATCATAAGTTGAAATTTAATGAGGATTAACATCAAGACTTAGATTCATTAGATTCAAATAATCAAATTATGTGAGTACTGGATCGGGAAGATCTAGGTGGACAGGATTTTAGTTGACCGTAAACTTAGTATGAGCCAACTGTGTGTTAAGACACAGATACAGGAAAGTACTAGTACTACTGGGTTGCCTGTTTGAAATAAAACTGCTAAGTCATTTTGTAGGCTGCTGATAAACTCAGCCACTTCCCACAACTGAGATGGTGGACGGTTTTAAAAACAACAGGTAAAAAAAATACTGGGTTGTTTAATCTGAGGAGAAAGTAAGTGGAGACATGCCCGCCTAGAGATGGTGGAAGCTGTCCTATGGGATTAGCCGTATTGCTCCAGAGGGAAGGCCTAGTATATAGTGGGTAGAAATTAGGAGAAGATGTGTTTCAATTTAAAATGACCTACTCATGTTGTAACAGCTCTTGGATTTATGCACCTCTTATTACGGAATGTATTCAAATAAAGGCAGGGTGAGCAACTGATAGAAGTGTTTTTAAAACACTTTTTTTTTTTTTTTTTGCTCGGTAGGAAGGTCTCAGATTCTCTCTCAGTCTCAAGAAGCTATTATTGGAGACATAAGTAACCTCTAATCGAGTTAGCTGAAATTCCTATTAAGACTGATTTCTGTCACAGTCAAATACTGAGAATTTGTGTTTTACCAGCAGGTGGCACCTCCTGCCTGCTGCCTTAATTTTAATCTTTACCCTTGGTGAGGAGCCTCACCCTTTCCTTAGAGTCAGAATATGTAAGGCTATTCACTATTTTTGCTTTTCTCCAAAGATCAATCAATATTTGTCCTGTCTTAGTTATAGAAAATAACTTTTGGATCTTGTCACATTTTGGACAGGTTGTGGCTTTTATTTAAGAAAAGATTTCAACCTATAATTATAATTTATTTGTATCATAACTATTATAGTAGGATAAAAAGGAATTAAAGTATTTCTGTCTCATACATCTTGAGACTTGCCTTTTCTTCTGGCTTTCCTCATATGCATTTATATATGTTCAAGTGTTTCCCACCCTAAAACTAAGTCAAGCAGCAAACAAATTCTTTTTTTGCCCCACACTGTCTCTAATATCCTGTGCTTTCTTGTTCATCCGTTTTTTATAGAGCCAGACATCTTACAAGAGTTGTCTCTGGCCAGGGATGATGGCTCATGCCTGTAATCCCAGCAGTTTGGGAGGCTGAGGTCGGTAGATCACTTGAGCTCAGGAGTTCAAGACAGCCTTGGCAACATAGCGAAACCTTGTCTCTACACACACACACAAAATTAGCTGGGAGTGGTGGTGCACAGCTATAGTCCCAGCTACTCTGGAGGCTGGGTGGGAGGTTTGCTTGAACCTGGGAGGCCGAGGCTGCAGTGAGCCAAGATCACAGCACTGCACTCCAACCTGGGTGACAGAGCAAGACCTTGTCTCCAAAAAAAAAAAAAAAAAAAAAAGAGAGAAGAGAGTTGTCTCCATTTCCTCATCTCCTTCTCTTTCCTTAACCTATTCCATGTCTATAAATTCTGTGGACCCTTTTTCATCTTGCTGGTCCTTAGCAGCATTTAGCACATGAAGACTTCTTGAAAGTCTTCATGTGCTTCCCTGATACCATGCATTCCAGTTTTTTCTCTCCCTCTTCGACTGCTTGTTGATTTTCTTTGTTTATTCTTCTTCCTTTTCTTTACTTAACCAAGAAATGTTAGGATTCTTCACAATACCCTTGTCTTCTATTTTTATTACAATGTTTGTCAAGATGTCTGTGTACCATTTACTTCAAAAATCATTTGAAGATGTTTGTTAAAAATACTTTTTATTTCCCAGGCCTACTGAATCACTCTCTGGGGTTGGTGACCAGGATTTGTAGTCAGCTCTCAAGATGTCCCTTAAGCACATCAAAGTTGATGAATCACTGCTTTCCATTCTTCCCTAGGTGATACAGGCACATGACTCTCTTAACCAGTGTTAACATCAAAGTTGACAAATCACTGCTTTCCATTCTTCCCTAGGTGACATAGGCACATGACTGTCTAACCGGTGTTAGCAACCTAGATTGCTCTTCTGAATTCTGAGATCTATAGAGTAAGGTGCCCATTTACATTTTTGCTTGGATGTTTTGTAGGTACCTCAGACTCAATAACTGTTTCCTCACAAAGCCTTTTCTGAGGATTCCTGTGTTAGTGAGTGGATCCACCATGCAGCTAACGCAAATTAGGTGATTCTTGTCCTTTACTTGTTCCTGGCTATTCTGCCTCCTGACAGTTTCTCTCATCTGTTTCCACCATGTCCTTGTACACATTCTTACTGTACTTCATTTCATTTTCTACACAGCAGCCAAGGAGAAATGTATATCAAATCTAGATATGATGCTTCCCTAATTTTAAAATATTTCAAGGACTTCCTGTTGTTTTTGAGGTAGAGACTCAATTTCCTACTATTTTCTAAGGCTCTGCATAGTCTACTCTTGCCTAACTGCCCCCAATTCTCTGTATTCCTGTTATACTAGAGTTCTTTTCAGTGTCTTAATGTCCCTGTTCTCTCATAACCCAGAGCCTTTGTCCACAGTGTTCTCTCTTCATAAAAAATCCTTTCTCATTTCTTTGTAGCTCAACTAGCTCCTGTTTATTTTCATGTCTCAGTGTAATTGTCCCCCAGATTAACTCAGATCCATTTCTTTCTAAAATACTATTCACTGAAGTCACTCATTCAATGTCAGTTTTATGTTTAGGGACCTGTGTAAGTTTAGGAACATGTCTGATTTTTGTCATTGCCATATTCCCAGCATCTGGTTTAGTGTCCTTGATAAATAGTTGCTGAGGAAAACTTAAAATATAGAAATAGATTTGGCTTTAACTAATACTCTGTTTTACTTACTGTTTTAAATGTTCAGAATTGATAAAGACCTGTTTTCTTTAAGAAGCCAGATTGAAAGTGTTAATTTGGATGGTTTTGCGTTAATTGAGTTAGGAACAGTTAGTGGCAGGCATAAAGATTGTGTGTATTTTGTTTTTTTTTTAAATTAAATTTGTAATTTTGTGATATTTATAGATTCATATTCAGTTGCAAGAAATAATGCAAAGAGATCCCATACCCTTAAACCATTTTTCCCCAATAAGAGAACGTCTCACAAAACTATGGTACAGTCACATAACCAGGATATTGATATTGATAAGGTAAAGATACAGAACATTTCCATCACCGCATGGATCCCTCATTTTACCCTTTTATAGCCACACCTACTTCTCTCCTGCTCCCACCCCCTCCTTAACCTCTGATTCCCAGTAGTCTGTTCCTCATCTCTATAAATTATAATTTCAATAATGCTATATAGATGGAATCATAGAGTGTGTAACCTTTTGGGACTGACTCTTTAAACTCAGCATAGTAATTCCTTAGTGATTCTCCCAGGTTGTTGCTTGTATCAGTAGTTGGTTGCATTTTATTGCTGGGTAGTATTCCATAGTATGGATGAGCCACAGTTTGATTAACAATTTTACCCATTGAAGAACATCTGGGTTGTTCCCAGTTTGGGGCTATTAAAAATAAAGTGGCTGTAAACATTTCTGTATAGGTTTCTGTGTGAACATGTCTTTTCTCTAGGAGAAATGTCCAGGTTTACAATTGTTGCATCATATGATAGTTGAATGTTTAATTTTTAAAGAAACTGCCAAATAGTTTTCCAGAATGCTGGTACCATTTTGCATTCCCCCCAGCAATGTGTGAGTGATCCAGTTTCTAATCCACATCCAGCATTTGGTGAAGTCACTGTTTTATTTTAGCTATTCTGATAGGTGCATAATGGTATCTCATTGTGGCTGTAATTTGCGTTTCCCTAATGAATAATGATGTTAAACATCTTTTCATGTGTTTATTTGCCACAAGTTTATCTTCTTTTGTGAAATGTTTCTGCATGGGTTTTGTCTCTCTTCTAACTGGATTGTTTCTCATTATACTGTTGACTTTATAGTGTTTTAATATATTCAAGGCACTAGTCCTTTATTGGACATAATTCTCCTAGTTTGTAGCTTGCTTTTCATCCTTCTTAACAGGATCTTTTGCAAACCAAAGGTTTTAATTTTGATGAAGTCCAATTTATCAGCTTTTCCTTGTATCGATTGTGCTTTTGAAATCAAGTCTCAGAAATCTTTGCCTAGCCTAAGGTCCTGAAGATTTTCTCCTGTTTTTTCTGGAAGTTCTACAGTTTTGTGTGTAACTTAAATGTGTGATCTATTTTGAGTTAATTTTTACATAAGGTATGAGACTGAGGTCGAAGTTCCTTTTTGTGTGTGTATAGATACCTAATTGCTCCAGCATTATTTGTTGCAAAAGCAATCTTTTCTTCTTTCCTCCACTCAGTTGCTTTACCAGCTTTGTCAAAAATCAGCTGGGCTTATATGGTGAATCTAATTCTAGGTTCTCTATTTTGTTCCATTGATCTGTGTGCCTATCCCACTGCCAGTACCACATAGTCTTGATAACTGTAGCTGTGTAAGTCTTGAAATTGGGTAGACTGATTCTTCCTCTTTTATGAAAATTGTTTCAACTATTCCAATTTCTTTGCCTCTCCATATAAATTTTAGAATAATCTTGTCTATATCTCTAAAAAATCTTGTGGGTATTTTGATATAAATTATATTAAACATATCAGTTTGAGGAGAACTGATTTTTTTTACTATGCTGAGTCTCCTAGTTTTCCCATTTCTTTCTTTCTTTTTTTTTTTTTTTGTAGTTTTTAGTATACAGGTGCTATACATGGATTTTTAGATTTACACCGAATATTTCTTTTTTCCTTAGCAGTTTTAAATGGTATGGAATTTCTAATTTTGGTATTCATATGTTCAGTAATGGCATATAGAATGTTTATCTTATATTCTGCAATCTTGTAGAACTCATTTATTCTAGAATGCTTTTTGTAGATTCCTTGGGATATTCTATGTGGACAATCATGTCATCTGCCAACAGAGACAGTTTTATTTTTTCCTCCCCAATCTGTGTACTATTTTTTTCCTTTTCTTGCCTATCGCATAGGCTAAAACTTCAGCATTGTATTGAAGAGAGGTGAGAGCAGACATCCTTGCCTTGTTCCCAGTCTTAGAGTAAAAACATTCAGTTTCTCACCAAGAAGTATAATATTAGCTGTAGGTTTTTTGTAGTTACCTTTTATCAAGTTGAGGAAGTTCCCCTCTATTACGGTTTTTCTAAGAGGGTTTTTGTGAATGGATATTGAATTTTGTCAGTTGCTTTTTCTATGTACTTAATATGATGATGTGATTTTTTTTTTTTTTAGGCTGTTGATATGGTATATTATAATGATTGGTTTTTGAATATTGAACCAGTCTTGCATCCTGGAATAAACCTCAGTTGGTCATGAGGTATAATTCCTTTTATGTAATTGTGAATTATTATTCCTAATATTTTGTTACGGACTTTTGCATCTTTATTTATGAAGAACATTGGTCTGTAGTTTTTTTGTAATGGCTTTTCAGGTTTTTGTATCAGGGTGATACTAACTTAACAAAATGAATTGAGAAATATTCGCTCCTCTTCTATTTTGTGGAAGGGATTGTATAGGATTTGTTTTCATACTTTTTAAATGTTTGGTAGAGGCCGGGCGCGGTGGCTTAAGCCTGTAATCCCAGCACTTTGGGAGGCCGAGACAGGCGGATCACTAGGTCAGGAGATCGAGACCATCCTGGCTAACACGGTGAAACCCCGTCTCTCCTAAAAATCCAAAAAAACTAGCCGGGCGAGGTGGCGGGCGCCTATAGTCCCAGCTACTTGGGAGGCTGAGGCAGGAGAATGGCATAAACCCGGGAGGCGGAGCTTGCAGTGAGCTGTGATCTGGTCACTGCACTCCAGCCTGGGCAACAGAGCGAGACTCCGTCTCAAAAAAAAAAAAAAAAACAAAAAATGTTTGGTAGAATTCTCTGGTGAAATCATCTAAACATGGAGATTTACTTTTGGAGGATTTTAAGTTATGAATTCAGTTTCCTTAATAATTACAGGGGTATTCAAATGAGCTATTTCATGTTAAGTGAGTTTTGATAGTTGTGTTTTTTGAGAAATTGGTGCACTTCATGTAAATTGTCAAATTTATGTGTGTAGAATTTTAGTAGTATTCCCTTATTATCCTTTTGATGTCTTCAATGTCTATAATGATATCCTCTGCTTCATTCCTGATGTTTTCTCTTACTCTTTGTCAGTCTCGCTAGAAGTGTGTCAGTTTTAATCAGGAAGCTAAAACACCTTAACTAAAGACACCAGTTATATCCACATCGCTAAACACAGTACATATTTTTCAGATCTTGTTCATTGTCAGTTCTGTATTAAACAGCAATGATTAGTTCTTCCTTCTTGAAAGTCTATATCCTGTAGATATCTGTGACTGTGTGCCCTTCTGATTTTAAACCTCAGTGACTCTTCTTGAATCAGTTTGTTTCTATCCTCTGACCATTTCATAAATATTGGTCTTCCTCAAGATTTAGTCCATTGTTGACTGCTTTTCATCTCGCTCTGTTGTCCTTGGACAATTTTATTTCTATTCACTGCTTCCTCTGATAACTTAGATATCTGTAATTCTAACCCAGATGTTTCAGATTACTGTATTCAATTTCTTGTTAATCAACATCAAAGTAAAGGTGTTCCTCAAATCTGCTGTGGACCAGATTGTACTTACCTTCTTCCTTCTAACACCTCTTCCCACATTTCTTATGTCATTTTGTGACCTCTTCATTCAACCATCACTTAAACCAGAAACCTAGGAATTATAGACTCCTCTCAGTGCCTTCCAAACCATGATCAATCTGTCACCAAACCCTATAGTTATAAATAATTTTGTCCACTGTTCTTTATACCTGCTGTCAGTACCCTAGTTTAGTCCACCATTTTTTTCTTTGATGACTGTAATAACCTTGGTTTCCAGTGTTGATTTTTCAGATGCTCCCACCATGCAGTCACCATAGTGATCTAAGTGTATGAATCTGATTCACACTCCACTAAACCCTATAGTATATCCAAAGTACTTAGTACCGGGCCAGGCACTGAATTCCTTATTTTATGCCGTTAATTATTTTAAGTATACTTTGAAAATAGTTTCTACCTGATAATTATATTATTTGAAGTTTTGGGGGTATACTACTGCCCTTTATAGTTCCTCCAGACATTCATGTATGGTGTATGGTGTATGGTGCATTATTTAACGAAGTGTTTTCAAGTTTTTTATTTTGAGCACATCTTCAATAGGACTTTATCAGTAGTTATTTTGCCTGGGTTTAGGGTGATCTCTGGGGAGTTTTTGAACTTGCTTCTTTCAAGTATCTGAGGAGTATCCTTTTTCAGGATCACTTTTTTTTTTTTTTTTTAAATACTTTAAGGTCTAGGGTACGTGTGCACAATGTGCATGTTTGTTACATAGGTATACATGTGCCATGTTGGTTTGCTGTACCCATAAACTCTCCATTTACATTAGATATTTCTCCCAGTGCTATCCCTCCCCCAGCCCCCCACCCCCCGTCAGGCCCTGGTGTGTGATGTTCCCCACCCTGTGTCCAAGCGTTCTCATTGTTCAGTTCCCACCTATGAGTGAGAACATGCAGTGTTTGGTTTTCTGTCCTTGTGATAGTTTGCTGAGAATGATGGTTTCCAGCTTCATCCATGTCCCTGCAAAGAACATGAACTCATCCTTTTTTATGGCTGCATAGTATTTTCAGGATCACTTTTTATGTGAACCTCTTGGCTCAGTTGTTCTCATACTGAGGAGATGGTATAAATTCAAATCCCAGCTCTACCTGAAGACAGGGTCTTGATTACAGATTCTTGGTGAGTATAAATTTACCCCCTCTGAGCCCAGGCTGAGACAGACAAACTTCCTTGTCATCTTCCTATGCCAACAGGCAGATTTTTTTTTTTTCTAGTTTCCTTTCATTGAGGATGCGGCTTTTCAAGAATCCCAGTTTTAGGCAGGTCCTCTGCTTCAGTTCCCTCTGTTAAAAGGGTTTAAGGCCTCAACTTCTTTCTGGCATTAAAGCCCAAGCTCTTCTGCGACCAACAAACCTACAGGATAGGATCAATAACAACTCGGAACTTACTGCTTTGGTTTTCAGTTCCCTTTTCACTTTTAGACCTGGCTATTGCCCTTACTATCTTAGGAGCTCAGCTGTGTATTTTAAAGGATATTTATTTTCTCTAGCATTTCTAGGGAAGTCCTCCTGCCACCAACTCCCCGTTACCTAGCCCACTGTATTCTCATTCAGGGTTGAGATTTGCTATGGCTCTTAACACTTTTTACATCTATAATTTTTCCTCCTATTTTCGAAGAATCAAATCTACATGTAGTCATGAGTAATATTCGTAAGTAAAGGAAGCAGGATGGGTCAGGGATAGCCCTATAATCCTTTCAGGATTGTAGGTCCTTCTTTAGTCACCTCTCTCTCAAATAATAAGAGTTCCTTAGGTTTGACCTTTTTATCAGACAGATGTTAGTATGTGGAGCTCTTTTTCACATAGTGCCTTCTCCCTCCTGATGAGATTTCTGTCCAGAACATAACCCTTCCAGGATTTTTAAAAGGAAACCATTTCCCTGTAGCCAGCAGGAAAGGAAAGAATACTGCTGAAGTTTGATGCTTGGTTACTTGACAATTTCCAGTCATAATAAGCTACTGTTTCTCCCTCAGACTCTTTCCATTGAAAAGGGTCAAAATTGTGGGTTGTCATTTACTTGATATGAGTCTGTACATGATGAATTTAAAGCAATAAAAATATTGTGAAACTGAGACGTTAAATCAACGTTAAAATAGCAGGTTTGGAGGATTGTGACAAAATATGGGCAACCTTAATCACCTGAACCACCAGCAGGACCAACTGTATCCCGTTATCAATTTGATTTATTTTCTTCTGGTTTCCTTTTTTTTTTGAGTTTTCTTTACAGATCTGTGAGACAAATGCATATTTTCACCTAGTATTTGTTTTAATGATATTGTAAACTCTTGATAAGCTTGTAAGACATATGTTGTATTTTACTTAAATAATAAAATTTACTTAACTTTTCCCATGTTGTTGAATGTAATTCATATTTCTTTTTTTTCTTTCCCATTTCCCCTTCCCCTCCTTCTCCTGCTCCCTCTGTTAGAAAGATGCAGTGAACACCTTAATGCATTAAAATAAGTTTTATTCTTAAACATATTTAGGGTACATTTCCAGAAATAGAATTACTAGGTCAAACGTTCTATTTTTCAGACTTTGACACATAATGCCAAATTGCTTACCAAAAGCATGATACAAAGTTATATCCTCCTAACAGTCTAATAGCATCTTAAGCAGTCCTGTCATTATCAGTGGGCCACTGGACAGGGTTGTGGGGCTGATGCTTTCTTTATGGTTCCTCTACAGGATATGGTGCCTGTCATAGTTGATTACTGCCTTCTGCTGCAGCGAAAGTGAGTATGCATTGCATGTCAGATTCAATTATTTTGGAAACAGGTAGCCTCTTGTTTATGTATAAGCCATTGCTAGGAATTGTATGAATTTGACTGAATAGATTAAAAAATATTAATTTATAGAAATTTGATTCTTTAGCAATTTTCAGTTCATTTACCTAATAAAATTAATTTTCCTAAGACAGATGCTATGGATATATTATTTATTTGTGTGGCAGGATATTGGAAGTAAAGAACGTAACTAGCAAAAGAGCAATATTAAGGAGTTTTAAAAGTAAAAAGTGTATGATTCATTATATATAGATGTATACATACATGTATATACACACACGCATATATACACACACACATACACACACACATATATACACACACACACACACATATATACACACATATACACACACACACACACACAATCTCCTTTTTTTGGTATATATACTTTGTTTTTTTTTTTTTGAGACGGACTCTCGCCCTGTCGCCCAGGCTGAAGTGCAGTGGTGCAATCTCAACTCACTGCAACCTGCGACTGTCCTGCCTCAGTGGCAAAGGTGGGATTCAAATACATGAGTCTAGCTCCTGTGTTCTTGATTTTAACCGCTGGCTTATACCACTTTGTAAGTGATAGAGAACAAATGTGAAGGTTTAATGTAGATATCTCCCAAAACCCTATGCAATACGACGTGGTTCATGAATTTATATAAATTCTAGTAGCCTGATTCATAAAAGGTTGGGTCATATTTTGAAGTATCAGTAAAGGTTATCAAGAGGGCAGTAATTTGCTATGTCAGACCTCTGATGCAGTCATAGATAGCTATAGTAAGTTCTCCTTGGGGCTCAAATTGATTCCAGTGTTTTAACTCTAGTGTTACATAATTAGCGAAATACATCGTGCTTACAGTAGGGATGTTGAGAACATTACTTTTTTTTTTTTTGTTTGAGACGTAGTCTCGCTCTGTCGCCCAGGCTGGAGTGTAGTGGCACCATCTCGGCTCACTGCAAGCTCCACCTCCCAGGTTCCCGCCATTCTCCTGACTCAGCCTCCCGAGTAGCTGGGACTTCCGGCGTCCCCCACCAAGCCTGGCTAATTTTTTGTATTTTTTAGTAGAGATGGGGTTTCACCGTGTTAACCAGGATGGTCTCGATCTCCTGACCTCGTGATCCACCCGTCTCGGCCTCCCAGAGTGCTGGGATTACAGGCATGAGCCACCATGCCCGGCCAAGAACATTACTTTATATTACACATTGTCTTCTTTAGGCTACAGGAGAAATTTCTTTCAGGTGTTAGGGCCAGAAATACCTTTGTGTCTCTTGAACAGCTAGTTTACTTTTAGCTGATGAACAGTGATTGTATAGTTAATCATTGTGTCCCAGAAAGCAAAGCACCATGATATGTCTGCTAACCTTACCCTATCGTTTTCTAAATTAGTTCTCTCTTTACCTCCCTTTCACACTCAATTCCTTGTTGTATGTCCCTGTATTTTTAAAGCAGCCTTAATAGTTATATGAATCAGTTTTACATATTCTACTTAACTCTCATAAATACCATGTAAAGAGAGGTAATGTTATCCTCATTTTCAGATGAGGAAGTGGAGGTGTAGAGGTATTTCTAGTACTAATAAGTACTGGGATCAACTCTGATATTCAAATTGAGATAATTTATAAATGAGATGAAGTGAAGTGCCTGAAAGACTAAATTTTATTTAGAGTAAAAAGGCTTATTTTTATAAAACGGACTATTTCTACCTAGAATGGTGCCTGACACAATATAGCTATCCAATACCTGATGGTTGAACTGATGCAGTAATCCTGCCTCCTGATTTGCAGGGTGACTTGTGATCATTATCTTGAATACTAAAATACTGTCACAGTGACATAAAGTTGAAGTGGGCCTAACAGTTGTAAGATGAAAGATTATATAGGGAAAAAGAAAAAATTGATGATATTTTCCCAAAATATTTTGTTATTCCCTAAAATATTCCGGAGATAAACTTTTCTTTTTTATATGATTTGAAAAGGAAATATTCTCTAACATTTATTGCACCTATTGAATGGCTGAGAATGCAATAATTTCTGTATTGAATCACAGCATATAACATAGAAGATAAAATCTGGTCTCAATTTTCACCAAATTAGGATTTATTTATTATTTCTTTATTTTCGTCAACTTCTTTCCTTTAATTTTTCCTGATTCCTTAGCGTGCTTTCTCTGTATTGTGTCAGAAACAAATACAATATTTGTTGTTGGAGATCTCAGAAATAACAGGAACAGCAGTCATAGTGTATACTCCTCACCTCCAAGAGGAAGAGAATCCTTCCTCAGTTCAGCTCTTCCTGGTCCTTTTCATACCCGTACCTCTTTTCTTTCTTCCTCCTCCTGCTCTTACATACTCACTCCTAGATCAAGGCCATGAACATTTTCCCTGAACCATAGTACAAAGAGCATACGGATGGCTTCCCTCTCGCTCAATTCTGTTTTTTAACACCAAAGACTGGATTGTACTAGATCCTGCCTCTGCTTGGGAGAAGTTGCAGCATGTGGGTTCTTATTCTCTTTCTTTCCCTCCTTGTCTGTGTCCCTAATTCTACTCTTTGGGTTCTAATAGGAGAAGAAGTGGGAGGGCAGCATTCCCAGAGATGTAAGAAAGGCTGGGGCTGTGAAACTAGGCATTGGGTCAAACATTCCCTCTTTTGTTCTAGATCTGTGTTGTGCTTGTTTGCTTCTCACCATACGGCTTTTCTTTTTCATCAGAATGTTAAGATTCTTCTATGTATGGGCCTGAGCTTAGAAGGAAAGGTTGAATAAGCCATTTGATCAACTTTAATTGTTTGCATCTAGGCCATCTTTCAGTTCCCTTCCATTTCAAACATGCAATGACTAAAGATTTATTAGATATAAGAATTCTATGTTTAATTAAATAGTTCAGTGTAACCACTTAAATGGTAGAGTTTAAAATTTTTTTTTCTTAGAGTTGCCATAGATAATAAGGTTAAAAATGGTCAGTTCCCTATGCTAAATTGTAGCAAAGAAGTGTCTCATGTAAGTAGCTTCATTCCAGTATAGTACTTTTCTCTTTGAACTGGACGCTCTCTTTATACTATCCTTTTTGACATTTGGTCCTATTTATGTCTAAGGTCTTTTCTTCTACATTTCCAATTTTGTAAAATATCTGTGACATTAACATTGCTTTAAGGAATGCTCAGATTTTGCATAATACAAATACAATCTAACAAAATGTCATCTAGTACTCAGCCAGCCAATTTCAGGTAACTTCTTCCACTTCTAGGGTCATTACACAGACACTCAATCCTGTTCCCCAGATTCCTTTTATATTAACGTCTTCTGATTGAGTATGTTGTTTTTATATGCAGTCCTTTTATTTTCACATATTATATTGTTTTTTATGTGAGTGAAATTATAAACATAATATATGCTCTGAAATTAATTTTAACTTAGTGCCACAACCATTATTACACTATAATCACTGTTACCTCATAGTTTCATAACTCAGAGAATTCAATACCCATCAGTAAATTAATTAAGCTAATGTGTATATGTATTCCTATTTATATTTAATAACTCTTTTATAATGTAAAATCATTTTTACTATGTGACAGTAATCACATTTGTTTTTCTGTGTAGGGCATACTGCTCAGTGTATTATGGACATCTATCTTGGTTAAAATTTGGCATTAGAATCTTTTGTAAATTACTTAATATCAGAAATGACAGGAATTCTGTTTTTGAAGACTTATACTTTATTTTCATAATTTGGTGTGTGTTCCACAATTTCATTTCAATTTCGTTTTGTGTATTTTTTTTTTTCAGTATTAGGCAAAAGACACAATGTCTTCAGGCTTTTTGTGGGATACTTCTGATTTGTCATTTTACCTATGCAAAATACAGGCTATATATTAGCATATATATGGTAGCCCTAGTGTCAGTTTTACTTTGAAAATAGATCCAGAGTTTATGTAAACCATAATTATAATTTTAACGTTGTTTAAAAATAGGGTTATGTGATTATATGTGAATTATATAGCAATAAAGCAGTTATTCTAAAAACAGCAAAATGGGTGTTCTACACGGATGATACTGACCCCCTTGAATTTTGATCACTGTAAGGGGTATTCACAGTTGTTAAGGAGCCATCGTTCCAGTGGCTTGCGTTACGTATGCATCTGAACCAAAAATATTTCTGTTAAATCCAAAGTGAACTTGAAGTAGTCTTTTAATTTGTTCCCTCATGTTGTTCAACATCAGGACTATTGTTTGAGAAACAAAAAGATCTTAATTATCAAGACTTGTGGAAGAACTGGATGTTTAAAATTTTATTAGGGTGGTGCAAAAGTAATTGTGAATTTCGTCATTAAAAGTAATGGCAAAAACTGCAATTTTGCATCAACCTAACATCAAAGCTAGGGGAAAAAAGGCCTTTTTAATTTTATTATAGCTATATTGAGATATAATTCACATACCATAAAATTCACCCTTTTAAAGTATACAATTCAGTAGTTTTTAGTATATTCACAGTTGTGTAACTATCACCACATGCTTTTTTAAAGGAAATCTTTACAAACTGTGGTACTTGTATCAGAAAATAGAGCATTTTGAACATAATTTCTTAAAATTCGTTTGAATTTTGCTTTTATAAATAAGGAAACCAGCCCAAATCAACTTTGGATGTATTAAATACCATTTGTATTTGGTGGAAATTTACTTATTTGGTTCTGGTTATGTATTTAGTATGGATTGGCAAGTGGTAGGATTCATGCCCTTGTTCCCCTTCCCATAAATTCTAAATTTGTAATTTCTTATAACCAGAGCTGTTCTTCGCTTTTAAAAAATCATGAAATTGATAATGTACAAAGTAAATTTAACAGTTGTCCTCTTTTTGAAGTTATAAATGATAAACTTCAAAAATATCTTTAATGTGAGTACTATTATAAAACGAAGTTTGTAGAAATATCTCTTTGGTCTTCTATTATTTATGATAGATTTTCTGTTAGACTGGCCATAGGGAGGCTAAGCTTGAAATGGTAAACATCAACTTTGAAGTCAGTCCTTCTAGGAAACAAAGATAGCACCCTGGAGAATAATGCCTAAATATAGAAAGAAATGTGAGAGCTAAAAATTTTTGTGTGTACTTGTCTTTTTTTTTTTTTTTTTTTTGAGATGGAGTTTCGCTCAGTTGCCCAGGCTAGAGTTGATCTCAGCTCACTGCAACCTCTGTCTCCTGGGTTCAAGCGACTCTCCTGCCTAGGCCTCCTGAATAGCTGGGATTACAGGCACACGCTACCACACCCAGCTGATTTTTGTATTTTTAGTAGAGAGGGGGTTTCCCCATGTTGGCCAGGCTGGTCTCAAACTCCTGACCTCAAGTGATCTGCCTGCCTCGGCCTCCCAAAGTGCTGGGATTACAGGCATGAGCCACCGCACCCGGCCTGGACTGTACTTTTCTATCTCCCCTCTTTCGTGATGCACTAATAAATACTCCCCCAGAATGATGAGAATCTGTCGTTGAATATAATTTTTTTTAAATTTTATTTTAAGGTAGAGATGCAAGTAGGAGTTGCTCAGCCTTATTTTTCTTTCTTCTTTATATTATAGTTTCTGATTGGTTAAGAAAGAAATGTGTGGTTTTGCATTTATCTTACCAGCATCACATGCTATTTGACACAGGAGTGCCTTGTTAGTTAACTTTTGTAGCCTTTACTGAATTTTTAGCTCTTTTTAATTCTCTCTCCAAGGCTTTTTGTACTAAGCTAAAATATGTAATTATCTTTTTTAGCATGTTCCTTTTAACAACACATTACAGAGTACAAGGACTAGCAAATCTGACATTTTCTTTGAATCATTAGTTGTCTTGTTACTTTTTCTTTCTTACAGTAAAACTCCATTAATCTCTGTTTCTTCTGCTTGGCTAGTAATCAGTCATCACAAAAATATGATGAATTATTGATTCAAATGAAACTGACATGAAAATATTTCGATAAATATTAAATGAAGAGGAAAAATGATGTAAAATTACATTTGTGCATTTGAGAACAAAATAAATGGCTATGGATTTTCCCCAGAATATTGCAAATGCTGTTAATTGCAGGGTGACATGGAGTTCGGGTGCAGTTGTAGCCAGTCTGTTTTCCGTCTGTCCCCTTCCACGACTTCAGATGAGTCAAAACCCCATCCTAGTCCTTTCAGGAGCTTCCTTGACGTTTGTGTGGGACTTGTCATGAAAGACCATACCTGTGAATAAACAAACCATTTATCACTTTCCACAATTGACACGATATACATATAAAGAAATTACACATGTAGAAAAAAGTAAATAATCTCAACAGGTAAATAAAATTCACAGTTTTTGTATTTTTTTAAAAACGGAATGAACAAAGAAGTGAATGATACAAGGCAATAACAATTTATAAATGAAAACATGAAAACTACTCAAATTTGCTGGTCATAAAAGAATTATTAAATTGTCAGGGGAGAAAAACCAAACTTGCAAATGTCATGCATTGGCATGATTATACATTGCGGGTGGCAGTGTCGATGCTGTGATGCTTTTCGAAGATAATTTCGTAGCACATTTCAAGTGCCACAGATTTTTTCATATCTTTTCACTTAAGATAAATTTCTAAAAGTTGAGTGATTTAGGAATTAAGCCCTCCAAATGGGAAAGGCTTTGTATAGATGTTCATTGTAGTATCACTCAAAATATTAGAAATAAGTAATATATTCAACAGTACAGGAATACTTAAGTATATTCTGATTTTTCAGCATATTGAAATATTGTATTAGACAAAATGGTAATTTTAAAGAATAAATAGCAACTTAGAATAATACTTATATAATGTATGAAAACAGAATTCAGAATTCTGTCTATGGTCAATATAACTCAAATTATTTATGGGTTATTTACAGAAATATGAAATAAACATTGTCGAAGTTGTTGACATTTAAAGTAATTTAAAACAATTTTTGTTTCTGCAACAAAATTGTTTCTAGGTTTATATTTAAAGTATTAAACACTTTTTTTTTCTTTTTCTTCCATGAATAATCACTAGCCAAACATTTTGGGATGCAAAGGGTTATAGCTAGACAAAGAAGCATACTGGCTCTGCAAGTCAGCTAGGAATATTTAAATACCAGGAAGGAGGGAAGGATAAATCATGAGTAGTCCTTTTTTATTTTTCCTGCTTCATGATGTCCATCCAGTTATCTGTTCCCATGTCAGTGTTGTCTTTAAGAAGCAATATGCCACAATAGACTGACACAGGATTTAGGCCGGAAGGCTGGGTTCAAATTCTGACTCTCTTGTTTGTTAGACATGTTACTGTTAGCAAACAATTTAGCTTAGTTTTTCTGATTTGTTAAAGAAGTGTTGGGAGGATTAATTGGGATTATATATATATATATATACACACACACACACACACACGCACATATATATATACACATACACACGTCCACATATAAAGTTTTTGCAATGTAAAGCTCTATGTGAATATTATTGCCATTTTAAATAAATTCATGAGTAAGTTGAAATAGGGAAAAAATGAGATATACTTTGGAGACTAAATTTAATGAATATTTGGCATATTCCTAAAAGTTTTCCCCCCCCCTTTCTGTTACAGGGATCTCTTATTTAGCCAGATGTATGATAAATTAAGTGAGAATTCAGTGGCCAAAGGAGTATTTTTGGAATGCCTTGAGCCATATATTTTAAGTGATAAATTGGTGGGAATCACACCCCAAGTAATGAAAGACTTGATTGTTCATTTCCAAGATAAAAAATTAATGGAAAATGTGGAAGCTCTCATTGTACATATGGATATCACCAGCCTAGATATTCAGCAGGTGAGTTTATAGACAGTCTACTAACTTATGAAGTAAACTTCATTCCTTTATTGATTACATTTACTTCACTGATCAGGCCTGACCCTGCCTTCTAAAAACCATAATTATTTATTGAGCACTTTTTGTAAGATGTATTATAAACTTATATTTGTCAATATATTTCCTAGGACTGTATTTAAGTAAAAGCTAGATTGTAAGTGCCTTGCAAGCCAGGGATTATGTCGTCTTCTGTCTCTTTCACATCCCCAATGGTACTTGGTGTAGAGTTTACGTTTAGAAGTTGCTCTGTAAATGCTTGTTAACTGATCCCTCTTCATCAGTTTGTTCATTCGCTAATATAGTTTTCATTGAGCAAGTGAATTTCAACTATGGCTGCTTTCTCATGAATTATAAAATATTTTTACCTTGAAAAATATGATGCCATTTTAAAAAAGAGCTAGTATGTAAGTCCAGAGTTTTGAAATATAGAGCATGGTATAAGAGGCAAGTTATAGACCTTTTTAGCATGAATAGCCAGCCATTGTTTGAGAAATACTTCCAGTGTATCTGAGGTTCTCACAATAAGTTATCTTAATTGAGTTTCTTGAAATAAGTTTCTTAATGGAGGTGCAGTATTTATTCTGGCCTAAGACATTTCACAATTTATTTTTCTTTTCTTCTTCTTCTTCTTCTTTTTTTTGAGACAGAGTCTCGCTCTGTTGCCCAGGCTGGAGTACAGTGGTGTGATCTTGGCTCACTGCAACCTCCTGGGTTGAAGCAATTCTTGTGCCTCAGCCTCCAGAGTAGCTGGGATTAAAGGCACACACTTCCATGCCCAGCTAATTTTTGTATTTTTAGTAGAGATGGGGTTTCACCGTGTTGGCCAGGCTGGTCTCAAACTTTTGACTTCAAGTGATTCGCCTGCCATGGCCTCCCAAAGTGCTGAGATTACAGGTGTGAGCCACTGAGCCTGGCCCACAATTTAATTCTTTAATTCCACATTAGTCCTAGTAATGAGCATGTTACTCCTGCAGAGGTGCTGAGCCCTCTTGAGCTTGAATATGGAAGACTAACAAAAGTCTTAAAGCAAAAGTTTTTTGAAAGTGTGCAAAATCACATAGAGATTAAGGGTTTGGAAAAATGATTATTTTATTTCTGGAAGCTCTTTATGAATGGCTGTGAGTTTGCAAAGTAAAGCCAGATCCTGTTTTATACCTGCCTTTGTATAACATGGGTAATTTGGCATAATCTTCATAGTCTGACAATAGGTCTGATGATTTGAGAGCATGCTGTCCATCTGGTTTTGCCTACCTATCACATATAGGAAAAAAAATTTAGTTTCTTCTGTTTATAACACTTTATAACATTTTCAGTCTTTCCTCAATACCATGTAAATATACTCCAGTCTTTTTAATGTTAAATAGCAATTTCAAAATCTTCCCCTCAGTTTCTTATGTCTCCATATAAAACCTTCTCTCCTTTTTCCTCCTAGGTTACTGCCCCATCTCACTCCTCCCAGTCATAGCCAGATGTCTTGAAAGCATTGTCTAGGTTGCTATTTTCATTTTTTTCCCCACATCCTAACTCTTCAATCTTACTTTTACTAGAGTCAACAATGGCCTCTTTGTCCACTACACCAAATGTAGTATTTACTCTTTTAACAGCATTTGTTCATTAATTCAAGAAGCATTTACTAAACGTCAGACTCTGAGGATGCTTCAGTATCCCTAGTGAACAAGGCTTGTCCTCTCATAAAGCCTAAATTTTAGCAGAAAAGTTTGACAGTGAACATATCAGTGTACAAAAACCCAGAAAGTATTTCTTTTTTTTTTTTTTTTTTTTTAAGACGGAGTCTTGCTCTGTCGCCCAGGCTGGAGTGCAGTGGCCGGATCTCAGCTCACTGCAAGCTCCGCCTCCTGGGTTTACACCATTCTCCTGCCTCCCGAGTAGCTGGGACTACAGGTGCCCGCCTCCCGAGTAGCTGGGACTGCAGGCGCCTGCCACCTCGCCCGGCTATTTTTTTTTTTTTGTATTTTTTAGTAGAGATGGGGTTTCACTGGGTTAGCCAGGATGGTCTCGATCTCCTGACCTCGTGATCCGCCTGTCTCGGCCTCCCAAAGTGCTGGGATTACAGGCTTGAGCCACCGCACCCAGCCCAGAAAGTATTTCAATACAAGTATTATGTTAAAAATCAAACCGGGAAATATGGTAGAGAGATAATGTGAGGCTACCTTAGATTGGTTAATTATAGATAGTCTTTTTGAGGAGGCAGCATTGAGTCTTGGGAGCTAAATGATAAGGAATCAGTAATGCAAAGGTCTTGGAAGAGAAGATTGTTATAGGTAAAAGCAACAGCTAATGTAAAAAAAAAAAAAGGATTTTTGTCTTGGGTGTTCAAGTAACAGAAAAGGAAGCAGATCTGGAGCTTGGTACAGAGGTAGATCTTGCAGGGCAAGGTATAGATCTTTCCATCTTATTCTAAGTGCTATGAAAAATCATTAGAAAAGTTTTAAGCATGAGCACCCTGTGTTTTAGGGGTAACAGAATGAGGGATGGGGGCCAAGTGCAGAGGAAGCAAAGAGACTAGTTGGGAAGTTGGTCCAGGAGGTGATTCTGGCCAGAGATGGTAACAGTGAGATGAAGAGAGATGGCCTGATTTTGAATGTTTTGGAGATAGAATTGATTTGCTGATGAATTGGGATGTGAGAGTGTGGGAATGAGAGAATTTAAGGATGATGCCTAGTTTTTAGTTTGAGAAACACGGTGAATAGTGAGTGATTCCTTTGAGAAGATTGCAAGACTAAGGCAGGTCTAAGTTTGAGAGACAAATCAGGAGTTCTGGTTGGCCATTTTATTTTGAGATTGCTACTAGACATTCAGGTGAAGATATCAAATTAAGTAGTTGGATATATGTACGGGTTAGAGGGAGGTTAGGGCTGAAGCTGTAAATGTGTTAGTCATCAGCAAAGAGATGCATGATCATGGTACTGGCTGAGAGAGGGGTAGAGAGAGAGTCGTAGAAGTCCAAGAACAGGCCTTCTCTAGAAAGACTCTCCCAGCACATCTCACTTCCATTTTCTTTCTTACCTCTCACTCCCGCTTGTCATTCTCCTTTACTGACTTCTGCCCTTCTCCTCTTGCCACTGTTTATAGTATTATATAGCTGTCATAGGGACAGAATATAGAGTACTGTATACTCAAACTCATATCTAGTCCTCTTCTAAAATGTTTTCTCAAATTGATTTCTCTCCATCCTTAAGCACTTCCAGCTCACTTCCACATTAGGTCCTTCATCCTTACTCTTGCTTCTTCCTACAGAATTCCTAGCTTGCACTTCTGCTTGCGGCTCACATTTAGGTCCCACCTTAAATGTTGTTCCTTCAGGGGTGACTTTTTGAATACTGCAGACCAGTCAGGTTAATAGCACTTACGACATTTGTAAATAATGAATTATTTGTGTAATTGAGTATTTTCCCCAAGTCTTAACTCACATGCCATTTTGTACCCCTACCTCCTTTTGGTGGGCATCCAAGATCAATGTAAATTCTATAAGGGTAGGGACAAAGTCTGGATTTATCTTACCTAACACTTTATTCCCAGAGCCTAGGAGAGGGTCTGAATATGTGTTCAATAAATATTTGTAGAACTATAGACCAAAGGTAAAATGAATATAGAAAGGGGGAGGATAGAGAAGAGACAAAATTAGACACTGTGAATGTCTTAAAGTAAGCATTGTACTATTAAAAGTAGTAATTTCACCTACAGCAGCTGTTACCCTTGCCTTGCATTGTGTTTGGGTCCTTGAATTTCAGTTTTTATCAGAGAAGAAACAAAAATTAGGGAAGATAATTCAAGACCTTTTCCATTCTTAAAGCTTTAAGGAAAATAATTGGTGACTCTGAATTGTATGGACCAAGTGGCTTTTCCTTTTCCCAGGTGGTTCTCATGTGTTGGGAAAATCGTTTATATGATGCTATGATCTATGTCTACAACAGAGGCATGAATGAGTTTATTAGTCCCATGGAGGTAAGATACTTCCTGACTTGGATACATAATTAATTTTGTCTACTAACTTTTTTTCTCCTATTCTCCATTTGCTTTTAACAGTTTCTAGTTTTATCCAATTATTTAAAAATTCTTACAGATTTATTGACCTTGAACCCATTTTAGCTTGGGACTTTTAGATAGTCTTCAATTTTATACCTTCTGCCATTGCTTGCTTTCTTATCTACATAAGTAGGTATTTAAATACCAGAGAACAATAGATAAAATTTAAATTAATGCTTGCTTGTTAGGCTTTACATGTTTTTCTCATAAGAATTTTTGATACTGTAGTAACTTTTCCTAAAGATATGAAAAGTTTATTTTGTATAACTATTTTATATAATCAATGTACTATTGAGTAATGCTATTTGTAAATATATTCTCTTGGGGAAGGCTCCTGAAAATGGTAGGAGGCCATTATTAATTGATCATTTTTCGCTTTTACTAACTCAGAATTTCATAGCATTCATTCTAATTTTTTTTTCTCCTTACCAAGAGAATCTAAAAAACATTTGGACTTACTTTTGGAAGAACCAAACCCCATATCTGTTTTCTTATTTGTCTTAAGTTTGATGGCAGAATAGGGGAGAATGAGTTGTAGATACATGTACTGCCCTCCTAGCCCAATGCTTTATTATAGTGTCCCTCAAAAAAATCAGGCCTCTGCCGAAGGCATCCAGTCGACCATTTTGCTAATTTATTGCCATCCAAAACTATCTTCAGTATTAAGAAGTCAGCATTCTATGATAGTTCAGGCTTCTTTAAGCACGTTAAGTTTGGTAGGGTGAGTACCCCTCTAATTCATAACCCTTCAATTTTGGTTGCACTTCTCTTCTAGTTTCTAAAATTAGTCCCCCACCCCTCTACCCCTGGTTTTGGGGGTTTGGCCCTGATTGTCTATAATGTCAAGTATTTTTTTTGTCTTGAACACCTCTCAGCTGCTGCTTCATTAGGGTCCAGTAGTTCCCTGAAAAAGACTCGTCAGCTGCCTCCTCAGTGAGGTCCAGTGCCTCCCTGCATGCCACAACTAAGCCACAATTCAGAAGAATTAATGTAGTTTCTAGTTTTGCTCAAATTAATCCCTCAAAACAGATTCTATTTTGATGCATTCTGCATTGACAAGATGATTGCTGTATTTTTGTTACGTTGCTTTTGAAATTTTTGTTTTGCATCGGTTTTGTATTCCTCATATTAATAAAATCTGGTTTGCATTTATACTGATACATCTCAAATGGAACACTGAGCTATTGAGGTTACCTTGTTTTGTGTTCGAAGTGTTTAAAGTTTAGCTATTTTAGTACTTAAAGAGGTCTGAATTAAAAGAGAGTGTCCTGTCTCTTGACATTGTCTAGATTTTTTAGAATGAAAGAGTGTCATCACATTTGAGATGACTACCATAGGAAACTTTCCTTTTTTCTAGTTTTGGCTAAGGTGTCTTGAGTTGGGAGGAAAAACTTTTTATTTACCAATTTAGGTCTCAGAGGTGGGAGGTACAGGGAAAGGATTGAAGGCTATGAATTAACTGACAATATACAGATTAACAGGAGAAAAGATAAGGATTATTCACATATGTGCAGGAACACTCAGTAATAAGCATCTCAGCTGAGTAGCCAGAGGTAGAGATTTATATACCAGCTTAACAAAAACGAGGGTAGCAGGTAGTTAGGTCTTCAGTGGGAAAGCATGGAAAGTTCTTTTGGGCTTTTTGACGCTAATTGACAGCTGAATTTGCATTTCCTGATGCTAAGGATCCATTTTTTCTCAAATAGGAATCTCCCTCTGAAGGGGGATCCATGGCAGCTATATATTTGGGAGCCTCTGCTTACGTTTAGGTGGTATTTCTTTCTGTGGCTGCTGGTTAGGTATTTTCAGTTTAAAGTCATCTCTGTTACCACTTTAGTGGGACATCCTTTCACTTGCTTCCTAGCTTTTAAAAGAATAAAGCTTTTAAGAACCAAAGGATACTTTATATCAAAATTATAATCTCAGCTAAGCCCTTTATGTAACTGGTATGTATTAAATGGGTTTTTTCGGTGAGGAATATGACAACAGTGATTGTTTCTCAGTGACCCTTCTAAACATTTCATGTACAGATTAAAGGTTTTCATGTTTAATCCTAATGGTAAATGACTAATTCTGTCAGCGAATGGTGATGAATAGCATAAGATTCTTGATTATTTTTTAAATAATATCATTTGAGATGATGGTGATTGTTTTCCTATTACTTTTAATGCAGAAACTTTTCAGAGTCATTGCTCCTCCTCTGAATGCTGGAAGAACGCTAACAGGTATTTATTTTCTAAACCTTAATTTTTTGCTTTCCTGTATTTAAGGTATTATTTAAATGTTATAAAATTCTCCAATTATATGTGTGTAGTGTGAATGTTGGTAATCATGTGCAATCATGTAACACCACCATAATCAAGCTGTAGAAGGAGCCATAGCCTCTCATACTAAAAAGTTACCTCCTTCCCCTTTGTACTTGATCCTTCCCCCACAGCCCTGCTCTGGGCAGTCACTGATCTACTTTCTGTCACTACACTTCATGTGAATGGAATTATGTACTATGTAATCTTTGGTGTTTTATTTCTTTCATTTAACATGGATGAAGCATAATATTTTTGAGAGTCATCCATGTTGTTTTATGTGTATTAATATTTTGTTCCCTTTTACCACTAAATGATATTCCATGGATTGAATATACCATAAACTGTTTAATCACTCACCGCTTCATGGATATTTGAGTTGCTTTCGGTTTGGGACTACTATGAATAATATAATGCTGCTACAACATTTGCGGACAAGTTTTTTTTTTTTTTAGTTAAACTTTTTGAGATACATGCAGTTGTAAGAAATGGCACATAGAGTTCCTAAATAGTCTTTACATAGTTTCCTCAGTGATAACATCTTGCAAAAATAAAGTACAGTATCACAACTGGATATTCATATTTAATTCATATTGATAAAGTCAAGATACTGAAAACTTTCATTACCTCAAGTATCCCCCCTTGTTCTCTTACCCTCCATTCCTGACCACTAGCTGTAAGTTTCTGTGTGGACAAATGTGTTCATTTTCTCTGGCAAATACCTAAGGTTGGAATGGCTGGATTGTATGGTAAATATATGTTTTACTTTCTAAGCTACTGCTATATGGTTTTTCCAAATGCTGTACCATTTCTTATCAACAGTATTTGAGAGTTCCAGTTTTTCCACATCCTTGCAAGCACTTGATACTGTCAGTGTTTTAAATCTTCTTAAAACTTTAGCCATTCTAGTAAATAATGGCATTTCATTATTATTTTAATTTTTATTCTCTGATCATTAGTGATGTTAATCGTTTTTTCATGTGCTTGTTTAGCCATTCACATATCTTTTGTGACTCGTCTGTTTAAATATTTAGTCCTTTTCCTTTTTTTAATTGGTGGAGGTGACCTGGGGTTGTCTTCATATTACTGAATTATTAAGGGTTCCCAAGCTGGCCAGGCGTGGTGGCTCATGCCTGTAATCCCAGCACTTTGGGAGGCCCAGGCAGGCGGATCACGAAGTCAGAAGTTCAAGACCAGCCTGGCCAATATGGTGAAACCCCGTCTCTACCAAAAATATAAAAATTGGCTGGGCGTGGTGGCGGGCGTCTGTAGTCCCAGCTACTCAGGAGGCTGAGGCAGAAGAATTGCTTGAACCCGGGAGGCAGAGGTTTGCAGTGAGCTGGGATCATGCCATTGCACTCCAGCGAGACTCTGTCTCAAAAAAAAAAAAAAAAACAGAGTTGCCAAGGTAGTGAGCTTACCATCAGAGTCTGGAAGAGGTTTTTATGTAGTCCGGATATAAGCCCTTTTCCAGTATGTTTGGCAAAAATTTTAACCCTCATCCATAGCTTGCTTTTTTGTTTTCTTAGCCATGTTTTTCAAAGAGCAAAATTTTTTAATTTTCATGAAGTTCATCTTATTAATTTTTTTTGTCATTTAGGCTTTTGGTATTCTGTTTAAGAAATCTTGGTTCAATTTAGTGACATACATATTTTCTCCCACATTTTCTTGTAGAAATTTAATAGTTTTAACCTCTTGTATTTAGGTCTATAATTCATTTTGAGTTAATGTTTATAAATGATGCAAGGTGAAGTTCAAGGATTTTTTTCCATACAGCTATCAGTTGTTCCTGTAAGTCTTACCATTTATTGCTAAGATTATCTTATTTCCATTGAATTACCTTGACACCTTTATGAAGAGTCAAGTGACCGTGTAACTGTGGGTGTGTTTCTGTGCTCTCTTCAGTTCTATTGAGCTATATGTCTATCCTTGTCCAGTAATACACTGTCTTGCTTCTTGTAACTTCATAGTAAGTCTCAAAATCAATATTTTAAGTCCTACAATATTGTTTTTCTTTTTCAGAATTGGCTTATCTAGTCGAGGTTCTTTGCCTTTCTATATAAACGTTAAAATCAGCTCATCAGTTTTTTTTTAAAAAAACTCGTTTGAGTTTTTTTGAGATTGCATTGACACTATCGATTAATTTGGAGAGAGAATTGCTATCTTAACACTGTAGAATTTTGTAATGTATGAATGTGATATATTTTTCTATTTTTATCTTTTTAAAATTAATTTTCTTTTAGAGACAGAGTCTCATTCTGTCAGTCAGGCTGGAGTACAGTGGTGTGATAGTTCATTGTAGCCTCAAACTTATGGGATCAAGTGATCCTCCTGCCTCAGCCTCCCAAGTAGCTGGTACTACAGGCCACTATGCCCTGCTGAATTAAAAAAAAAAATTCTTAAGACAGGATCTTGCTATGTTGCCCAGGCTGGTCTTGAACTCCTGGCCTCAAGCAATCCTCCCACCTCAGCCTCCCAAGTAGCTGAGATTATAGGTGTGAGCCACTGTACCCAGGTTATTTTGGTCTTAAAGTCACTTTGCTTTCCACTTTTCTGCAGAAAAGGCAGCTGGGATTTTCATAAGGATTGCTTTGAATCTGTATATCAATTTTATTACTATCCTAATATTACCAAATGTTTCAGTTCATGAACACAGCATATCTTTTCATTTTATTTAGGTCTTCATTACTTTTTTTTCAATGATATTTTGCAGTTTTTAATGTATAGGTCATATACTTCTTTTCCTCTTCCTAAGTATTTTATTCACCTTGATGCTCTTATAAATGGAATTGTTTTCTTAATTTTATTTTCAGGGTGTTAATTGCCAGTGTGAAATAGGATGTTAATTGCTAGTGTGATTTTTGTATATTGACTTTGTATCCTACGTCCTTGCTGTATTCATTTATTAGTTCTAATTTTTAAAGTTAATTTCTTAGAACTTGCTAAGGAAAATATAGATTATGTCATCTGCAAATAAAAATAATTACACTTTTTTCTTTCTAATCTAGATGCCTTTGTTTTTATTCCCTAATTGGGCCGGCTACACCCACTAACACAGTGTTGAACAAAAGTGGCAAGAATGGATGTCTTATTTTCTTGATATTAGGGGGAAAGCACTCAATATTTCATCATTAAATTTGATGTAGATAGTCTTACCCATTCGATGAAGTTTTCTTTACCCAGTTTGAGTGTTTCTAACATGAAAGACTGTTGGATTTAACAGATCCTTTTTCTGCATCTGTTAAGATTATCTTGTGGATTTTGTCCTTTATTTTATTGATATGATCTATTTAATTCTGTATGTTAAGCCAACCTTGCATTCTTGGGATAAATCTCACTTGGTATGTAATCTTTTAACTATGTTGCTGGATTCAGTTTGCTACTATTTCTCAAGGATTTGTGTGTCTATATTCATAAAAGATATTGTTCTACAGTTTTGTTTTCTTTTGATATCTTGTTATCAAAAGAATACCAGTGTTGTTATTAGTGTGTCTTGGTATTTTTGCCTCATAGAATGAGTTAGGAAGTATTCTCTCTTATTTTTTGGAAGAGTGTGTGAAGGATTAGTGTTAACTTTTTTAATGTTTGGTAGAATTCAATATGAAGCCATGTGGGCCTGGGCTTTTCTTTATTGGAAGTTTTAACATTATTAGTTGTTTTGGTCTGTTTTGTGCTGCTGTAACAGAATACCTAAGACTGGGTAAGACAAACTTATGTCTTACAGTTCTGGTGGCTGAGAAGTCCAAAATCCAGGTGCTGGCACCTGGTGTCTCGTGAAGGTCTTCTTGCTGTGTCCTCACGTGGCGGAAGTTGGAAGGGCAAGTGGGAACAAACATTGTGTCCTCACTTGACAGAAGAGTGGAAAAATAGTGAACCCAGTCCATCAAGCCCTTTTTTACTACAGCATTAATCCATTCATGAGGGTGGAACCCTCATGACTTAAACACTTCCCCAAAGGCCCCCACCTCCCAGCATTGTTGCATTGGGGATGAAGTTTGCAACACATGAATTGGGTGCCGCATTCAGACCATAGCACTAGTTTAGTTTCTTTGTTTGTTGGAGTTTACTCAGATTATCTGTTTCTTTTTGAGTGTTTCAGTAGTTTTAGTAGTTTTAAAATTTCTAGACATTTGACCATTTCATCTGCATTATCTAATGTGTAGGCATATAGTTGTTTATAGTATTCCTTCATAATTCCTTTTTTTCCTGTAAGGTCAGTAGCGATGTCTCTTTCATTACTAATTTTTGTAATTTGACGCTTCTCTCTTTTTTTAGTTTGCCTAAAGGTTTGTCAGTTTTGTTGATCTTTTCATAGAACCAATTTTGATGTCATGCATTCAACTTTAGTCTATTATTTGCTTTCTTCAGCTCTTTGGGTTAGAAGCTGTTTAGGTAGAGGCTCATATTGTTGATTTGAGGTCTTTGTTGTTTTGTTGTTGTTGTTGTTTTAATTAGGTGTTTACCGCTACAAATATTCCTCTAAGCAATACGTTTTGGTATGTCGTCTTCATTTTCATTCATCCTAAAGTATTTTATAATTTCTCTTGTCATGTCTTGACTGGTGATTTGGAAGTGTGTTGTCTTAATTTCCACCTATGTGAGAATTTCTCACATTTCCTTTCATACTGATTTCTACTTTTTTTGGGTCAGAAAATGTACTTTTTATGATTTCTCTCTTTTAAGAATTTGTTGAGACTTACTTTATGACCTCACATAAGGTCTGTTCTGGAGAATGTTCTATGTGCACTTGAGCATAGTAATATGTCGAATGTCTTCTGTTGTTGGGTAGAGTGTTACATAGATGTCTGTAGGGAAGTTTAAACTTTCCCTCTGAAACTTTGAGTCTAAGTCTGTTGAAATGAATTAATAATAGATTAGTGGGTAGAAAAAGGCATATACTTTTGTTAACATGCATAAACATGGGGTAATTGAAGGATTATGATGACTTGAAAACCCAAGGAGGTACAGATGCACCCTTTCTTATGGGGTAGAAGGGAGATGGGGAAATAGGCAGTTCTTTTAAGGGGTTGAAAATGATTATTAGGGGAATGAATGGACCTGGGAGACAGAAGTTAACTTGTAAAGGATCGTCTTTGGAATTTGAATGATCCAACAATATTTGAATCATTGTTGAGAGCAGACATTATCTTGTGAAAAAGCTTGTAGAGGTGCGATTGTATTCCTTAGGTTTCTTTTCCTCAATAGATAAAGAGATTTCAGGAAAGGGATGGAAGGCAATTAATTGTGTTTTCTTTGGAGGGTCCGGTCTTAAGGTAGATCACATAATGTCAGAGTAGAGCCTATTAACTCAAAATATCTTTAACCTGTTAAAGTTACTGAGACCTGTTAACCCAGGCCTCAGTCTATTTAGAAAGTTTATCTTTCCAAGGTTAAGGATGCACCCGTGACACAGCCTCAGGGTCCTAACGACACGTGTCCGAGATGGGCAGCTTGCTTTTATACATTTTAGGAAGACATGAGACATCCATCGATATGTTTAAGATGTACGTTGGTTCAGTCTGGTAAGGCAGGACAACTCGAAGTGAGGGCTTCCAGGTTAGAAGTAGGTCAGAGACAAAAGGTTGCATTCTTTTGAGTCCTTGATCAGCCTTCCACTGAATACACAATTTAGTCTGGCTCAGTGAATCTCCATTTTTACATAAACAATAGGTAAGAGGAATCAATTAGATATGCATTTGTCTCAGGTGAGCCTCAAAGGGATGACTTTGAGTTCTGTCTGTCCTTTGTCCACAAGGAATTTCCTTGTGGGTAAATTGTGAGGGAGGTATGTAGCTTCTTATCTTTGTAGCTGTCTTATTTAGGGATGGAATGGGATCAGGTTTGCCTGACATTAGTTCCCAGCTTGACTTTTCCCTTTGGCTTAGTGATTTTGGGGTCGCAAGATTTATTTTCCTTTCACAAGTCTCTCCCAGCATATGCTGACCTTGAAGGACCCTTAATTTAAAATAATCTGCATACCATGGTGCCATATTTTGGGGTGAAATTCTCTGGGCTTCTTTGTCTGTTAGGTCTATTTGCTTATAGTTTTGTTCAAGTCTTCTATTTCCTGTTCATCTTCTACTGATTGTTCTGTTTTTGAAAGTGGGATATTGAAGTCTCCAAATATTGTTGAATTGTCCCTCTCTCACTTTAATCCTATCAGTTCTTGCTTCATTTTATCTTGGAATTTTCAGTTCTTTGGCAGGCAGTTTAGAATTCCGCTGTAGCCTTCCCTTCCTGCTTGCACAGAGCTGCAAAGTCAGCCATGGGTTATAAATTAGGGCCTTTGAGGATTTCCCTGGGTATGTGCAAAGCCCTTTATATGCATACACCCTTTTAGAATTCCAGGAATATGTTAGAACTTTTTAAAAGCCCCCGCAGATCTCCCGTTCTCCAGTTTTTCCTTTTAAGGTTTTTGGTGCACCACTTATTAGTCCCAACTACTAACACTGTCTCAGCCCGCTGTAATGTTGAACAATGGCACTGACTGTTTCCACAAATGTCCTGGGGATAGTGCTGTTCCCACAGAGTGAGTTCTGAGTTAGGGCAAAAAAAAGATAAGCCCTGAAAATGGAGCTTTTAAGTAAGCTGCCAGATAGGTCAAGTAGTGACAATTCTCTGAGGATGGGGCATTTGAGGGGCTACAAGATTGACACAGGAATTTTCTCTCGGCCCTTTGCCGGACGTGCAGCAGGGGCACCCTGTCTACTTGGCCTGCTGCACTCAGCCCCTTGTGGGAGGGAGCACATGAGCAAGCGAGTGTGGGATCTGGCTGGCCACTCCAAGCGCTGACACAGGAGCAAGCTCCATGTGAGGCCCGTGGCCTTGAGGGGAATGCAGCAGCACCCAGACAAGGGTGCCCACGACCCTGAAGCCCCAGATGGGGTGTTAGTGTGCTAATTAGCTCTTTCAGTTTTACCATCCACAGCCTGATGGAAGGCAGCATGTTAGCAATTGGTCGGCCCCTGGCCCCATTGTGTGGGGTGGCTGCCCTTTGCCAGCGAAGGCAAAAGGCCAGTGTAACAGCCTTTCTGGGTACCTGCACTTGGTGGCTCCCCAGCTCTTGTCCAGCATCCAAGAAGAATGAGGATACGCTGACAATTGAAGAGTGACCAAGGTGGGGAGTTTTATTGAGTGATGAAATGGCTTTCTGCAGAGAGGGGATGCGGGGGTGGTCCCGCTACCCGAAGGCGGGAAAGTCCCCTCAATCTGGTGAGTCTAGGGCTACTATGGGCTCAGAATAGGGGAGGGGCAGGCCATAGCAGTATTGGAAAAGGCAACATTCAATTGGTTAAAAGACATTATTCAGAAAGAATCAACTGGGAGAGGATGTGCAAACAGAAACAGAAGTTCTCACTCCATGTTGCAGATTTCATCCGGGACCAGTAATCTGGTCTTTCAGCCTTCAGGCTGTTTTTTGGCTTGAAGGTGGGGTTTCACGAGGGACCCGCCCCTATCTGCCTAGGCATTTGGCTGCCTCCTGTCGCTATCAAACCCGCTGTGTTCTACTTGTTTTCACAGCTGCCCAAGTTATAAGGCAATAATTGATTTTCAAAACTACAGTAGAGCTGGAGAAAGGGAGATGGCAATACATAAAGTTAAAACTCTAAAATTCACTGGTCTTCCTGAGATTCAGGCATTTTTCTGAATAAATTTTCCTCAGATTATGGCAAATTTTTAGTTAATTTCAAGAGTTCTGAAAAAGCCGATATGACAGTTTTTACCAGTATTTGTATTGCTTTTATGGAGGAGATTTTTGCAGGTCCTTACACCACCACTTCTGAGGTCTGTTTCTCTGGGTTTTGGCTGTGTTCTGTTTGGTCTTTTTTCCTCTCTGTTTTTCACCTTGGATGATTTCTATTCTCTTCCTTCAGATTCATTTGCTCTTAACTCCTTCATGTCAATTCAACTGTTAAATCTGCTCAGTGATTTTTTATTTTCAACAGTTATATTTTTCAGTCTAATTTCCATTTAGTTCTTGTTTCTGTTTTCTCTGCTGCAACTCTTCATTTATCTGTTGAAATTTTCATGCACTGAAACCATTTCTTTTGCTTAAGGATAATTATAATAGTGCTTTAAAATCTTTGCTTGTTCTCACATTTTGTTCATCTCAGGATTGGATTCGATTCACTTTTAAGAAAAATATGTTTTATTTTCACGGTTTTTCATGTTGGGTAATTTTGGACTGTATCTGGATATTATGAATGTTACATCGTGTGGAGAGTATGCGTTCTCCAGTGAATATTTTTCTCCGTTGTTCTATCAGGTATTTTTCACCACTGAGTATTGTTTTCCATTTTTTTATCAGATAATTTTCTTGGTGGGCTTGAACTGCAAACTCTCTCTCTTGTGCAGCTGCAGTCTCTCCTCAGGTCATTTCTGGATGGCTGATCTGCTTTGATTCTGATCCACACGCATGGTTCAGGGGTCAGTCAGTGATGAGGGTAGACAGAGTTTGGGGATCCTTCCTCTTTCTCGTTCCTTTGCAAGATTCTCCTAATTTTTAAACTGTGTATGTTTCTTAACTTCACGTTTCCCTTGCCAGAAAGATTGTTGCTTTTTCCGTGATGGCCTCCAGCTCTGCTGTGCTTGCCACACAGACAGCACTTAGACCTGGGCCGAAAGCCACAGAGGTGGTAATTTACTTGTACAGCTAACTCCCGATCTCCGCTTCTCCAAGTGAAGGAACTCTCCACCAGAGCCCATGTGCTTCTCTCCTCACTCCAAAACCTTCAGAGAAGGAGCTCCATTCTTGATCCTGGTTTTTTGTCTTTGACTAAGCTGCTTTGAGTCTTTTTCCTGCGTGCTAGTTTAGTAAATGGATCCTCTCCAGGTGTGGGCAGACAGTTTGGGGATCTCCTCTTTGATTCTTTCACTTTTGGGATTCCCCAGCTCCCTTCCGTATTCATGGTTTCCTGACCTCACTTTTCCGATCCCCCACCCCCACCCCCATGCCAGGGAGATTAGGGCCTTTCCATGCCTCCCTGTGTGTCCGATCCCCCGCCCCCACCCCCGTGCCAGGGAGATTAGGGCCTTTCCATGCCTCCCTGTGTGTCCGATCCCCCGCCCCCACCCCCGTGCCAGGAAAGTTAGGGGCCTTTCTATGCCTCCCTATGTGTGCAGTTCAGAGTACGCTTACTCAGGGACAGGCCAGCAGGAAGAACAGTGTGACTGCCTGTCTCTCCTACCCCAGATGAGGCTGAAGTCCCCACCAGCTCATGCTTGTGCTCACTCCCCAGTAACTCATTAGTAACTTCAGGTAGTTCCTTTCTGTATGATGTCCAGGTTTTGTCATTTTTTTACTATAAGGGTGGGGGTGGGGGAGTCATTTGATAGTCTTAACTTCCTGTACCTGATAGTAGCCCTGAACCTAATCTTTTTGAAGCAAATTTGAAAATTGCCTTTCGCATCTATATCTACCAGAAATGAAAGTGGGAATTACAATGTGTGAATGAAAGTGATGATCTTTTATAATGAAAAGTTGTCTGAAAGAAGATACTGGGAAGAGAAAGGTTGTAGAAAATTAAGTACTGTCAGTTCATTTCAGCAATTTACTAATTACCTACTTAAGTGCCAGACACTATACTCGATGCTAGAAATACAGAAATGTCACAGACTCTGCTCATAAGAAGCTCACAGTAGTGGAACAATGGAGATGGGTAGGTTAAACAAATACATTTAACTCTCGCTAGGAATATCATGAGCTAGATATATTCTACCTGAGATTTCCAGCAAGAAAGGTGTGTAAATCAAAAAATGTCTGAGACAAGTCTCAATCAGTTTAGAGGCTTATTTTACCATGGTTGAGGACACACTGGGAGAAAGAGACACAAGCTACAGTAGGATCTTCAGTTTGTGCTTTTTCCACAGAGGATTTCGAGAACTTCAGTGTTTAAAGATTAGAGAGGGGGCGAGAGGGAAAAGAGGAACACTTAATTATGTATTTGTCTCATGCTCAGCAAATCTGCATTTTATAGAAGGTAAAGTAAACATAGAATAGGGGAAGAAGTCAAATATGCATTTGTCTTGGGATGGGCTGAGGAATAATTTCTAGTCGTCTTTGTCCAGTGCCTGTGAACATCAGCTATTAATTTACGTTGTCAGGGTGAGGGAGGCCAGCTGGGGAGACATGGCCTTCTATCTTGCAGCAAAGGGAGCCAGATTTTTCATTTGTTTGTTTTTGTTTTTGTTTTTTACATGACTCAGTTCCGAAGCTTAACTTTTCCTTTTGGCATAGTGAGTTTGGGGTCCTGAGACTTTATTTTTCTTTCACTGGTGTTTATCTAGTTAGCCAATAAACATTAAGTTGTTATGCCATGCAGGTGATGATCACCATGTGTCATACTAGTTGATTTGAATCAAATAACATTTGGAACAGAAGCAAAATGTAATTATTCATACATTTGGAGCAATTCAAGTTTACATGCACTAACAACATTGCAGATTTTGAGTATTTGTGAAAGATTACTGATAAAGTTAAAGGCATACACTTGCTTGCATTATATCCAGGATTCATATATCAAAAATAGAAACTACAGCTCTTCATTATTGCCAACCACAGATTCCCATCATCTGTGCGCTATGGGCGTTCCCAGTCACTTCACCCTGTTGATGCTCCTGCTCCATTCTGTGTTGCCCTTGACCCCTTGGCTTCAAACTTTGTCATATTATCTTTCTGATTTCTTCAGTCAGAGAACAGGCTCGCATTACAAGATGGCAGAATCTTACATTTTTATGTAACTTAGAATAGAAAGGGCCCTAAAGATCATTTAGTTTAATTCTGTTACTTTAAACATTTGGGAACATTGGCCTTTTCAGCCCTAAAGCACTGTGGGTGGTGAAAGTCCATATTACAAATAAGAAGACAGTATGGTTATGCCTTAATATTAATTAATTGGTTCTGATGTACAGTTCATCAACTCATTGCCTGCCCTACACCTTCCCTTGGTCCCAAGTTAGTGGTCAGGCCAACAATACATAGATCTCTACCCTCAGATCTATTCCTTCTACATCTATCTTTAAATAGCTTATATTGCTCTTATCTGTGACAAGAATCTGATGGAAACTCAAAAGCTAATAAAGTGGTGTTATCTCAACTTCCTGTTATTTGGGAATATATTTACCTCACTGTAAATGCCAAGTTTTATTTTTTTGTTTCTACATAAAGATTATTTTTCTGAAAAGGTTTTGAGAGAAAATTGCTGAAGATACTTCTGTTTCTATTTTAGATGAACAAGTTGTTATGGGCAATAAGCTTCTTGTATATATTAGGTAAGATCATTTTACTTATTCATCTGCATGTATGTTCTTTCTATATTTCTCCTATATTTTTAGAGATACTATGATCTCTTATCTATATAGTGCTTTTCATTTTTCACAATTCTTTTATGTAGAGCAGTGGTTCTCAACCATGGATGATTCTGTCTCCTACTCCCTGGAGATGTTTGGCAACATCTAGAGACATTTTTGGTTGTTATAACTGGGGCTAGAGAAGGGGTGCTCCTGGTATCTAGTGGGCAGAGGCCAAGGATGCTGCTAAGCAGCTTACAACGCACACAGTAGTCCCCACAACAAAGAATTATCTGGCCCGAAATATCAGTAGGGCTGAGGTTGAGAAACTTTGGTGTTGAAATCCGGGTTTTTTACGTTTACTAGTGACAACTATGTGGGATGTGTGTTGTGTCTATATATGAGGACAAGAGACTTGTTCAGATCATGAAAAAGTAACAGAGGTAAAACTAGAATGTTTATCCCCTGACTTCTGGAGCAGGGTTCATTCCAGTAGACTGTGCCAGCTCAGAATTGAGCCCTGATAGAACTTTTAGGTAGACGGCTCTTTGGCAGGAAGGTGGCAGAACCTAGCAGAACGTCATTTTAGCTCATATCTAACGAGTTAACTTTGAAACCTGTTTCACACTTGTTACATTGATTTTTTAGTGTGAAGGGAATATGCATTTACTTAGTGCTTTATCATCTGTACTTTAAACTCTTCAAAATATGCTGGTGTCCAGTTGTCTCCAATCTAACACTGAAAATTGTAGTTCAAAAAGGTTTAAAATTTGCCCCCTCCCCACCTCCAAAAATAGAAAGAAGGTAGACATGTTCAGATGACATTTGTAGTAATTCAACTCACAAGGCAAGTCTTTAGCCATGAAGAAGGTTTGATTTGGAGGTAAAACTGTAGGGTAAATTTCTCTTCAGATTCGAACTCTCCCTGGTTTGTCCTGTCGCAGACATTTTCCAGACATGTAGCCTAGCTCTTTCCCCATCTTTAATACCATTGTTAGAGCCCCTGGTTTAACAGTATCTGAGAATGCTAGGCTTCTAACAGGTTTGTCATAGTATAATGGTGCCATTAGGCACCATCTTTCTAGACGCTGGGTATGAGGCCTTTAGAAGTCCGTCTTCATTCCTTCTCGTCCCTTTAATAGAGCATTGGTTTTTCTTAGGAAACATATGAAGAAATGAAAGCTCCTACTCAGTCACAGGATGCATTACCTCACCCCGCTATCTGTTGCCCACGTTTTCTAAACTGGGTGTCATCTTGACCTGCTTTGGAACTTGACCTGACAAAAGCTGAGCCTACTTAACAAATTGAACTGGTATCTCAAGTTTGAGAAACAATGTGTTAACTCGCTTGAAAGTTATCTGCTTTACAAGTCACCAGATCCATTCTCATTCTTTTCTTCCAGCTGTTGTCTAGCAGGTCGTGCCTATCCCCTTGGTGACATCCCTGAAGATCTTGTTCCCTTGGTTAAAAACCAGGTTGGTACTATTTTCATAGCCTTTTGACTGTTCTCCGTCTCTTGTTAAGATGCACTGAAGACAAATTGCAGTTGAGGCTTCCACGTGTGTCAGGAGCTATCGCCTGTTACAGGAGAGAACTTACACACTATTACTAAAGTCAATAATTAGAGCTGAGAGAGAATTTAAGAGAGAACTTAAAATATAGTAGCAATTTAAACTGAATTCAGCCTGCCTTTATTTTATCCAAATGGAAATCACTGCTTCAGCAGGATACTTTGTAAGGTGAGAAAATAATCAACATTTTTTTTCCAACTTGCAGGTTTTTGAATTTCTAATTCGCCTGCATTCAGCAGAGGCTTCTCCTGAGGAAGAAATCTATCCTTACATTCGGACTTTGCTACATTTTGACACAAGAGAATTTCTCAATGTATTGGCACTGGTAAGAGATAGTCTTATGTTGAGGTGTTTTCAAAGAAGACAGAGCAATAATTTTTTGGTGGGGCGCGGTGGCTCAACGCCTGTAATCCCAACACTTTGGCAGGCCGAGGCGGGCAGATCACCTGAGGTCAGGAGTTCCAGACCAGCCTGGCCAACATGGCAAAACCCCATCTCTACTAATAATACAAAAGTTAGCCGGGCATGGTGGCGGGCGCCTGTATCCCCGCTACTTAGGAGGCTGAGGCACGAGAATTGCTTGAACCTGGGAGCCGGAGGTTGCAGTGAGCTGAGATTGTGCCATTGCACTCCAGTCTGGGCTACAGAGAGAGACTCTGTCTCAAAAAAAGAAAAAAGACAAAGCAATATTTTTTAATAGAAAAATCATAATTATTATGCAGGTATAGATTTTATGCACTAGCAGTAAGTCAGGGTTTCAAATGTTTAATTTTGTTGTGCCACCCATTTTTTTTTCTCTAGTTCTTTGCCTTCCTCCCTTCCTCCCCTCTTCCTCCCTCCCTCCCTCTATCCCTCCCTCCTTCCCTCCCTCTCTCCTTCTCTCCCTCTCTCCTTCTCTCTCTTTCTCCCTCTCTCTAACACACACTCATCAAAAAGTTAAGGAGAACTGAGTTAGATGTAGTGCATCTTTGATTTCATAAATTATATTGCCTGGCATACTAAATATGGAAGGGAGATGTTGAAGGAGATGTGGTAGTGATGATAGTAAAAATAGCTGGAGTTGAAATGGAACATGGAAGCTTTTTGCTGAAAAAACACCCTTATACATGTTCAATTAGGGATGAATATGTACAATTTGGGTGAGCCAGGTTGTCTGTGAAAATGCCCCTGGGGAGCAATTAGATAAGACTTAATATATCTTCTGAATTAAATAGTATTGTAGTTGTTTTTTGAAAAACTTTTGATATTATGGAAAATGCTTATATTACAGCATTTAGCGAAAGTAACAGGCACACAAATATGCAAAACACACATATACACAGTATTTGGAGGAAAAAAGGATGGAAATACACCTAAATATTAATAGTGATTCACTCTGTGAGATGAAGCAAATTTCCCTAATAAGCATATACTACTTTTATAAATTGAATTATATAAATATAATAAACTATTATTTTAAAACGGTAAGTACTCATGAGAAGGTTATTATCATTTGAATTGGTATAATTTGAAAATCTGACATCAGAAGTAATAACTTTAATTACATAGAACGAAGAAAAGGAGAAACTTAGAAGTCAGATGTAGTTGGTTTAGGAAATTTTAAATGTCCGGAGGGGAACATAAAGGTAGTTGGTAACTGGCACATAGGAAAAAAAGAAACAGGAAGTGATGGGGGAGAAAGAGTGTTAGAGAAAACAAAGAACTTAATGTAATTCTTATTTCTTTAAGGGCTGTGGTAGCACCGAAACACATGTGGAATTATGCTGATGTCTGAATTATGACACTGGGATTTATAGTAAGGCTGCAGAACAATCTCTGATTTGGTTGACAAAAATTTGAGTGCATGGCGTATCCCACGTACTATCCTCATTAGGGCATGCAGCCTTGGCCAACAAGATATAAACTTTGCTTTTGTGGAGGAAGAGGATCCAGACTTGTAGATAAATAATTATAGCACAGTGTAATACATGCCTTAGGGGAAGTACAGGATGCTATAGGAACACTTAATGAGGGGCACCTAATGGAGCGTTAGGGAATGTTTCTTAGATAAAATGGTGTCTACACTGAGTCTGAATAGAAGTTAGTCAGGGGAAGGGTAGGAAAAAATATTGTAGGCAGAGGGCTGAATATGTAAAAAGGCGTGGAAATGAGACAGAGCAACGAGTATTCAAGTAATTGAAAAAAATTCAATATAGCTGCATCTTTTAAGTATAAGGAGAAGTGCAGAGAGAAACAAATCCAGAGAGGCAGGCAGATAACGAGTTTTGTAATCTGCAGTAAAAAATCTGGACTTCCTTCCCTTTCTTCCTTCCCTCCCTCCCTCCCTCCCCCCTCCCCTCCTTCCCTTCTTTCCCTCCCTTCCTTCCCTCCCTCTCTCCTTCCCTCTCTCCCTCCCTCCCTCCTTCCTTGTCTCCCTCCCTCCCTCCTTCCCTCTCTCCCTCTCTCCTTCCCTCCTTCCCTCATTTTTGAGGTGGAGCTTCGCTCTTGTCTCCCAGTCTAGAGTGCAATGGCACGGTCTTGGCTCACTGCAACCTTTGCCTCCTAGGTTCAAGTGATTTTCCTGCCTCAGCCTCCCCAGTAGCCAGGATCATAGATGCGCATCACCACGCCTGGCTAATTTTTGTATTTTTAGTAGAGACGGGGTTTCACCATGTTGGCCAAGATGGTCTGGAACTCCTGACCTCAGGTGATCTGCCCACCTTGATCTCCCAAAGTGCTAGGATTACAGGCATAAGCCACCACCCCTGGCCATAATTTGGACTTTATACTACAGCAGTTGGTAGCCATTGAAGCCTTTTAGGAAGGAAAATATATTAATTTTATACTTTAAAAACATTCCCTCTGACTCTCGTGTCTTAGTCAGTTTGAGCTACTATAACAAAATGCCATAGATTGGGTGGCTCACAAACAACAGAAATGTATTTCTCACAGTTCTAGAGTCTGGGAAGTCCAAGATCAAGGTGCTGGCAGATTCTGTTGGTTTAGGCACACCTCCGAGAGGCTTACCTCCTAAAACCATCACATTGGTGATAGGTTCTCAACATGAATTTGGGGGCATACAAATGGATTGAAATGAGATAAGATGGAGGCAGGGAGATCTGTTAGTAAATTTTGTAGTAATCTAAATAGAAGATAATGGTGGCTTAAATTAGGGCAGTGACAGTGGGGATACCGAGATGTGAAAGGATTTGAAAGATATTTTAAGAGGCAAATCAGCCTCATAAAGAAGAAGAATCTGTGATGGAGGCCATATGTAGCCCCAAAGCCAGAAATATTTACTGTCTAGCTCTTTACAGAGAATGTTTGACCCCTGGATTAGGAGTTAGCTTGCTATCATTATTTTACAGAAACCCCATAGTAATTTGTAAAGTACTACAGAAATAATTTTTAATGTCCAAATGCACAGATGACTTACAACTTGGGTTTTAGGTCTACCTTTGTACTTCAGAAACTGTAATTCTCCATTAGGACATCTTTGCATATTAGTCCTCTAGTAAACATCCATAGTTAAAAGCATTTTTGTGGGATGATAATGGTCTAACAATGTGCCATTTTGGTGGCAGATGTTAACTGCCACCAAAATAGTCATGAAGCATAACATAATATTCACACCGTAGTGTATTACCAGTTAATTATGTTCACAGAATCAAACTATCAGTGTCTGTTTCAAAGGAGTGACTATGTGCTGCCAAAAGGAAAATGGTGAAGGAAATTCTTTTTTACTTGCTGTCACTGCTGTAGTTTTTAAATGCACATGTTAATTCTCCATGGTTTTGTTTTTTAGTTGAATAGCACTTGTATTAGCAGATGGTACTTTCCCTTTGTACCTGTAGAGTGATATCTCACTTTAGCAGGCAGGGATGGGTGTCTATGTATGTGTGTGTTTGTTGTTCTCATGAATCCGAAGATAGAACTGAGAGAGACTTTGTAGTCTGTCTTCCTGTCTTCAGTCAGAGTCATATTTAACCCATATATACATCAGAATAACTTCTCTTTGAGCCTTCCACAGTGAGTTCCTACAGTCTCCTTGGTAACTCGTTTCAGCATTTCCCAGCTACCTGGCAGTAAAGCAAAATAGCTAAAAAAAAAAAAAGTCTAGAATATTTTGTTTTTCTGTGCATCAAACAGGAGAAGGAAGGGAAGGACATGCTAATAAGAGAACAGCTTGAACAAAGGTGCTTTGGAGAAATTGGGGGAAATTCAGGCCCATTTGAAGAACAGTAATTACTCTTGTTTGAACAGGACTATGATGTCTTGAAAGTTCATGGCTTTTAAATTCCTTTTTATTTTTAGTCTACTGGGACAATGTGTAGTTCATTTTCTTGTTTCAAGGAAATAGCAATAAATTAGCGCTACGTGGATTTAAACATTTCTCAGAATCAAGTGAACTAAGTGAAAACCATAGGAACGATCTTTAAGTCTTTCATCATTCTTACTGTTCAGTAAAAATTTTCATTTCAATTTTTTGATAGTGGACATAATCTCATTTTCTTCACATATACTATATGTACTACTTTTTTTGTGACATGCTGTTATCATATACTGACACACAGAATCTGGTATTGTAATTTATTGTGATGCATATTATATTCAAAGTATTTTGGCTCTGCTTGATCAGTTACATAAAATGAAAGTTGCCATAGTTGGCAGTGTTTTGAGATCAGTAAGTAGGCTTGATAATTTTAACTTTTTTACCATAATAATTTTTTTTAATGCTATCTTTGGACATCATTTTTCTTAATTGTCATGAAAATTATGAAAGTTATTTTTATGACAGTTAATAAACTGGGTCTTAGTTATTTCCAGATAACATAGACTGAATGATGGCTGAACATGTAGTATTTTATCCCTCTGTTCTCAAACCTTTGCTCCCAAATTACCTCTTTTCATTAGTGTTATCTCTCTCTCTTTTTTCTTTTTTTTTCTTATGGACTTTGCCTTCCTTCCTTTCTGAAATTCTTATTTGTGATTTTTTTTTAAGTCTCAGAGTACTGTGCAATATTAAATACCGTAGCTTCCTACTTGACTCACTAAAAATAACGTCACTCAAGGTGTATAAGACAAAAACTAATGAGGAATAGTTGTCTGATTTGGGAAATTACTTGGATTTTACTAACAAGAATTTGATAACTTGTTTTCTTCTACAATGTGCAAATAATTACTTTTAAACATTTATTTCTCCCTTTTAGACTTTTGAAGATTTTAAAAATGACAAGCAAGCTGTGGAATATCAACAGCGAATTGTGGATATTTTGTTGAAAGTAAGTATTCAAAGAATACATGTCTTTATATGATATTTATATTAAGATAGTTGAGTTTTTAAATAGCAGGTTATAAAATCTTGTTAAGTGGTTTCTTGGACTCATATCTTAAAATTTTATTATGGTGTCTTTGTCCTCAAGAGCTGAATTAAGTACTAATCATTTATTTAAAAAAATTTTTAGTGTATGTTAGCTTTAGACTGGGGACCAGAATAGAGAGCACTACTGTGAGAAAGGCATATGGTGATAATTGCTATATTAGTATGATTACATGTAATAATAGAGACTAACTTCAAAGTGCTTTGAGAAAACAATGTGAAGAATCTTCCTCTGTCTCATACCAACTTCACTTTGTTGCTAAGGCGGTGCCGTATTCTGTCATGGCACTGAGATGTTGGATGACACTTAAGAATGATTTGAGGCACAGAGAAATGATCATCCCAGTATAAATCTAATTAGATTCAGCAGAAAGCTATTTTGAGATTGATGCTGTTGCTAATGAAGAATGCAGGGAAAGGTTCTTTTCTTTTCCGTCTGCATGACTTCAGGCAGGCCAGTTTCCTCTTGTAGTTGAAAGCTTAGAGTTATTATTTTGTTCATTTGACTGTAAGATAGAGTTTTCTTTCTTTTAATGTTGAATTATTGTGGACAAGAGACCAGAATTCAGGTGTTTTCTAATTGTACATAACATCAAAATATTACATTTATACTCATTCTGTATAATTTCCAAAGATATTTATATACATTATTTCTTTTGTGCTATCAGTTAATATTAATTTAACCTTGTAAGACAGGCAGTGATGACTATGAGAACAGAATTGCTAACCTGTCAGATAATGCCAGTTTGATTCAGATGGCTAATATGGAGAATTTTCACCTAGATTTATTCCCAATCTATGTCCTCCTTTAATTTGTGATCTTGCGTTTCTTCTACCTAATATTCTTCTGTGGCTTCCTATTGGTCATTTAGAATTAAGTTCTGCTGTGAGTGAGAGAAAACTCAAAATTACAGTAGTTTAATTGTGATAGGAATTAATTTTTCTCATAGAAGTCTGGAAGTAGGCAACCTGCTCTAGTAGAGTGACTTCATAAACTTCTCAGGGATGCAGATTCCTTCTGTCTTAGTATTACACTTAGTATATGATTTCTGTCTTTCCATCCAGAATGGCTGCTGAGGCTCCTGCCATTGCCTCTGCATTCTAGCCACATAGAAAAAAATGAAGAAACAAAGAAAATGTTCCCTCTCCTTAAGGAAACTTCTTAAAAGCTGTTTAATACAATTCTGCTTACACCATATGAGGCCCCTTAGTTGATGGGGGAGATGGAGAAACATTGTCTGTATTCTTGGTAACCATGTGCTTAGCTAAACATGAGGAGTTCTGTTTTTTTTTTCTTCTCCTTCTTCCTCCTCTTCTCCTCCCCCTCCTC